>NC_137458.1:216490560-217090560 GCF_964235325.1 Thermobia domestica
CTTGGCCCGGGGTCAATGACCTAGGGGTACTTAGGACCACCCCCTCTAAATTTTGGCAGGGGTACCTTGGCCCACCCCCTAAATTTTGGCAGGGGTACCTAGAACCACCCCCCTTAAATTTTGGAAATTGCCAAATCTAAAAATTTGGTATGGTAGCCTAGGACCATAGTATGTACCTCTATTAGTATTGGGTGTCTATGTCGTTCCCTTTCATGGGTAAAAAATTGCCAAAAATTCAAATTTCGGAGGTTTTTGACCTAATTTATCCCCTTTGATGAGGTGTTATTACCTTATATGGTTATATGGACGTATACAGGGGTCCATTCCCTTTCATAAGACATGGGTATATTAATGCACCCATTGAGAAATTTGGGAGGGGTACCTTGGCCCACCCCTTCAATTTTGGAAATTGCCCAATTTCAACATTTGGTATTATAGTACCGGACCCTAATATGTATTATGATAAATTTGGGTGGTCCACCTCGTTCCCTTTTAGGGGTACCAAATTGCCAAAATATAAACGTAAGCAATACGTTGTACCACGTGTTTGGTTTTTTGGCTCAATTTATCCCCTTGGATGAGATGTTATTACCTTATATGGTTATATGGTCATGTATAGGGGTCCATTACCTTTCATAAGACATGGGTATATTAATGCACCCATTGAAAAATTTGGGAGGGGTACCTTGGCCCACCCCTTAAATTTTGGAAATTGCCCAATTTAAACATTTGGTATTATAGTATAGGACCCTAATATGTATTATGATAAATTTGGATGGTCCACCTCGTTTCCTTTTAGGGGTACCAAATTGCCAAAATATAAACGTAAGCAATACGTTGTACCACGTGTTTGGTTTTTGGCTCAATTTATCCCCTTTGATGAGATGTTATTACCTTATATGGTTATATGGTCATGTATAGGGGTCCATTACCTTTCATAAGACATGGGTATATTAATGCACCCCTTGAAAAATTTGGGAAGGGTACCATGGCCCACCCCTTAAATTTTGGAAATTGCCCAATTTCAACATTGGGTATTATAGTATTGGACCCTAACATGTATTATGATAAATTTGGGTGGTCCACCTCGTTCCCTTTTAGGGGTACAAAATTGCCAAATTTTAGTACAACCACATGTTTGGTTTTTTGGCTCATTTTATTCCCTTGGATGAGGTCCTATTACCTTATATGATTATATGGTCATGTATAGGGGTCCATTATCTATTATAAGACATGGGTACATTGGTGCACCCCGGGAGGGGTACCTTGGTCCACCCCTTAAATTTTGGAAATTGCCCAATTTCAACATTTGGTATTATAGTACAGGACCTCAATATGTATCATGATAAATTTGGATGGTCCACCTCGTTCCCTTTTAGGGGTACAAAAATTGCCAAAATATAAACGTTGTACCACGTGTTTGTTTTTTTGGTCCATTTTATCCCCTTGGATGAGATTCTATGATTACAGGGATCTATTTCCTATCATAAGACATGGGCACCCTTCTTAAATTTTGGCAATTGGGGTCCACTGAAATTGTCCAATTGAAGCATAGTACAGGACCTCAATATGTTTCGGTGGTCCTATTACCAAATTTGTTTTTTCAACCACGTGTTCGGTTACTGACTCAATTAAGGTTATAAGGTATGGATGGGCATCCCCTTTCAATTTGGTAGGACCCTTCGGGTGTAGTACAGTCACGTGATCAATGATTTGGTTTTAATGCGCGACGAGGTCCCTGGTCAATGTTCTCTAGGAATTAGGTGGAAACTTTGAACAAGATTCTTGGCATTTAAAACTTTTTTTTCAACTTTTCAAACTAAAAAAAAATGAAAACAAAAAATTGAAAACGAAAACTTTTCAAACTAAAAAAAATCAAAACAAAAAATTGAAAACGAAAACTTTTAAACAAAAATCTTGAAACTAAAAAAATTTTCAAAACAAAAATTTGAAACGAAAAAATTTTTGAAACGAAAACATTTGAAACAAAATTTTGAAACGAAAAATTTTCAACAAAAAATTTGAAACGAAAAATTTTCAAACAAAAAATTTTGAAACAAATTTACAAACAAAAAAAATTTCAAACGAAAAAATTTGAAACAAAAAATTTTCAAACAAAAATTTTGAAACAAAAAAAAATTTTAAACAAAATTTTTGAAACAAAAATTTCAAAACAAATTTGAAACGAAAAATTTTCAAATAGAATTTAAATCAAACAGTGATCAGCTTTCACGGTTAACCGTTAAACTTTATCCGGTTTTTAACTATTCGATTAACAAATAAACGGTTTTCAATTATTCGATTAACAAATAAACGGTTTTCAACTATTCGATAAACAGATGAACTGTTTCTTTCCTTTTCACACCAGTGAGTGCAAGAATTGTTGTACTCGCTTTAAATACGCATCATTTTTGAAACAAGGTGTTAGTGTTCATCATGGATACACAGTGGAAACATCCATTTACCTGTATTCTCGCAGGGCCTAGTGGGTGTGGAAAAACGTATTTTGTGAAGCGATTACTGTCACATCTCCCAACCATGATCAATGCAAAATTTCGTAAGATATAATGGTATTATGCAGAATGGCAAGACGTGTATGCAACAATGCCGGTTCCAGTAGAATTTCACGAAGGACTTCCACGAATGAAAGATTTTCAGCCTCAAGATGGACCACATTTGATTATTATTGATGACCATATGCGAGAAGTGAATAGTGATATTGTTGATATGTTCACAAAAGGATCACATCATCGAAATATTAGTGTGATTTTTATAACACAAAATGTATTTCATCAAAGTAAAGCAAATAGAAATATGAGTTTAAATTGTTCGTATTTGGTGTTGTTTAAAAATCCACGTGACAAGTCACAAATCAAGCATATGAGTTATCAAATCATGCCTGAGCATCCACTGTTTCTACAAGAAAGTTATGCAGACGCAACAAGAAATCCACATGGCTATTTACTGCTGGATCTTAAACAAGATACACCCGATGAAATGCGATTTCGTACAAATATTTTTCCCGACGATTTGCATCATTATGTTTACGTACCAACAAAACATGTTTAAATTATTGTGCATGTGAAAAGAATGACTTAGTCTGTCACGATGTCTCCTACAGTGAAACACGCTGATCTGCTACGTGCTCTGCACAAAGCTAAACCAAGATTGCGTAAAGCTATTATTGCCAATGCAGACGCTTCATTAATTCATAGTATTTGTGAATGTTGTTATAATGTCTTAAAAGGCAATGTTCCACTGACAAGTGCGCAGAAGTCAAGATTAAAGCGTTACAAGAACACGCTCCGCTATCTCGTAGACAATACAAAATCATTGGATAAAAAGAAGAAACATTTAGCCGTACAACAAGGAGGATTCTTACCTGCATTACTTGCACCTATTGTAGGAAGTGTGTTATCCAGTATTTTGTTTAAACAATAAACTTCATGGAACATAGCAAGAAGATGGTTTTAGTCCCACCAGAAATGGTTCAACGAATGCATGCATCATCATCCCGTGTGAGTGAAAATCGAGAATCTAATCTCGATCGTGAAATGCAATCCATATTGAATACATCGTATCCAAGTGATGAAGAAAAATGGAATCAGTACAATAGAATATTACAGAAATATCTTTATGTGATACGTAAACAAGAAGAACCAATACCACTTACAATTACATCAATGAAACCTGATGGTGACGTCCCGAATGTTGACGATAGCACGAAACAAGAAATTTTAGCCGCAATACCACAAATGTATCGTAAGAAAGCCGAACTACTATTCCGTCGTTTAAAACAAGATGACGCAATTACGTGGGATCATAAAGGAACAGTGTACATCAACGATAATAAACTACATGGATCCAATATTGTAGATTTAATGTGCGATGTGACTCGACCGAGGAAACATTCTAATCCTCAAGGCTGGGAATTGTTTTGCAACTACCTTGCATCGTCAAACACACCTCAAGAATTGATTGGTAATCCACGAAGATTAAACTATATTGTCAAGCATAATAGTACAACAGCATCTGAAGGATCTGCACCACCAAAACCGGCACCTGAATTATTTTCTTCCGGAGAAGAAGAAGAAGAAGATGATGATGATGATGATGTTTTAGAAGTCCGACCAAAAAGAAAACGTATCATTCCACAATGGTCAACGTACAAACCATGAACAAAAAGTTGAAATCCATTTATTACAATCCAGCACATCCTGCATCGTTTTCTACTGCAAAGAAATTATGGCAAGCCACAGGAAAATCTATACCTCTAGCCAAAATAAAACTTTGGTTAAACAAACAACCTACCTACACGTTACATCGTCCTGTACGTCGTCGTTTCCGTAGAGATTTTTATCTTGTCAACAATATTGATGATCAATGGGAATGTGATTTAAATGATTTACAATCACTTCAAAACTATAATGACAATTACCGCTATATTCTTACAGTGATTGATGTGTTTAGTCGGTACGGATGGGCTGTACCACTAAAATCAAAAAGTGCCGAGGATATAGTGAATGCATTTGAAATGATTTTCCAGGAGAGGAAACCAATTGTACTACGTAGTGATCAAGGAACTGAATTTACCAACAAGACAGTACAAAAGTTTCTCAGAAAACACAACGTGCAACATGTTACAACAAAGGATCCAGATATTAAAGCCAGCATCGCAGAAAGATTTAATCAGACATTGAAACATCGTATGTGGAAATACTTTACCAAATATCAAACATACAATTACATCAAAGTATTGCCTTTACTTGTAAAAGCATACAATGAAAGTCGGCATTCCAGTATTAAAATGGCACCTGCAAACGTTTCTCAGGACAATTTACTAGAGGTGTGGCATAACTTATACGACAAAAAGCTACAACGTTCAAAACAAGATACGGATTTATCTGTTGGTGATACTGTTCGTATAAGTAAAACAAAACGTATCTTTGACAAGGGTTACCTCGAGAACTGGACTTGGGAAATATTCAGAGTAAAAGCCATTGTACCAAGAAACCCACCAGTGTATCGACTAGAGGATTTAAATCATCAACTTATCGATGGTGTTTTCTACAGAGAAGAATTACAACCAGTACCGCTCCCTTCGACGTTCCTCATCGATAAAATATTACGTACAAGAACAAAAGGTCGCAGAAAGGAGTATCTCGTCCAGTGGAAAGGATATCCTTCCTCATTCAATTCGTGGATCCCTGCAACTTCATTGAAGAAGAAGAAGAAGAATGGAACCTGATCAAGATTTTTACGTTACACTTCCCAGTAATAGTTCCATGGATTATTTTCCAGAAAATACATTGACTTCATATATTACGAAATTACAACGACGTGTAGAGTTTCGCCAGAAATGGGATGTGGCAATTGTAGAGATTCATTATCCACATTCTTTGCTGAACATTAACAGTAAAAACAATAAAATATATTACAAATCATCAAGTAGTAATGATCAGGAACCGTGGAAGGTTGTAACGATCCCTGTACGCTATTATAACAATATACGGGATCTTATTCATGCAATTAATATACATCATAAAGAAACCAATTTATTTATATCTCATGACGCAACTAATAATATATGCCTCATAAGACATCCCAAAAAGGAAATCCATACTTCTGTACAATTGTCACCAAGTGTTAGTTTAATGCTTGGATTTGACCCGAAAAGTGATTTAAAAGATATGGAAAAGGGACAATATACACCGGATGTACGATTAGGCTTACCATCACAAATGTACGTCTATTGTGACATTATTGAATCTGTCATTGTTGGAGATACAATGGTACCCTTGCTACGAATTGTCAACATGGATCCTGTGAATCATACTTTTGGAAGTCATGCAGTACAAATCTTTAATCCTGCACATTATGTTCCGGTGGAAAAAATGAATTTTGAGCAAATACAAATCGATATAAGGGATAGCACAGGTCATCGGATGCCATTCACCTTTGGAACGGTGTCTACAAAACTACATTTCCGTCGTCGTCGTCATGACTGATCCGTATTTGCAATACTACCAAAAACAAGCGTTGTCTGGTATCGGTAACGTCTATGTGGGAAGTCCCTATCAAGCAGGACATGGCATTGGAAGTTTCCTTGGTGGCTTATTTCGTTCAGTGTTACCACTTGTGAAGCAAGGCGCTAAAACTGTGGGAAAAGAATTATTAAAATCAGGTGCCAATATGATTAATGATGTTGTGATCTCGAATCAACCGCTGGAAGAATCGTTTCATCAACGTATGCAAGAGGCAAAATCAAATTTACAAGAAAAAGCTAAAAACAAGTTGAAAACTATGCTGGGAAGTGGATATCATAAACGAAAATGGGATGACTGCTCTCAGTTTGAGGTTGACCTTCCAACGATCAACAACACCATCAATCCTACAAAGAGACGTAAATTATCACATAAGAAGAAGAAGAAATCATTGGCATCGTCACCAGATATTTTTGATTAATTCAACGATGGCTTTCTTACATCATCAATCCTGTGAATGTGTAAAAAGTGAATTGGACATTTTTTCAACGTTGCCCACGCAAACCAGTGTTCTGGACAATCGTATTATAGGCTACAAACCAATTAGTTCAATAGCTGAAAATTCACCAATAGAATTTGTAGTGAGTGGTAGCAGTGATGAATACATTGATTTACCACAAACCTTATTATACATCCAAGCACAAATTGTGAAACCAGATGGTTCCTCCTTCATCAATACGGATAAAGCAATTGCACCTGTCAATGATTTTCTAAATGCTATGTTTAGTGAAGTACAAATCTACTTGAACAATAAACTGATTTCATTTCCGTCACATAATCATCCATATCGTTCGTACATGGAAAAACTACTCAATTATAGTGATGGAGCTAAAAATACACATTTACAAACAGCAATGTGGTTTCAAGATACGGCTGGTCATATGAACGCAACCACAAGTGAGAACAAAGGATTTCAACAACGCTATGAACTGACAAAACAAAGTATGAAATTCGATATGATTGGACATCTTCATTGTGACATTTTTAATCAAGATAAATTTTTAATTCATGGAGTGGAATTACGTGTGAAACTTATTCCTGCAAAGCCAAACTTTTGTCTCATGGCCGGTGAAAGTGGTGTCAATGCAAAAATCAATATTCTAGATGCATCGTTGCAGGTGAAAAAAGTCAGCATCAGCCCTAGTGTCAAATTGGCACACAATAAAATTTTACAATCTACACCGGCAAAGTATCCTCTGACAAGGGTTCAAATGAAATCATTTACCATCCCGAAGGATATACAATCCAAAACTATTGATAACCTGTTTATGGGAACATTGCCAAATCGTATTATTGTAGGATTTACATCGAATGAAGCATCCAGTGGAACTATTACCACCAATCCATTTGAATTTCAACATCTAAACATTAATTTCTTTACATTGTACGTGGATGGAAAAGCTGTACCTTCAAAACCATTGCAACCCAACTTTGAAGAAAATCTCTACATTTCATCGTACCACACATTGTTCTCAGGCTCTGGCATACATTTTACCAATACTGGAAATACAATTTCAAGAGCCGACTACAAGAATGGATATACACTGTTTGTATTTGACCTAACTCCCGATTCTTCTGCTGGAGATTGTCACTATTGGAATTTACAACGACATGGAGCCATCCGATTGGAAGTTCATTTCCAAGAGAAATTAGCAGCACCTGCAAACTGTATTGTGTATGGAGAGTTTTCCTCACTCCTAGAGATAGACCACCAGCGCAACATTATCCTGGACTTTTAAATTACAAGGTACGTATACGTTATGTATCATTTCCATTCACGATGTTGAATACATTACAATTAGCTAGTGCTTTACACGGTAGTCCATTGTTCAGAAATCATTTTACCGGGGTATTTGCAAGCGATGAGTTGCCCTCACGGATTTCTCTTCCTCTGGCAATCATTGTAAATACAGATCCATCCACAAAACTAGGAAGTCATTGGATTGCAATTTATATTGATCATCGCGGTGTTGGAGAATATTTTGACAGCTATGGCCTTCCTCCTTATGTACCACAACATGTTGCATTCTTAAAACTTCATTGTATATACTATAAATATAATAATAGCCAAATGCAAAGTCTTGGTTCATCCGTATGTGGCTATTATGCTTATTTTTATTTGTGCTGTAAAGCCCAAGGAAAATCTCTGCGTGAAATTCAATATTTGTTCACAACAGTACCCACGGTTAATGATCGTAGACTGTTGCAATATACCTTCCAGGTAATTTTATCATATTTATCATTGCAAATGTATTTGTTTTATCATCATCTATTTCTATACTAATCAACTTTTTCCTCGTTCTTTTTACAGAATTCACAATACGAAGCTTTGCAAACGGGTGCTATGCTGCAAAACATGGAAACAAATCATCGCAATCAAGAAGAGGAGGCAGTCTAATGAAGAAACCCAGCTCAATATACAAACATTGTCAATAAGAAAGAAAAAGAAGAAACCAGAAAAATGAATAAAATGCAATTTATGCTTATTTATGTGTTTTTATTGTCCATTCCATATACAACGTTATCAGATTCTCCTAAAGAACTGTGCGATATAAGACGAGAACCCTGTGCAAAGTTTCCACCTAATTCCTAGAGAACATTGACCAGGGACCTCGTCGCGCATTAAAACCAAATCATTGATCACGTGACTGTACTACACCCGAAGGGTCCTACCAAATTGAAAGGGGATACCCATCCATACCTTATAACCTTAATTGAGTCAGTAACCGAACACGTGGTTGTACTAAACAAATTTGGTAATAGGACCACCGAAACATATTGAGGTCCTGTACTATGCTTCAATTGGACAATTTCAGTGGACCCCCATTGCCAAAATTTAAGAAGGGTGCCCATGTCTTATGATAGGAAATAGATCCCTGTAATCATAGAATCTCATCCAAGGGGATAAAATGGACCAAAAAAACAAACACGTGGTACAACGTTTATATTTTGGCAATTTTTGTACCCCTAAAAGGGAACGAGGTGGACCATCCAAATTTATCATGATACATATTGAGGTCCTGTACTATAATACCAAATGTTGAAATTGGGCAATTTCCAAAATTTAAGGGGTGGGCCAAGGTACCCCTCCCGGGGTGCACCAATGTACCCATGTCTTATAATAGATAATGGACCCCTATACATGACCATATAATCATATAAGGTAATAGGACCTCATCCAAGGGAATAAAATGAGCCAAAAAACCAAACATGTGGTTGTACTAAAATTTGGCAATTTTGTACCCCTAAAAGGGAACGAGGTGGACCACCCAAATTTATCATAATACATGTTAGGGTCCAATACTATAATACCCAATGTTGAAATTGGGCAATTTCCAAAATTTAAGGGGTGGGCCATGGTACCCTTCCCAAATTTTTCAAGGGGTGCATTAATATACCCATGTCTTATGAAAGGTAATGGACCCCTATACATGACCATATAACCATATAAGGTAATAACATCTCATCAAAGGGGATAAATTGAGCCAAAAACCAAACACGTGGTACAACGTATTGCTTACGTTTATATTTTGGCAATTTGGTACCCCTAAAAGGAAACGAGGTGGACCATCCAAATTTATCATAATACATATTAGGGTCCTATACTATAATACCAAATGTTTAAATTGGGCAATTTCCAAAATTTAAGGGGTGGGCCAAGGTACCCCTCCCAAATTTTTCAATGGGTGCATTAATATACCCATGTCTTATGAAAGGTAATGGACCCCTATACATGACCATATAACCATATAAGGTAATAACATCTCATCCAAGGGGATAAATTGAGCCAAAAAACCAAACACGTGGTACAACGTATTGCTTACGTTTATATTTTGGCAATTTGGTACCCCTAAAAGGGAACGAGGTGGACCACCCAAATTTATCATAATACATATTAGGGTCCGGTACTATAATACCAAATGTTGAAATTGGGCAATTTCCAAAATTGAAGGGGTGGGCCAAGGTACCCCTCCCAAATTTCTCAATGGGTGCATTAATATACCCATGTCTTATGAAAGGGAATGGACCCCTGTATACGTCCATATAACCATATAAGGTAATAACACCTCATCAAAGGGGATAAATTAGGTCAAAAACCTCCGAAATTTGAATTTTTGGCAATTTTTTACCCATGAAAGGGAACGACATAGACACCCAATACTAATAGAGGTACATACTATGGTCCTAGGCTACCATACCAAATTTTTAGATTTGGCAATTTCCAAAATTTAAGGGGGGTGGTTCTAGGTACCCCTGCCAAAATTTAGGGGGTGGGCCAAGGTACCCCTGCCAAAATTTAGAGGGGGTGGTCCTAAGTACCCCTAGGTCATTGACCCCGGGCCAAGGTCATTGACCTTTGACCTATGACGTCACAAAAATGAGTTCAAGGTCAATTCGCGCAAACGCGGGCCACTACTACTTTGGATCCCTAAATCTTGACTGGCTCCCCTAAAACTTTTACAGTAGGTTTGGAAATGAACTATAATATGGCGATGACTATAATATGGTTGGATGGCCCCTCTACATTTTTTGGCTGCCTAATGGTCTGGATACAGACAGAAAAAGAAACGTCAGAGATACATATGAGTTCACCCTTTCTTAGAGAAGCGGTATCTTGAAGGAGATTTTCTTATCTGTTTCCACAATTGATAGATTTGGGCAAAAAAGCGCCCAGGTTCTGGATATTTAAAATACCATCCCGGTATTCATCTGTTGTGACTGGGAAAAACAAATAAAGTCCTTTCAGGATAGTCGCCCGTTGAGATCTATCCCAGAATCCCAAGCTAACACTCAACCACTGCCCCCAAGGCTTGTCTGTAGGTATTATTATTATTATTATTATTATTATTATTATTATTATTATTATAGTATCTCGGGTTTATTCGTTTGTTAAGCGTTCGGACTATTCACTCAAGTGTCTTTAAAGCACTACTCTAGTCCCTGAATTCAAAGGTCTCTTCAAGGAATTACACACATACAAGTGTTAAGATAAATAGTTTTATGTGTTTTTGAAGTTTTCACCGAAAACAGTTTCGGTGAAAACCGAACCGGTTTTGGAAAAAACCGAATCCGGTTTCGGTGAAAAACCGAACCGGTTTTGGAGAAAACCGAAATGTCGGTTTTTCGGGTTTCGGTTGTTATAGAAACCGGTTTTCGGTTTTTATAAAAACCGGTTTTGCCCATCACTAGTATATTTATCAAATATCGCATCATGAATTCTGCCTTGCTTTGATAAAGTACATTACGATATTATTACTAAAGTCTGGATTACGAATTTTTATGTATCTATATCTATCTACCTATCTCTCTCTCTCTCTCTCTCTCTATATATATATATATATATATATATATATATATATATATATATATATATATATATATATATATATATATATATAGATAGATAGATAGATAGATAGATAGATAGATAGAGAGTTGCCTACTGTAGTTTGAACCAGTTACTACTAAGTACCATATGAACTTGACAATACACAATTAAATAAGAGAATGATGTTTTAATTTCAAAATATATTGTTTTTGCTTTAACCCTTAACGAGTTTTCGTAACCATTTGGTTACACATTTTTTTGATTTTGCCTATTGGGTTGAAGAGTGTTATATTTCGTCGGTTTTGTTCGTTGTAGTTATTTGTGTACATAGTTTCTGCGAAGGGAGCGCAGCTACTGCCCCCTTGTGACAACTCTGGTGAATTTTATGCGGGAAGTAGTGTATGGATATGTTGTAGTTATGCAAGCAGTGCTGGAAGTAGGGGTGTTCGATAAGGCTGAGGACCTATCGAACTTCGGGACTGAAAATTTATCGAGTTGTCATCGGTTACTCGAAACCTTTCGAGTATTTGAAATTATCGAAGTTTCGGGTATTATCGAAATTTCGAGTATTATCGAAGTTTCGGGTATTATCGAAATTCCGAGTATTATCGAAGTTTCCGGTATTATCGAAATTTCGAGTATTATCGAAGTTTCGGGTATTATCGAAATTTCGAGTATTATCGAAGTTTCGGTATTATCGGAATTTCGAGTATTATCGACATTTCGAGTATTATCGAAGTTTCGGGTATTATCAATAGTAGTGATGGACAGTTCGGTTCCTTCACCACTCCAATGATTCCTTCTTGCAGCCAAACTAGTCAAACAACTTTTTTTATCTGATAAGTTATTGCAAAGGAAAGCGAGTAGAAAAGAAAGCGTGCACAAAGGGATTGATTTTTCGTCCCCTTCCCCCCCCCCCCACACACAGAAAGCGTTCATTTTTCCCTGAATTTTATCTCTTGTTTGTTATTTGCTAACAGCTAGTGTATTAGTGTTGCCAGAGATACGGTCTTAAACGTACAAATATGGTAATTTGCTCTTCATACGATATAGTATACGCCCAACACCTCAACCATATTAATCACGCACGGTATTGCTAAAATATTATAGCAATTTTTTTTTTTTTTTTTTTAAAGCCAAATGTATTATCTTCTGTCGTGTTTGCTTTCTCTTAATGGCCACTATTTCACACATTGCCGCAATCAAATATGATGATGCTTTGGGCGCAAACTCCCCCCTTTAGCCTTTCAGTAAAATAAATGTTAGTCAAATCAGTAGTGATTTCAGGGGTTGTTTAGGAGGAATATTTCCCCACAAACATATCTCTGATCATGTTCACCGTGGTTTACCAGTATTTTTGCTACTTTTACCCTCCGTGTATTCAAAATCTCCCGGGGTAGGATTACCATAATTTCTGGATATTTTTAAGAATGGTGTATCTGTTTATTGAGAAGTTAAGAAAAGTATAATCTTAACTTCCTAAAATGCTTATGCTCATTTTCTATACTTAAAATATATTTTTTTATATTATTGTCTTAATTATTTTCCTGAGTAAAGTATTCTTGCGAAGAACACCTTATCCTTATTGATTTTTTCATAAATATCAGCACAAGACAGAATTGCAAGCCAAGCACTTGACCAAACATAGCGAAATTTCCCAGTCTTCCATTTTCCCTAAAATTTCGGGCATTAGTTAATCCCAGACAATTTTCCGGATCGGGCTTGAATCTAGAACGTATGATAAGACTACGCGGGGGAAACCTTGAAATCATCACTAAGTTTAATGAAGGTGAAAAACGGAAATAAATCTATTTCCTCGACAGTGAATATACAGTGTACCATATGTTCTATACAGTTGGTTTGTACATTATGATGAATCCACACACTAGCGGATCCAGAAGCGTCGTTTGGCGTCGTTAGATTGCTTCCTGGACGAATAATGTAGGTTTTAAAAACGTAAGAGTTTTGCATCAATTTAGAATAACGTGGTGCATTATTTTATATAGAGTGTTTCAAAACAACACCGCCAACGTTTGGGTTGCCACATTACCTAATTTTAGCGGATACCACCAGATTTTCAGGTCTTATATTCGTCCCCCGCTTAATCATCTGTTAATCATGAAAAACCACCCGCTTTTTCGGATTGGAGAAAAATCTAAGACGACTTTGTTGATAAAGTGTTGTTATATTCAATGTAAACCGCTACATTTCTGTGTCAATCTCAATCGCGAATGGACAGATGACAGAAACAAGATGAACGCAAAAACTGTCAAATTATTACTATTGGTTTTGTACAATATAAAAGACGTATCATGCGTAGAATTTTATGATAAGATTTTATGCCATCGAGATTTTTTAAAGGAAGTTAAAGGGAATGAAAAATGTAAAAAAATTGGCATAATCATACACATTTTGGTTCAACCCATGAATACTAGTGTATGATCTCATGGGTGCGTATTTCTTTGATAACATTCTGTCCAGTTCAACTGAACACGTCTATTTTGTTACGTAATCTATATGTTCAACTAGTCTTTATATATTCAGAAATGATTGCAAATTGAACCTACGGATCCTTAGCATATTGTTTAGATTAGATTCATTATTAGTATTTTTTCTTTTAAAATGTTTATACTGTATTTCATATATTGTGAAACTGTGATATTTTCGTATGTTAGTATGATTTCAAGTAGAAATCTTTGAAAATGATCAGAAATTTTATAAGAGATGGACCAAGACTCCTAAATATGTTTTAGCTTTCTTACGATAAAAGTTTAGAAATTATTTTGTATTCCTTAGAGAGAAAACCGTATGAACAACATCTGCCATCTTGCTTTTTTTTTTTTTTTTTTTTTTTGAAAACTTGTCTTAGAGAAATCCTTATTAGAGATATTTTACTGTAATACTTATTTAATACTTACTTTACAATTCGAGACTCACATTTGTTGAACTTAATAAAACATTAAAGGCAAAAACTAAATTTTCTTTAGTTTTGTTAGAAAAGTACATTGGAAGTGTCACTTAACAAAGAAATCACTAAAAAAAAAAAAAAAAAAAAATGGTCAGAAGGATCGTCAGTATTTCTAATACACAAATTCACATCAGTACTTACGGTTTAGAATACCCCGCTTTTCTAATTTCAAAATATGGCAACCCTATCCTAAGACCAAGATAAAACAAAAAGTATAGACCAACCTGGGTGCACAAATGCTTCCTTTTGGAGTTATAGGATGCCGAAAACATGAATAAATGAACTTTATAGGTCCATAGCTCCAATACTATAGGATCTACCGTAGTCCGGTCAAGATTTTATTTAGGAACTAGTATGTGCCCTATCCAAATATCCAAGTTTCAGAATGATCCAAATATCCCATATGATCTTTTCGCTGACATTTTCACTTCAGTAACTTGAACACACTTTCCAGTACTGTTTCAGCTTGAATTAGCAGTATAACCTTGTTTCCCATAGAGAAATCTGATTACAACCGAAGTGCAATGTAATCGTAATCGGTTTTAAAGACATTGGCTTCTTGTTTCTTAAAAGAAAGAAACAATGATAAGTAGTCTATTGTATGCAGGACACAACAGGAGAGATAGGGTCTAATATTTCTTTCAACAACTGCAAAGCAAGTAACTGTACGGCCATCTTTCTTTGAAAGGCTGTTTGCAACAATATACGAAGCAGCTAAAAGAACTCTTGAGGAAATAATGTTTTCTATTTTTCCTTAAGAAGTGATCGGAAGTTATTTTAATTTGATATGGAAATTGAATCAGAGCCATTGAAATGTAAGTCAGAGGATGTGTGTTTTTCTCCTTTCCTCTTCATCCTTTTTGTCCCTCCCTGGTTCGATCCCCGACCAAGTAAGTTTGTGGTGGACAACATCGTGTCCGTGGGTTTTCTCGGCGTACTCCCGTTTCCTTCCACATTTCCATTCCACCAATTATTCCATCATCATTCACTTGCCTTAATCATACTTCTCTCTTAGCTTAACAGACATAATAGTAGGTCATTAAACTAGAAGATTTCACTTCATTTCATTTTCCTTTAGTCTTCGTTCTGTCATATGTAAAGTTCTCCCTTGTGCATAGCACCATGCCATGAGGGCATGTAGGGAGTGTGCCCTCAGTCGTAGATGAATGTGGTGTTGTCGGCACCACGCTTCGGCCACATCCCCCCCTCCCAGGTACGCATTGAATCTGAGGTTGGTAATACCCAGAGCCGCACGGCATCTTATGCACAAAATAAAATATCGTGAAGTAACCAAGAGCAACAGATACCTGACATATGCATTTAGACCAATCCTCTTTAAAATCGGATAATTCATTCTAAAGTTATCGTAGCTTTCACACGCCTACGCCCAAAGTAAGAACAAATACTTCAATTCGGGAAAAATCCCCTTGTGGTATGGCAACCAAAACAATAAGTGTCTGGTGAAAGCAAAAGAGAGCATTTTAAAATGAGCTCCATCAAAATCGGACAATCCGTTCGAAAGTTATCGTCGGATGCCACATGCAAACAGACAGACAGGACGGCCTATAATAGGGAGCTTCACACCCAAAATTCTCAAAGTTTGTTTCACGACAATCTCAAATACTCGAGGGCATTCGAGCGCCGGAGAGTAAATTTTCGAAACGGAAGTTTGATAAGTCTTCAGCCTTATCGACTTTCCTTACCTCTACCTATATCAGTACCTATCTCTATACAGAACTTTAAATTAAACCCTCGAAATCATATTAAAATTATTTTTCTGCCTGCCCCGTTATTGGCGCAATCGGCAAAGTGACTATTAGTAGACTAATGGTGTCTTGGATTCCAATTCTATTCAGGTGATGCATGTTTTCTCTTTCTCTTTCTCTCTTCTGACAGACTGCTTAAACCTTATACAGATCTGTGGGGAAAAAACTTTTCCTTCACTTCATTCCTAAGGAGAGAAGTTTTAAAATAAACACTCGGCATATATGTAATACATATTATATACAACTATGATAACCTCGAATTCATTGTTTCTTCCTAACACTCCGATAATCCCGAACTTTTCAAAATATTCAAGCGACTCGACAAATGCGATCATATTGATATATTTCTGTATTCGCTGCTTTCAAACAATTCGAGACTCTCGAAGAGTTCGACTGTCTCGAAGTTGTCTAATGTGTCTTACATTTCGAGTGCCTCGAACACTTCGACAGTCTCGAACATTTCAGGAGTCTCGAACATTTCAAGTCTCGAACATTTCGAGTGTCTCGAACATTTCGGGAGTCTCGATCATTTCGGGAGTCTCGAAAATTTCGGGAGTCTCGAACATTTCGGGAGTCTCGATCATTTCGAGAGTCTCGATCATTTCGAGAGTCTCGAACATTTCGGGGGTCTCGAAAGTTCGATAATTCGATAAAATTAAAATTCTTTATCGATGAAACGGTTTTGAAATTTTATCGAATTGTTATCGATTACTCGATTATCGGAACAGCCCTAGCTGGAAGCAGACAGAAAATATTAAATACTTAAGGTAAGCAGTTTATGTTTTTATTTTTCTCGATATGTTCTTGTTTGTAAGTCTTACCCAACAATGTGCAAGTATGAAAACAGCATAATGTGAAAAAATGATTACTATTTACGATAAAAATATACTATGTAACCATTCGGTTACATTGTTCGGTAACGGATCAAACGGATACTTTGTACAGGAAAAAATACAAAATATTGGACTAGTGATGTATCTTTTGATATTTTTTATGGAAAATCTAACGTGAAAAATAAACATAGTACTCTGTTTATTAGTCAAAATTTAAATTTCATACAGAGGCTCAGTATGGGATATATAGCTATATATATAAATATATATGTGTGTATAAATAAGTTTTACTGTGAAGTCTAATGTCAGATGCAAAGGAGAAATATTGTAATAGGCTATTTACATTTTTGCAGGTGATTGTGTTCCGTCAAAAATGGATGAAGAACTTACCTCCGTTGATATATCCTATGGAAGGAAACTAAGCATAAGACCAACAGTAGTGATCTCTTTCTCTTATAATTTATCGGATTTCCGAACCTCAGATTCAGAACCTGGTCTTACTTTCAGTGATTCAGAACCAGATTATATACCTGAGATATGGTACAGAATGAGGCATCAGTCAGTTAAGACTCCTGTAGCACAGGAACTACTTGGCATTCACATTTGGTTCATGGTTTGTGTTTTTCGGGTGGGTAATGGACCATATTGTTTGACATGGCTGCCCTGGCGGCCATCTTGGAAACCGCAATCTTGAATCCAACTTTGGATTTTTTAAATGGAAGGGAATATGTGGGGTATCATTTGACACGACCCCAATTTCAGAGAAACAGTGATACAGACTATTTCACCTACCGTTATTGGTTCAGAAGTTATTTTGTCACAAAGTGTAAAAATTTGGCATTATTTGCTCTATGTGCTATCCTTCTTGAGCAAGACAAACTGCAAAGCGCCTCTGCCAATCCGCATGGATTCGCAACAGCATGTCAACGGTTTCACAACATTGCAAAATTCTCTTCATCAGATGGTGGATATCATGGGTGGGTTCTTGATAAATAAGGTTCCTCAGATAATAGCAGAGGAAGAGCTCTAGTGGCGTAAAATCTGGGCCACTCTATCCGTGTCCGTCGCCCATTACAATGTCCCAGAAATGGTCTATCGAGCCATTGGCGTGAACATAAGGCATAGTGATGTGGAGCTCCGTCTTGCTGAAAAATTATGGGAAATCACCGTCCTCATTCAAGAGAGGAGTCTTGAGTTTTTAGTCGTGTACATTGATAACTTTTTACGAATGTGAAATTAATGCAATATTTGAAGGATGTAATGAAAATCTCAACTCTTCCAACAATAAGACAAAATCGTTTAGGAGGCAGAAGATAAGATTGTTTTTCTTATCTTCTGAGGCAAACACATGAGAAGTGTAGACAAGTCAAACATGTTCATAGAACTCTACCGTACACCAATGAAATCAAAACGATGGTGTCTTAGAATTTTTGGGTACATGCTAGATTTAGTTGTTGTAAACAGCTGGTTACCTTACAAAAGAGAGTGTAACGTACTTGGGAAATTATCCAGACATCTTAAAGTGTTTCGGGCTGATACTGCATCTGCACTAGTATCATGCAGAAAACCTAAACAAGACAGACCATCTTTAGAAAGCTTGGGCGAACCTCAAGTGAAAATATGTCGACCTGTTGCTACGTGACCATGTGATTATACATGGAAAGAGTTTGTGGCACACTGGCCAGCCCACACATCTAAGGGAAGATGTCGTTTTTGTAAGTCGGGAGTAACAAGCTCACTAAAGAATTCCTTTATGCAGTTCCATCTGTAAGTATATGTATCACGATAAGGAATGTTTTTGTCACTTGGTAATTGATATCCTTTCTAGACCCCTAAGTCACTGTTACACTATGTTGATATATTCAAATTTAAAAATATAAAAAATGAAATAAAAAGAAGAATATTCTATAAAACTACGCATATACTTGAATATCATATTTATTCAATCTGTATTTTCAGCGAAATTTAAATATTATTGTTTTTTTTTCTATGTGGACTCATAGATAGTACCTTACATTTTCTTATAAATTAACATTCCAGATTTAGATATTAAATCCTATAAAGTAAACAACTCTTACCATGTTTCATTTATTTCTCCTTTCTTATGAGACTACTTTTCTTTATTACTATATGGCTACAAGTACTCAAAATCAATTTACGGAAAACTGTGCAAAGTAACCATTTGGACACAACTCAGTTCTCGAAAACTATTGGCTGGAAAATTTAGAAAACTACTTTCAAATGATGTACAAACCAAATAGACGACATACTGCAAATATCATAATTTTTTGATAATTTTCAAAAGTAGTGAACTGTTAAGGGTTAAAATGGTGTGCATATTGTAACAAAAAACTAATTATTGACATATTTATTACAAAAAAATTAAATTATTGACATCGGTTCATTTAAGGAAACTAATTTCTTACGTTGAACCATGAGTTTCTTAGAATGGACCTCGCAGAGACTTTAACGAATAAAATAAATTTACTTTCAAACAAGAAAGAAAATACTTGACAATTGAAACGCAGAAGTATTTGTGCAATTAATATAAATGTTAGGATAAATTTATTACCTTTACAGAACCTTTAAGTGATGAAGAAATAAGAACTAACAAAAGTAATATTCACTGCTCAATTACGAAACTGAAATAAGTCTTAACACAATTTGCTATTGTGTACAAAATGAAAAGTTGCATCTGCTTTGCGTGTTTAAGAAGTGGAAGGAACGTTACATGTTGAACATTTTTCACTTGGTTTCACGTTTGCACAACGAGTGTGGACCCAACGGCAGCACTTCAAACACCGAATCATATCTTCTTGTCTGTTTTTCTTACATAGTGAGCAAAACCAACTGGTTTGTTTTTCATTGATTCGGAACAACTGCTTCTTCAGCTGGATCATCTTATTTCTTCTCGTGGCTGAACGTTCAAGCTCTAGTTTGTAAGCAGTACTTGTGATTACACAGCCTTCTGTGCTTTACTTTGTCCTCTTCGCGATCCGGCTGGTCCTGGTTGATCTACTGTTTTTGGTAAAGGGGATATCTGTAATAAGGTGTTTTTGAAGCTCTTTAGTTTCTTGGCAGGTGGCACGTAATCCTTGTTCTGATCACTGTCGTCTTCTGATTCGAGCTCTGTCTCTAGACTTCGCATGGCTGATAACTTGCTTTGTTGTTTTGTAAGATCTTCTTTGGGAGACCCACATCCTGGTTGAGAACTGCCATCAGAATATAAAGCATTGGATGGAGCAAAGAGATGGTCTGCAAAAACGTGACGATTAACCGGCCAAATCCCCTCTGCACGAAGTGCACTGTGGACATTAGTGACTGTAGCTGCTCTACCGTATGCTTCATTCAAAAGAGCTGAAATATTTGATTGGTTGATTTGAGGTCCTTTGTAGGTGTTTAAAAACTTTTGTTGAGCTTGGACGAAATACGTCCGCAAAGGTCCAAAGAATGCAACATCAAGCGGTTGCAAACGGTGCGTAGTGTGACCAGGTAGCTGCAGTAAAATAACGACGTTTTCTCTTGCAAATTCCCGAGCCGCTAGGTTCTTGCTGTGTGTGGTATGTCCATCAAGCAAAAGAAGGACCTTATTTTCTTTATTGCAGTTTGTATTCTTTCCAAAATGTTCAAGTCATACCACAAACAAATCAGAGTTTATGTATCCTGTATCCGAAATCTTGACAATGCTTCCTGCAAGGGCACCAATCTCAAAAATCACTATTCCACTGTTTGGCTTTAAATATTATCATGGGGGTATGCAGACACCTTCCGTACTCACTGCACAAACCATTGTAGTATTCACTCCGCGCTCTCTACTTGTAACAGCACCTACCTGACGTTTTCCTTTTTGAGCAACTATTTTCGGTAGATATTTCTAGACAGAAGTGAATCCTGATTCATCCACGTTGTAAATTTTCTCTGCTGTGATTTGGAATTGGTCAACATTGCGTTCCAAAAGATCAAAAAATGTCCTACATTTTCTCTGCTAAATCCCTTTGCTCTTTGTAATCAGGTAGCTTCTCGTCGACGCACAGAAAGTTCAGGATTTCTTCTCATAAATGCATAGAACCACTTTTTTCTAGCCAAACCTTTTTCCTGATTGAACGTGAAGAAACACCACATTTTTCTGCTAAGTCAAACGCTAATCGCCGAACTTCTGTAATCGTCAGTCCAAAACAACACTCTTCTAATGCTATCGTGTGCTCCGCAAGAGTCCTCTCCATGTCTGAGTTGAAAGTAGCCTGCCTTCCTAGTCCTTTGGTTCCATTAACGATACTATTTTTCTGAAGAGCATGCCGCCTAATCGTTGCTTTAGGAACTCCATACTCTGTTGCATTCATTTAAACCATAATCTCCATTTCGATAAGCAGCAATGGCCATTTGTAATTCCTCTTCCGTCTATTGGCCATATTGTCCTCTTTGGGCCATTCTTGAGCTGAAATAATGGAGAAACACGTCTTTAATATACTTTCAGTTACCTAAGGTAATACAATTTATTTAAAATTATTCGTAGACTCTACACGACATTATTTTAAAATGGTTGCCTGCAATCAACCGGTCCAATCCAGGCAACACGTGTTGGTTCAATCTGGGCAACTGCTACGTTGAAACAAAAAGACGTGTTCTCAAATTTTCCATTACATTGAAATATTAAAGCACATGCATCACGTTGTAATTAAAACAACACCTTTCACGCATGTATAGTTACCTGTTAATGATGTAAGTTCACTTGCGATTCCAGCACTAACAGATCTGCATAACATACACGTTCTTCGTTCTCAGGTTCACTGAGTGCAGGTGGCGCGAAAATGTAAACAAAGAGTTCCTTCTCTTATCTGTAAACAGTGTAGCTAACTCTTATATTTCAAATATATCTACTTTTCAAAATATAAGGCGGTCCAACTTCGGAAGCTCTCATATATATATATATATATATATATATATATATATATATATATATATATATATATATATATATATATATATATATATTAACCCCAAATATAAGACCCTAAAAGTTAAGATGCTATGTACTGGTTAATTATGGCATAAACAAGCACTGTTGTTACTTTAATATATTCTGTGGAATGTCTAATTTACGATCCAAACTGTTGCAATACATAAAAATATAACAATTAAAAATTATATTGAAAAATGTAACCAAAGTTGCTGCACTGCCATTTTAATGAGGGGTACCTAATAAGAGACCCCGGTTTTTTGTGTACTCTTAAGAGATTTCTTTTATTAATTCACCATTCAACACTGTCTTTAAACCAAATTCTGTGATGGCACAAAAACATAAAACGTTACGCTTTCAATCTAACTCACTTTCTTCAATTTTAGAACATACGCACTGTAAAATTTTACACTTTTTGTGCGCATAAACTGCAACGACTTTTGATCACTTCTTTTAATGTTCAAATATGTACCAAATGAGAAGAAATGTGTCGAAAATAACAGTACAATGCCAACGAAATCACTGACTCTATATACAGGACTAAGTCTAAGAGACTGCTTTATGAATACAAAAATGCAGATACAAACGAGCTCCTAATATAAGACCGCCTTTCTAGCAGGAAGAGGCGGCTGTTTTTGCTCGCCACGTAAACGAGCAGTGACTACATCGCGTATGTGAAAATCTTCATTGCTTGCAATTTTTTTCTACCCTGAGCGGCAGTTCGCCGTCGCTGATCGCGGCAAACTGCCGCCTAATGTGAAAGGGACGTAATACATTGCTCAACGACATGAATTTACGTTATTCACTTTTCCAGTAGTTGTCAGAGCCCTTTGTTTGTTTTCCAAATTCACTATACCAGAAGTCAAGATGGATCAGTAGTGGTGCGCCCACCTCCAGTGTGAAAGATTCTGATTCGAATCCAGGTCATGTGAGTTTTGGTGGAGAATATCGTGTCCGTGTATTTCTCGCGATTCTGATGTTTGTTCCCACGTGACCATTCCACCGATTCTTTTATAATCATTCACTCTCATGAATCATCTGCCTCCCTTTTCCTACAGAGCATATTTGTGGAACATAAAAGTAGAAATTTCATTTTATTTTATTCAGCAATGAGCTTGTTATCATTACTGTGTTACCATATCTGTTTATTTTTTGGTTTAAATGTTAAATCATGTGTTCAAAACACTTGAGCCGATTTGTAAATGTTCACATGGACTATGTTCCATGGACACGAGTATGTTCCATGGGCTAAAGAAAACGACAGTAAGCGCGAAGACATTATGGTGAAATAATATTGTTAAAGTGTAAAGTAGTTTGATAATAGCACTGGTGAATTCTCAGAAAGCTCATGGACATGATTATCATCTTGAGTTTGTGCGTCCTTGTGTTGAACTCAGTAAAGAATTCAGTTTCTTTTTACTTAGGGAAATGTTTTTTTTTTCATGTGTTAATATCCTCGGGCTTCTCCCTGAACCATATCTATCGAATCAACGACGAACTTGTATATAAGAAGTTAGCACTCTACTATCAAATCACTGTGCTTTCATATTGTTGATTTTTCCTAAGAACAAATAAAATTTCTTTCGTAACGTCGGTCGGTGACCGAAACATCAGAACATTAATTAATAAATTAACTCAAGTTGCAAACGATGTTAATATTGCAATTTTAGATTTTTCACTTAATTCCGACGAGAAATGAGTACGTGCCGTATATGGCACACTATGCAGTAATGTAAACTTCCCTAGAAGTGCACAGGGACACAATTCTAAGGGTACACTTGTAAATCAATTTCGAAGAATATTTTGTGGATTATATTTCGAGGTACAGACTGAGTCAACCAAACATCAACGTTACTACTATCGCCTAAGTCTGGAGCTGCAGAGGAACAACATTACTTTGGGCTCCAGTAAATATTTCGAAAACATAACTGAAACCTGAAATTCCACTCAGAACAAATGCTTTATTTACGAATTTTCTTTGCATGATATTGTTTTATCGATGATCTACACTTTATGGGAGTGATTTGCTCATCCACTGCCAAGAATTCTTCTTTGGAGACTTCTCTGAGACGTTCTAGTATCTGTTTAAGAAAAGGCCTAATCTTATGAAGTATGCCGTGGGCAAGTTCTTCTGCAGGAATAAAAGTTGAATTGGCATTGAAGGGAATAAATTGTTTGATCTCTTCAAACCAATCACAACTCATCACCTGATTTACCGCATCATGAACAAGCCTTCCGTTCGAGTAATGTCTAGTAGCTGCGAGTTGAATAATTGACATGTAGAAAACCACACAATAAGTTGTTCAAGTTCATTTGTAGTCATTTGTTGGCCGAAAATGCGTCGAATATAGCTTTGACTGTTTGACTGCGTAATGAGGAATCTCATCAATGGAAAAAGTACTTGAAATATTCAATAGGCGTTTATTGCTGTTTTAGTTCTTCAGATAAGTCCTGAGGTCTTTGAAAGTTTACATTCTTGGGGCTTTTTCATGTTTCTAGGTCTTAATGTTTTCCAAATCGCTCGATGACGTAGACCTTCTATCCTGAGAATTATTTATGAGTCAGAGAGGGACATCATCAACACCTGAATTCATTGCTTCATCAGAATTGGGTATGACGATTTCTCAGGGGAAGGAACAACAGAATCTTCATCCAAGTCCGATAACAAAATATTGGTATTTCTTGGATCTAGTGCTGGTTTATCTTCAGATAAATCTGATAATTCACTCTCTTCACCATTTGGAAGTTCTCTAACAGCTACGTCCATCATAAAAAAGCCCTGGATCAATTGATGTAACAGAATTGCAGAACGACTATAGTAGTTGTCAATTCCACACTTCAAGAACATAAAAGTACCTGTAAACGCATGGTGTGGCGGCATATATGGCACATGCGTTATTTTTTTCACATTCCTCCAATACGAACATACAAAACGAAGATCGTATTGTTGGAAATACATTTCAAAGTACTTATCTTGAATGTAATATTTTTTGTTTGGAAAAGTGCGCATAATGTTTCGTCAAAAAATTATTTTCACTGATAAAAATTCACTGCCTCACGAAAACCACATGTCAACGTTTCCCCGCCTAATACAACTCACAAAGAACATCGCAGATGACACCAAAATCTCTTATTCATACACGTCAATATTTCACACTGCAGACGAAACATTTGGCGCCTTTGATAATTTACACAAAAGCTAAAGTGAAAAACATGGGATGTGCTATATATGGCACGGCATGCGGTAAGGGGTTAATTTACAAAAATGGTTAGAATTTTAGTTACATTGTCCAGTGTGTTGAGTTAAAATAATATTTTAATAACGTATAAGATCGGCTTATAAAACGACCAATTAGAAAAGTATTAAGAAACAGTAAAAAAAACTTAAAAAGTGAAAGATAAAGGCTCCTGCACTAAACTTTCTCACTCCAAATTCTTAACCCTACAATGCATAGTGGGACAGATAGGGATCATAGTGGTAAATGATCTGTGCTTTCCTACATGACGGTATGTAGTTGCTAATGCATGTTGAACGAGATTGGGAACGTTTGAAGCTAGTTTTAAGTCCACAATTTCCGCATAGATGGCACTATTAAGCGTACTGGTACTCCGTTACTTATTTTTGTTTCCATTTGCAAAACTACTTTTTCACAGAAAATTAAAAAAATCATGCATTGTAGGGTTAAACTAAATCAAGTTTGCCTCAGTTATTATTGAGGCATTTGTTTATTTCACACGAACAAAATTATAAGATTTTTCTGAAAGCTTCGTCAGAAGAAAATTCACCCAAATATAAACTACCCCTTCTGGATCTTTTCAACATATTATTTAAGACATTTAGTAGAGCTGTGAATGAAATATTTGTTTATAAACTATCAATAATATTTTATAAGTCACATCTCGGGAAATTGTCTAAAGAAAATAAAAGAAGAGTAAATTGCCTTTTGTTAATATTTTCATGACAAGTGGCTTATGCATCTTTATAGGGTTAAAAATAAAATATTTATTTGTGAAGTATGCACAAAATCATCTGATTCGTTTCGAGAAAATCATTCGGGAAAAACTCACTTCCACGAGTAAATTATTTCTTATGGATTTTTCAAGAAAAAATGAGTTATGCAATTGTCAGTTCATTAGTGAAACATTTAGTAGTGTATACGTAAAAAGTATGGATGTCATCGTTAGGAAAAGACAACAATCTGTTAGTTAACACTGTATTTTGTTACATTTACAGTACACAAATAAGCCTATATAACAATTTCTTTTAGTAAAATCAAAATTCTTAATTATTATTGGAAACGAACGAAGCTTTTTAGCACCACAAAAGTTGCTTTTTCTCTTTTCTTGAAAACTGCATATTAGAATTTACCGTTAAGTGTGTTATCTTGTTCACTAGATGTAATCTATCAACTGTATATACTTTATATCTGCACACTATTTTAGTTCAACGGAAATTAAAAATTCAGATTTTATGATAATGTTAGGCTATATCTCAATAGCCACACTGTGCTGTTGTCTTCCTAGTATAATAAGAATTTAATGAGAGTATGATCCAGCATCAATTTTACATTAATAAGTGGGATGGTTCTCGTACAGGATCAATTTTTAGGTTTATAAATTTATTGGTTTTTTCTCCATTTTTTCGGAAACCACTCATGAATGTTATTTTGTTCAATTCAATAAAATATATCGATTGATATATGTCTCGCCTTTGGACATTTCGTATTCGTTAAATTCTAATAATATTGTAGAATTTATGAAATATGGGCAAAAACGCTTGTCATTTTCTAGAAAATCGTCTTGAAATACTCTCTTCCAAAAAAATAAGCTACATTTTCTGGATCTTAAAAGGATAAATGAGTTACACCATGTTGACAAGTTCCTAATGAAATATTTCTTTATGAAATACGAAAAAAATCGCCTTAGTCGCTTCTGAGAAAATTGTCTGGAAAACTCACCCCAAGATCAAATTACCCTCAGGACAAATGTGTTATCATCTTTTCAGATTATTAATTAAAATTTTATCAAATATTTACTGAATGAAATCGTCTTATTCGTTTTCTAGAAAAACGTCCAAAAAATTCATCCTCAGGATTAACTACTACTTCTGGACTTTTCCCAGAAAAAAGGCATATACTACAGTATAGGGTTGTTAATAAAATATTCAGGTATGAAATACAATCAAAATCGTTAAAGTCGTTTTCCTTTTCGTGAGCTTTCAATAAATTCTATTTCACTTTTTCTCTTACTCTAGGTAAGTGGTCTCTTCAATATGTAATTCTGGAGTTACTTAAAGATGGTGATCTGAAATTGTGCGTGGCTCGTAACTATGTAATAAAAAGAAGCTTGATTTCTTCGTTCCCGAGTGTGCAAATGTATTTAGAGCAAATGTGACGTGCGGCAATATAATAGTTTTGGGTATATGTCATGATTTTGTTGAACAAAGTATTTTAATGGGTTCTGTAGAGTTTTGTTACGGACTTCCAACAGGCCCATGTATCGATGATTAAAAGCATGGTAGAATTTGAATTCAAAATTGTAAAGTTTTGAAGTTTCTTCGCTTTATGCACTGGGTGTTGCTCCAGATATAGGTAACAGCAGGTTTCCAAGCGTAATATAATGTCTCTGAGTAATAAATGTTCAATTGTATCTACTGTGATGTTATTTACAGGTTTCGTCATTACGTAGTGAGTATTTGTTTCTGTAGTTACTAAAACATATAATACTTGAGAATAGTCTTGTATGTTTTGACAAAACCAAAATGAGGTGCTGATGGATGTTTGTGAATTAAACCATTGAACTGATAAGCTTTTGGGTATACATAAGAGATGGAGTAATCCTAATTCTGGATGCTTTTGTATACGGTAAAGTAAGTTGTCTTTTAAGCGAAAGCATTCAATAGCTCTTAGCGTAGATTTTTTGTAGGTTCTTGACCTTCTAAAACTGAAATTATTAAGTATGGATCATTCTTACGTTGTTCCTCTCGCAAATTAAACAGTAGTCGGTGATGTATTTGAAGAATAAGATTTTCTAACGTATTTGAGCGGTAAGCACGCAAATTTACAGGTGTTTCTTTTGCGTCCGTGTCGTCTTGATTGTTTTTATCCTTCTTAATAGTTTTGTGCAGCTCCAAACGGCTAATAATATCGGCTGGGTACTTCTCATGTTCTATATAACAAATGTCGAAATTATAGTCAGCTAAAAAAAAAAGTTTATAGCGTGTATATTTGCCAACTTTGTCAGGTTCCGTGTTTTGAGATGTTCAATATTTGGCGCTTATGAATGATTTAAATTTCCGGTAAGTAGAAAGTATCTATATTTGCGTAAAACATAGATGATTCCGTACAACTCTTTTTGCCAAACAGCACTTTTAATTTCAGCTGATGTAAGACGGCGGTTGCAATATAAAACGTTTCCTTTGGCTGTTCGTGGGTTGTAACAAGCCAAAAGTTCTCAGATCTGAAATGTACTGGCATCTGAGTATACTATAATTTTTAATTTATCGTCAAAATGATAAAGTGATTGTGCATTCAAAATTTCCTTTTTATTTTTTGATTAATTCATTTTGTGTTGGATTTCATTTAAATTTTGAATTTGTGAATGCTGGAATGATTCCACTTTCATAGCAAAGTCCCCAATATGGCTTCAGAGGTATGAACAAAGTCTTATGAAAATTTAAGAATTCTTTTAGTAGTTGGTTTCTTGACATTTTTAATTTTGTTAGCTCGGCGAAATGTTAATTTTGTCCTCAGAAGCTCGGAATCCTAATACTTCTAATTCATTGTATAGTACATTAATCTTCGGATTAACACGAAAATCGTGTTTTCGTCGTCGTTTGGAATAATTGTTCCAAATTGGAGAGTTGCTCTTTCCATGTATATGAGCCAATAACTAACTCATCATTAGGGACGTGAAGTTTTCGTTTTAACGATAATATCGAAAACGAAAAAGGAAAAGTAATATATATATATATATATATATATATATATATATATATATATATATATATATATATATATATGCCTAAATATATGATTCATTCATAAGTATTCTGCCTTTATTGGCAGATCACTTGCCGCAGCTGAGAAGCCTCCATGCTTCACGGTCCTCCGCTAACCTCTTCGTCTTCGCGTATGATCTTTCTGTTTTAATATCATCCATTAATTGTAGTCTCCTTCGCCCCCTCCTTCTCTTTCCCGCCACTATACTCTCTAGGACGTCTCTCATGATACAATCTCTTCTTAGGCAATGCCCCGTTTCTCTTCCTCTTCTTAATAATATCTAAAAATGTTCTTTTCTCACCCACCATTTCTAACACTCTCTCATTCGTTTTCCGCTCGACCAAACTAATTCTTTCCATTCTTCTCCACACCCACATTTCAAAGGTTTCCAGGCGATTTTCGTCACCTTTACGTAATGTCCACGTTTCCGCCCCATACATTACAACACTCCACACGAAGCATTTTATGAGTCTTTTTCTCAACTCTTTATTCAAGGTCCCACAAAACACTTTTCTTCCTCCTAAAGGCTTCTTTCGCCATCCCTATCCTTGCTTTTATTTCACGTTCGCACTTCATGTTATTACTAAGAATACTACCCAGATATCGAAAACTATTCACTTGTTCTATTTTCTCCCCTCCTACTTTTATATTTGACACAGACCCCTTCGTTCCAATCACCATGGCTTTTGTCTTTCTAACATTTATTTTCATCCCATATTCTTCAAAACCCTTTCTCATTTTTACTAACATTTTATTAATTTTCTTTTCAGATTTGGCAAGAAGCGCCATATGTCTGCAAATCTTATGCATCTAATCATTCTACCTCCTACCGAAATGCCATCATCATCATGTAGGTTCTTTTTCACTATCTCTTCTAGATAGACGTTGAATAGTGTTGGCGAGAGGCAGCATCCTTGTCGAACTCCCCTTCCCATTGCACTCTCTTCCGTCAATTCTTCCCCTATCCTAACACTTATTTGTTGGTTCATATATAAGTTTCTTATGAGTTTTCTATCTTTCCATTCCAACCCTATCTCCGTTAGAACTCCCAACAACAATTCCCAATCCACGCGGTCAAAAGCCTTTTCTAGATCAATAAATACAACATACACCTCTTTCCCTTTTTCTATAAATATTTCACCGATCGCCCTTAATAATCCAATTGCATCTCTTGCGCCCTTGTCTCTTCTGAACCCGAACTGCTCCTCCTCAACATCTTTATTTGTTCTTTCATATAACCTTCTGTTCAGTATTCGGAGCAGAATTTTAGCTGCATGAGGTATGAGACTAATAGTTCTATAATCCTCACATCTCTTTGGGTTCGATTTCTTAGCCATCGGTATCATGATCGTCTTCAGAAAGTCTTTTGGCCATACTCCTGTTTCATATATTTCATTGCATAGTCGCTACAATTCCTTCTTTCCCTTGTCTCCTATATTTTTAATAAATTCGATTGGTATGTTATCTATTCCGGTTGCCTTTCCATTCCTAATCTCGGATATAGCCTTTTCAAACTTATCCCGAAGAATACTAAATCCTTTATCATCCTCACCTACTTCATTTTCTACTTCAACATTTAGGCTACACGGTCTATCCCTACTCTCATATGTCTTCAATGTATTCTTTTCACCTTCCTATGTCCTCATTTCTCTCGCTGACTACCTTCCCATTCTTATTTTCTACTGCCATCATAATACCTCCTTGTTTCCTCCGAAATTCCATAGATTTCACCTCCTTGTACATTTCCTCTATTTCCCAACTCTTTCTAATTCTTCTATGTCCTCGCATTTTCTTTAGTAAAACTCTTCCCTCGCTCTGTCTGTTTCTCTTCGTAATTCATTATTTAACTTTCTGCACATCTTTCTGCCCTCTTCTGTATCAACCTGTTTCCACATCTTCCTCTACCTCATTTTCTGCAACATCTGCTTTGTAACCCACGGTTTCTTAACAGTTTTGTGTTCGCGGTAACCTACTGCTTCTTCTGTAACCTGCTGTAAGCAACGTTTAATATGTTCCCACCGTGTGTTACTACCTGCGCCTATCCTTTCCTCGTTTGAATATTTTTCTTCGAAGTTTTCAACGAAAAGATTTCTTATTTCCTCGTTTTTCAACTTTTCAGTATTCAACACTTTGTTACCTACTTTTCTTCTGCCTACATTTTTCAATTGAATATCTACTTCGGCCAGCACAAGATTATGATCAGAGAAAATATCAGCCCCGGGAAGGGTCTTCGCGTTCTTTAAGCTATTCCAATACCTGTCCTGAATCATAACATAGTCTATCTGATATCTTCCGCTGTCTATTGGTGATTTCCATGTATATCTTCTTCTCTTCTGCTGATTAAACCAAGTGTTCCCAATTACTAGTGAATTCTGTCTACAGAAATTCACCAGTCCGTCTCCTCTTTCATTTCTTTCGCCTAAACCATATTTTGCCTACGATACTACCTTCCTGTTTTTCTCCCACAACTGCATTGAAATCTCCCATTAGAATTATGCATGCACCCTTCTTCTCCCTATCTATAATTTCTTCTATTTTCTCATAATTTTCCTCTACTTCTTCAGTTGCATGCGAAGTCGTCGGTGTATATGTCTGTATCACCACTAGATCCTTCGTTTTCCCTTTAAGTCCCATCATAACTCTATCATCAATAAATTCTACTTTCACTACCTTCTCCTTTAAGCGCTTTCCAAGAATTATTCCTACGTCATTATGACCAGCCTTTTCATTACCTTAGTAAAACATTCTATATCCTTCGCTGTTCAATACCGTATTATCTTCTCATCTAACTTCACAAACGCCTACCAAATCTAAATTATTTTGTTTCATTTCTTCTTTAAGATTTTCTAATTTTTCTCCCTGTAACATAATACGTACGTTCCATGTCCCTATCCTAAACCTTTTGCTCTTCCCTGTCTTTCTTTCTCCGTCTGTCTTCCCCCATTATTACTTCCTCGTCCAATAGTCCTTTCCAAGCCATTCCCCTCCCGGAGATCTGAAAGGGGGATATTTTACCTCCGGAACTACATTTTGACCTGCGAAAGACCATTGTTCATATGTTCTATTTTTGCTGCCAGCAAAAATATTTGATAGAAGGTGATATTTGGTGTTTTTAAATCGCAAAATAAAGCGAATTTGGTACTTTTTGAAAATAACACCGAAATGCGCTGCATGCATAAAGCGATAGATTTGCGAAATTGCCATGTTGGCCGGTAATACTAATAAACTAGCACAAGTTTCTTTTGCAACAAAATGTGATTCACAGAAACCAGGAGCGTCATTTCAGATTTTGCTTGGGGGGGGCAAAACCCCTTGATATAAGTAAAATTTCGCGTATTTCACTGATTTACTACTATTTTATTGACAAATCTATATAAATCTCAAACTCAGGGGGGGCAATTGCCCCTCCCTGCCTCCCCTAAATGACGCCCCTGACAGAAACTGAAAGATTTCGTGGAAACTGCCTTTCTAAAGACGCGTTCCAGTTCCTACACCAGTGTTCAACCCTCAGTATATTCTTGAAAATAATGCGACTCCTGAGATTTTAAAGCAACTGAAACGTGTAAACGAGTTGTATAAACTGTCACCTTCAGATCTCGCTAAAGTCTACTTATGCTTGAAAGCTAGGTGAAAAGATCGGTAGATAACGGGAAAGAAGTGAATCTCTGGGAAACCCTCCTTGTAATGCAAAGTGAACACAAATATTTTCCTGCCTGTGCTCTTGCAGCAATATCTTTGCCAGCTTTCAACATTGATTCTGAAAGATTCAGAGTGCAACTCCGTAGTCACTGTAAAGAGGCAAAACCTTAAAGAAGAAAATGTGGAAATATTGACAATTTTGTCCTTTGGAAAATAAGAAACATTGAAGAAACTATAAATTCGCCATTAAGTGAAAATGTGTGTTGATAATCATATGAAATGCTCTTTAAATAAATATATTGTGAATTGATTTTTTGAAGTGCAGAAAATATTAAGAAACACTATGATATGAATTGCGTTTTAGATAAGTGTATTGTGAATTGATTTTTGAAATGAAAAAAATGTTAAGAAACACTGCAGTGTGGTTTTAGTCGATATATGTATTAAATAAACCCAAGTTTAGGAGAAATATCGAGCCATTTTGTCTCAGATGATAAATCCAAAAATATATTTTTTTTAAAATTTAAGATATCAAAATGTAAAACTATTCGATTAATTTTAAAATTATATTTCATGTTAATTAGATTTCAGATCACTCGCTCTATGTTTATAGTATACTTGCTTTTCGAAACCATTACAAAATAAAGCAAGAATCCCTATTTGATTGTATTAAGTCGCGGAAAATAACACTGATTTTGGGCAAAAATAACACCGATTTCAAGGATAAAATAAAACTAAAACTTCACGTCCCTACTCATCAGTAAAAGAAGTGATGCATTTCGGTAAATTGTATAGAACCATTTTAGTTGCTATAGGTAACACCTGAATGCTCGTCTTGTGCACCATGACGCTCCTTTCGAATGTATACATTTTGCTTGTATGATTTAGCTCAAAAGTCGTATATTTAGTGTTCTTGCGAATAATTCCACGAAGTCTCTTTTCTTCATTAGGTTCTGGGCCGCTTCTAGAGAAAGGAGACGCTCTTGCAACTTCAGTACTGTCTGGAAGGTTTCGAGAGCTATCTTATATATGAAATTTCGCTGTTATCCTAATGACAGAAAATGAATGTTCCGTGGCCTTTAACATGAGTTGACAAATTGCCCTTAATTTCCTCAGAAAATATCCGTCAGTCAGTTCATTTTCGCTTTATTGAATTTGAAAATTTTCCAATTCTGCTTTATAAGCTGATAACTTTGAATGACATAAAAAGGAATCTAACCTAACCTAACCTAATCAGGCTAAGCATGGTTGTAAGGTAGAAATTCTGAACATGGATAATGCATATTCAATATTGTTCGCCATATTGAAATTATTTTATTTTTCAAATGAAAACAGAATAATATAAGTTTTAGAATTGGAGTTTGCTGAGTTATTAGTTCAGTTCTCCTATTATTCTGTTTGAAAAATCTGTTAAGGTTAGCTCTCCTTTATGTAACTTAGCAACGTTCTGATTTTATTAGAACAACAGTGATAATTTCAGAGTGTAATCTGGGGCGGAAATTTCTCCCCGGAACAATGATATTTTCCCCAGACCATTTCTCCGTTCGTTCTCAAGGAGGACTGTCATATATTCGCAGTAATATTTTCTCTCCCTTACTGTTGAAATTCCCCTCGGAGGAATCTTAAATCATCACTGTGTATAACTGATTGTAATTCACGACTCTTACAAATACAAAAGAAGCAATTCTGTTAAGAGAAATATTACATTGATCAATCGACAACGTGCTTCTCAGATTTTGTATCATACTGTCAATTTCAGATCCGTGAACCTTACAGGATCAGTCCGTCATGGGTTCTTATCAGATCAATATCGAGTATTTTGTTTATTTAGTTCCTGTTTGGTATAAAAATTGGCCCTGCCAGTAAAAATTGTTTTAGAAAATATTGGAATCAATGTTATGCTAACATTCATGCACAGAACTGGACTTTCTTACTTGGACTGCCCTCCGACAAGTGCTGTTGAAGTTGCAATTTGAATGTATGTCATTTCTGTTTCCGCACGTCATTTCTATAATACTGCTTTGAAATACCATATTCCTGGAAAACTCAATGACAATCTGATAATGTTACGGGAAAAGTTCAATGCCACGCCTATAGACCTACTGTGGTTTTGAGTTCAAGGAATCAGTGAGCCAAGTTCCAAGAACAGCTTCATGAGGATAGACTTCTCTCTGAATGTAGTTGGAAAAAGACTGGAAAAGATTAAACTCTGTAACCATAAGGTCAGTGAAATGTGAAGCACATACAGTTAAACGTAAATTTTTGTTTTCGTCACTTAATACATGTGGTACTCATGCACTTAATGTTTGTACCTTATGCAAATGAGACGTCAATTTCTGTGCTATTAAACAGGATTCTCGTGAAGAAGCTAAGTCTATCGATCGTTTTGATTACATTACTTTTCCTAAAAACGAGAAAACCATTTCATTACTATATTTTCAGCAATAGCAATAGCTCCATACACAATACAAGTTTCTTCGCCATTCTTGCTGCATCTGATCCTGGGTTAAACTCGGAGAGTAGAATGTAGCGAGAATGTTGAACTTGTCATCTTGACACCCCATCTTGTTTCGACTGCAAATGTATGCTGCATTAGAACACACTATATTCTATTATCTATTTCTTCTCTCATTTATGCCCTCTCCGTTGGTCTAGTGGCTGGCATATGTGTTTGGTGTACGTGGTTCCCGTTTCGATATCCAGTGGGAGAACACTGAACGTACAACAGTTATTCGGTTTCCATCTTAAAGTATATGTCCATGAGCTACATAGCCTCGGTGCTGAAAATGAGCGCTAAATTTTAACAATAACCAGGAAAATTATCTCACTTATTGCATGTTTATTACTCATTCACGTATTAGTCAATAAATTGAAGTAAGTAGCAGACTTCTTCTTGTCAAAAGGTAAATAATACTGAAAATTGAAAATATTTCTGTTAGTTGGTCACTTGTTTCAGTGGACTACGAGAAACAGTGGAAATCATACAAGAAACTACTATATTTCATAAAAGTTATGGTTGGAATTGACCTTGCGTTACCTACGCATATTTCTTTCTTTCTGTAGGAGAAAGACTTTGTACATATAAATACGTATATATGTGTGTGTGTTCTAAGGACCTCTTTTTCAAAGAAATATACCCTGTATTAATTACAATACTAAATCAGCCATAAACTATTAAACACTAGTTTAGTGCGTGCTAATCATTCTCAATATTTAATTAATATAGGAAACTTTTCATCTAACGGGACAACAGAGTGCCTTGCCCTACTCTGAGGGTAGTTTCCAGTCTCCAAGTTTAGCAGGTCCATGTCAATCCTTCACCGGCTCTGGAAATACAGTCTCTTATGCAGGAACTTCATGTAACCCGCAACTAATTGCAAGCCAGAGCCCACATTTGGTTTGTCCTGCTATGCCAACATACCATAATCAGAGAAGCATTAATTCAGGTAGTATTAAATCAATTCATTTTCTGAATTTCACTACATCTGTTAGTTTTTTACGAAGTTAATTTACCTTTGTTGTTATTTTAATTTTATTAATTATTAATTATCTCAAGACAGAAACGTTGAACTTTTTTAAAAAATCGTTAGAAAACGAGTAATTCTAACTGTGAGCAACTGTAGTTGAATCGAACTCAGATTAAAGTCTGTATGGTTACAAGCAACATTACTTCATCTATACATGGTGTATCTTTAATGATGGGTCAAACTTCAACGGATGAAGGAGAATGACAAAAGAAGTGATTTAAGATAAGAAGTTTTCTAAAAATGCGTCAGTTCTAAGCCATAGACCAACGAAAATGTACCAAAATAGAAGAAAAATGAATAGAACTAGAGAACGAATTGTCGGAGAAAGATTGGGTCAAAGGAAATAGTGCATTATTTGACCTGGAGATTCGATTCAGGTACAAATCGATTAGGAACAGTAGCGGCGCAAGGGGGCTCATATAACAGCACTGCTTGGGATCGGAAACATTGGATAAACTTACCGGAAGGGTGGAGAAAGACACAGAAAGCAATTCGAGAGACGGATCCCTATTTCGGAAATGCAGCAGTCCCAAGCTATAGCCCGCCGGAACAGCGATTGATTAATGCAAACGAGCGAGAACTAGAGAACGAAGTACCGGAGAAAGGTCGGGTCAAAGGAGATGGTGCATTATTAGACCTGGAGATTCGATTCATGTACAAATTGATGAGAAACAGTGGCGGCGCAAGAGAATTACAGAAATGTACTGTATTACTATCGAAGCGTTGCGAAAAGGGCCAGGAAGAATTAACAGTGATTCAAGAGGCCATAACAAAACAGGGGGCGATTTGCCGGCGTCACGAAAGCTGTATAAATTGAGGCAGTTGACAGGAATGTGGCAGAATGTGGGATCTCAAAGCCCCAATATAACCGAAGGCTGAGAGCGATTCTAGAAAGCAGGATCCTTGAAGCAAGAAATACGCACGGCATAAACGATAACGGAGTGACGTTGGAGGTCAAGTGCAACAATCGTACAGTGTGTGTATGGTAAGGAGGACGACACATAGTAAGACTAGATAAGACTGGAAATTATACTAGTAAGAAGAGTAAATGTACTTATATTCACAGATGCTCAAAATAGCGTTCCCTGCTTTCGATGCAGACATGGCATCGCCGTAACAAGTTTTGTCTCGTCCTCTCGAAGATGCCTAGTTTCGTGTAATAATATCAAAGACAGCGAGGATTCGTGCGAGGAGGGTTTCTTCGTTCTGTACAGGTGTGTCGTAGTCGAGAGATTTTAGATAACCCCACAAGAAGAAATTAATTGGGTGCAGATCAGTGGATCGTGCCGGTCAAGAAATAGGATCTCACCTTTCTATCCACCTATGCGGGAAGGAATAGTCAAGACATTGACGAGCATCTACTCCAAAGTGTGGTGGGGCCTTGTGGTGCTGAACTCACATACGTTGACGGACATCAAGAAGTCAATATTCTAATAATTCAGGGAGTGTTTCTTGCCGAACAATGCGTACTTTGGTGCAGTTAAGCGAAATGGTAAGAGATATGGTTTTATAAGCTTGTCACCGATGATGACTGCCCAGATGTTTACCCCAAATCTCTTGTTCATGTTCATGCACAATGGTACCATGGGGAGTTTCCTCGGCCCACACATGACTTTTCCGGCTATTGAATACACCCTCTCTGGTAAAACAGGCTTCATGTGAAACAGTATCGCGGCATCAAACTGTGGGTCGTGCAAACAGCGCTTCACAAGCCATTTACTAAACACCACAAGGGGTGCGACGTCTGTAGGATTCAGGTCTTGAACTTTCTGTGGATTATAGGGGTGTAGTTGTTCACGGAGTACTCTCCAAACAGCACTGTGATCAACTCCCATTCCATGTGCTAATGCTCTAGTGATTATCGAAGGTTGTTCTGTCACACGATCAAGAACCTCTTCTACAAGGTCTGGAGTCCTGGTTGTTCCTCTGCATCCACGGCCATCACGTAATGGGCACAAATGTCTCGTTTCCCGTAAACGGCGAAATAGCCTCGGAAACATAGAGTATCTTGGATGTCGCCTGTCTGGATACCTGTTATGATATAACCTTACAGCTGCACTATTTTCATTAGCTAGCCCATACACAAACACCATATCTGCAAGGTTTTCAAACGTGAACTCCATTTCACTCCCGCACTAATCCCGCTACCAATGAAGAGCGCAGAAAACGCGTAGGTACAAATACTGAGAGGCTACTCACAGAATAGAAACACGCCTTCTTCACATCCATGACCTCCGAGTATTGTAATGCAGCGAGCGTACAGCTACAGAGACTTGCTGTTTCCTCTGTTGGTATGCAACAAACAATGTAGGTAACGTATGATATTCAAGCAAAGATAGGTGTCGAATGAAGCTTTTAACAAGATGATACGTATTTTGTTTTAGATTACTAAATAGGGCTTTCAAGAAAAGATTTATGCAAGATTGCGTTTGGAGCATTGTTCTTGCCACAGTGTCACGAAAGATAAATAAAACGCAACTTGAAGCTATTGAAAGTCAGGCCTGCTGATATTTACAATAATTGGTGGAATACGGAAGTAGGAGAAACCTGGAAACACCAGTACAATGATGTCGTCGAACATGAAACCTTACATGATTTGGGATCGACTCCAGAACTCCTGGATTCAAATCTGAGTGCTTTACCACCCAACCACGATGCATCAAGGATGATATTAAAAGGCAATGTTTATGTATCAACAATCTTCGAGCTGTGGGGTATAGGGGCTTTCTTGGCTAGTGCTCAAGTCTAGTAGACCAATTATGATTATGATGATAACTCACCTCCATTTGTACTATCGGTAGCTAGTTTAACCTACTTCGATACTAGTGCAACCATGTATTTTCCAAACAAGTACCATGAGCTCCTCCGTGGCTAAGCGGTTAGCGTACGCGCCTTTGGCGTGGGAGACCCGGGTTCGATTCCCGGCGGGAACTCATGTGGTTCGGATTCCACGTTAATCAGTAGGTCCACGTCTCATATAGCCTCGCTGCTGAACTGGACGTTAAACTCAAAATCACCTCACCAAACAAGTACCACTGTATACATCCAGTATTTATGTTGTTCGCTCCCGATATTTCAAACGGTTCTACGTACGAGAATTACAACAACTCAGCTTCCACGTCGGATATTGGCTCCGGCACGAAAAGTATGTCCATTTCGCTGTGAACATACTCTTACGCCGCCACTGTCCCTCATCGATTTGTACATGAATCAAATCTCCAGGTCTAATAATGCACCATTTCCTTTGACCCGACCTTTCTCCGGCAATTCGTTTTCTCGTTCTCGCTCGTTTGGATTAATCAATCGCTGTTCCGGTGGGCTATAGCTCGGAACTGCTGCATTTCCGAAATAGGGATCCGTCTCTCGAATTGCTTTCTGTGTCTTTTTCCATCCTTCCGGTAAGTTTTACCCAATGTTTCCGATCCCAAGCAGTGCTGTTATATGAGCCCCCTTGCACCGCTACTGTTCCTAATCGATTTGTACTTGAATCGAATCTCCAGGTCAAATAATGCACTATTTCCTTTGACCCAACCTTTCTCCGACAATTCGTTCTCTAGTTCTATTTATTTTTCTTCTATTTTGGTACATTTTCGGCGGGCTATAGCTCAGAACTGATACATTTTCGGATAACAATTTCTTATCTTAAATCACTTCTTTTGTCATTCTCCTTCATCTCTTGAAGTTTGACCCATCATTAAAGATACACCCTGCATATATTTATTTATCGGAATTTGGGAAATAACTCTTCTCAGCATCACGAAATTTGAAGTACCCCTATGCGCAAAAGAAATTGCGCGTATACTGCAACTCACGGTTTTGGATTGTTGCCCGTGGTGCACAGGTGATAACGGTTAACGGTTTTAAATTTAAACAAAGTTTTAATTAAGCATGAATTTAACTTATAGCGTACAGTGAGGAAGGCTCAAGAGTTCACTAGGATCGTTACAATATCGAATCCCGTGAAATGCACTGTAAACCTGTTCGCAAGCCCCCCGTAATGTTTAACAGATATTGTGTTCTAATGTTCATTTCAATGCAAACCGATATAGGCCTACGCACTTCAATACTCAACGAATGTGCAGACTATCCATGATTTGCAGTATTAAACACTCTTACCCACTGTATTCTCCCAACATGTCTCCCAGCGATTGCAACATTCTTTGGTATCTCAATCACTTCCTAGTAGGATAGTTTTACCTAGAGACCACTGATTAACCTGGTATTGTATGTTTCACTTTTTTACTTTTGGAGTTGACAGTCATCGGTTGGACATTTCACTTGCAAATATCTAATAACAACGTTTCTTCGATAATTGCGCAATATTGTATTATTTCTTTGTATTATTGATTTGCTTGGTTAGGCTTGTTTAAGCACTTTTTTCTTTCCACCGACGTATCACCTATACCTTAACGTTGTATAAAAATACACTAGCTCTCACCGGGAATCAAATCCAGAACCAATGCATTTGAACCATTTGGCTACAACAAGGCACATTTAAAAAGAAGTTTCGATTTTGTTAGGTAAATTGTCATTAGGTGTAACATTTAAAAAATATATATTTAAAAAAGGGTACCTATGAAACGCACTGACTTTTCTCGCTCGAATTTCCCAAATTGACTCGTGTTAGACTGCAGCTATTACTCAAACATTTATTTGGGAAATGCGAATAAAGTAATGTGATTTGGAAAACTTTGTTCGAAGCAACTTAGGTCCAAATGTAAAGTAACCATCGGTAATATTTCCGTTAGAAATAGCTTATGCCATATATTAGAATTATTAAGGAAATAATTGTATGTGAACTATGAGCAAAAGCGTCTGAGTACTCTCTGAGAAAACCGTCAAAAAGTCAGAAGTCAAAAGCCAAGAGTAAACTCTCTCTTGTGGATCTTTTCAGGACAAACTAGTTATGCTATTTATGAAACACAAACAAAATTGCCCGAGTCGTTCTCAACAAAATCTTAGGGCAAAACTTCCTCCGAAATGTAATATACTACTTCTAGATTTTCAGGATGATGGAATTATACCATATCGTTGGGTTATTTATGTAAATATGAACAAAATTGCGTCAGGCGTTAATGGAAAAATCGTCGGAGATAAGCTCACTTTAAGAGTGCTATTCCTTCTGAATGTTTACATGACGATAATGATACATTTATTTATATGTGATTGAGAAAATTGTTCGAAAAAACGCATCCCATACAGTAAATTACATCTTATGTATTTTTTTCAGAGCAATGATTCATACTACGGTGAAGGGTTATTAATAAAATATACATATTTGTAAAACATAAGCAAAATCTTTACAGCTGTTTTTGAGACAATTTAATTATTTTAAATGTTCATCCTTCAGTAAACTACCCTTATTTTTAGGTATCGGAGGATATAGGATTTGAAACGATAAAGTGTTATAAAAAATATATGTGTAGAATTCGGTCCAGATACGTTGAACAGTATGGCCTCTATTTGAGTGCATGTAAAAGCGTGACGAACCTACAGACGAATAGATAGACAGACATCCAAAAATCAATTTTTCGATATGTGGCGGCGTGAAACTTGAATTTATTGAAATCTCGAAATCGATTTTATCACTATCACTACAATTTCTTCTTTCGTCGCTCGAACGTGACACCGACAAGTAAGGTGATAATTTTAATCCCCAAAAATTAATGAGTTACGTTTAATGCGTTATCGTGAAGTAAATCTCAATGTATAGTAAAAAAGCTTATGCTTGTTTGTTATATCGTTTTAATATCAGTTTTTCATGCTACTGTATAATATAGAAATTGGCTTGGAAAAATTCGTGTTCCGCATTCACAGATCTGTATAATTTAGTTTTGTTTAACGAAAGCATTCTTTATTCCTTACGCAGACTTATGATTGCATTTCTCGCACTTGTGGATATGAAAAAAAGAGAAAGTCAATACCCTAAAAAGAAAAAAACAACACAAGCACACACACACACACATACAAATGATAATTTGACATAATCTTTTTTCTTTCTTCCTTTTTTCATGACAAGCTATTCGATAACATCATGTTTGGTGCTAACAAGCGGTAACACTGGAAAGACTGTGAAGGTCGCGTATGTTCTTTTTCCTATTCCTAACACACAAATCCGAAGTGAGTTGGTCGGCTGTTCAAGAACGGACAGGGGAGAAGTGAACATACAATACCATAAACTGAAAACAATCGCTGTTATAAATAGTATTAAAGTTCTGAATAAATACGTCGATTAAAGGATAATATCAATAAGTTATTTCCTTATTATATTGTTTCCGTTCTTATTAACATCAAAATTATACACTTCCTATAATGTTTTGTAAAAAAAAGAGGGGATGGGATGGCATGGGATTCGATCTGGTGTCAAAATAGTATAAGAACTACTAGTCCGCCACTCTACCCACCCAATCACGCAGACTAATTTCTGTTTGTTCTCTTTTTCTTAACTAATAATGCTCATAACCATGGTGCGTATCGCGTTGAACCTTAAGAGATTTTATGTTTGGTTCTATATTTTCGTACGACATCTTGCTTACAGAAGCTAATTTATATTTGGCAGACAATCTAGACGTTAGGTTTATACCAATATATTCAATATTTTATTCCACTTTCCAGTTCCTTCCGAAATCTCGTTCACTGCCTATTGTCAATTTCCCATCGCATCATGCTCTGCTACTGAATATCCCTTAAAAGCATGATTACCAGCATACGCAAAACAGAGCATAATTTGGTTTTTGCTTATATTTTTATTATTTTATTATATTTCTGGAAATATCTCCTTAGATGGATAGCTTTCTATTATCTCCACATACTAATAACTGACTTTTACTCATAAATGTAAGGAAAATGGAATAAATGCGAAAAATCGTGAGTTACAGTATACGCGCAATTTTTCTTTGCGCATAGGGGTACATGGATGTGTACGATGCTGAGCCCATTCATTTACAATCGATTACTTTCAAGATCATCGTATACTATTTTGAAAAACCTGTTTCAATCCAAACGAAAAAATTATCGCTGTTATAGGAATATTACTTCACGTTCTACATACTACCAGTATATAAATATTTATGTGCATATGCTTGGATTTATATTATAGTATATACGTATATAAGTATGCTCAAAAATCTTAAAATTATCGCTCAATAGTAATCAAAATAATTAAATGTGACTAATGATAAACATTTCCTCCATTATTCTATTAACTATTCAGCTCAAACTAAAATTTTCGGGGTTATTCAAACTATTTATATCGCTAGGGGGCGCGGTGGCTCAGTGGTAGAGCGTTCATCTCCGGTGCTTGGGGTGCCTGGTTCGATCCCAGCTCACGCCGTGTGGACTTTGTGGTGGACAAACACCATGCTCGTGGGTTTTCTCGGGGTTCTCCCGTTTCCTCCCACCTTCTTCATTCCACCATTTCATTCATTTCTCATAATCACCGTCTCCTTTAGCCTAACGGCATAACCGTAGGATGTAAAACTCAGATTTCATTTATATTTCTATCGCTAAACTTTAAACTTGCTGCATTGTACATCAGACAGAATATAAACTCTCTTCCTCTGCTCGTCCTCTGTTTAACTTCCTCTGCTCTGTATGGTGCAAACTAGGGATAGCCAAAATTTTCCGGGATCCGGATTCCGGGAATTTAACTTCCTGGATTTTAGAAAAATTCCGGAATTCGGGAAAATCTGGAATTTAGAAAATTCCGGAGTTTTTCTGATTTTACTTTTCAAATTCCGAAAAATAAAGATTCGGGAATTGGCTATCCCTACTGCCAACAATAATATTTGAAGAGTCAAGTGGAGAAACGTATTGGTCTATTTTTTTTAGTTTTATGTCCCACGGTTATGCCGGCTAGGCTAAAGGAGACGATGATGATGAGAAATGAATGAAATGGTGGAATGAAGAAAGTGGGAGGAAACGGGAGGACCCTGAGGAAACCCACGCACACGGTGTTTGTCCACCACAAAGTTCACTTGGCGAGGGCTGAGATCGAAGCCGCGACCCCTAGCACTGGAGGTGAACGCTCTACGACTGAGTCACCGCGGTCAAGGTCCAAAAATTTGAAACCAACTTTCAAATTGAATATTATGTTAACAACGTAATATTTTCAGACTTCGAGTGTTTTGATTTTGGTGATTACCTAACCATTTCAGTGATTTAAAGAACTTAAATGTGCTGCTCACTGAGTTTAGAGCTGTTTTATTTTCTGAATCCTTTCTTTTCTTTTTTTCGGATATATCATGTGCAAACATCTGTAAATATTCTGTAGGAATCTCTCTTGTAAATTCTCGTTTATTCAATTAGTATGAACATTTTAATAATATATTTACTCACTTATTTTACATTTTAATTGCACTATATTGCATTTTTAATTGACCCATGAAGAGTACACATATGTATACTTAAAGTTGAAATAGTAAGGCTATTATAATGTAATGGACTTCGTTTGTGCTTTTAGATTCTTTCTTCTTTGACATCCCGACATTTGTAAGAAAACTAAGAAGGCATTTTAAAAGCTTCAAGAATATGGAATATTTATCTTGAACGCCTTTGTAACTTTTAAACTAATAAACAAAAAAAAATCTGAATTTTATCAAGCAAATATCGGCAAGAGAGACATTGTTTTTTCATACTTTGTAATACTGTGCGGTTAATAGTGTTGCCAACCCAACGTAAAGTTATATTTTTCAAATGACACTACGTTAGATTATTATTACATATTTCAAATCTACATGTAAATGGAAAACATACAATATCACTTCGTTATTCAGTGTTGCACGCATGGACAGAGTTATGGAGGGCATGGGGGCATTGCCCTCCAACTTTTTGACAAAAAATTAAAATGCCACTTATAAGATGGCTACTATCAGACCTCCGAGACGGACCAAAAGATCTGCCCCCACTGCTCCCCCAGCAGATAATTCCTAGCTCCGCCTATGGTTGCAAGGTATGTCGTTCTGATTTCTTTCCACTCAAGATCGTTCGTACTTCGGCAAATAGGCACTATAGTGTGACTTGGCGTAAAGCTCACTCCGGAAGCTAATCTACGGTGAAAATAGTGCGAAATTACAGTTTCTCTTCTAAACGCTGTGCCTTACTGTCGCTATCGTCTGCCGAAAGTTTGCTCTAAATAGTTTCTTTTGCTGGGAGCGATGACGAAGTAGTCGTCTCCGCCCATTCTCATGTCCTAAAGATAAGGTTAGAGCGAGCTACTCTTACGACATTGTTGGAGGGTTTAAAACTTGAAAGCGTTACTATTGCTTGCCTCATGTTTACACGACGTACTATAAAATAAATAGTACATTGATAAAAAATAGAATGTGTCACTTAGGAGCATTATTTTGAGTTTGACGTATAAATGTTTCGACAGGTTTAACCTTAGAGGAAAGTTTAATCGCGCACTTAAGGTTTAATCGCGAATTACCCAGACATTTTGGGATGAAAATGACTAAGAACTCAGGTTATAATCACGTCCTTTAACTTTGAACGTATGTATGAGCTATTATGTCAACTGCATTACGTCATGAAAAAACAAGCGAGAAAGTGAGTGAGGCAAACGCGCGGTATTCACCACCCGCGTAGGGTAATAGCGCGCAGATAATTTTCTAGTATTAAATGATCCAATGTAACATAGAAACCAAATATATGTTTATGTATTTAATAATCTACTACGTACTATAAACTTGAAATATTGAAAACAGAGACAATAAACTTGAAGTACTATACTTGAAATGAAATATTTGAAGTAAAACTTGAAATAGGGTCTACTGCAAACATTAACACAAACTATTGTCAAGTCTACTTGCACAATGTTTATTCTGTCTAGCTTTTGCGTTTGGTTTTCTTTAAGTACTTTCTCGGCATCTGCGAAAATAAGAGAGGAAGAATATTTTGAGTATATTTTGTCCCCTAAAAAGCAATGAGGGGGAAACCGCGCACTAATAGAATACATTGCGCGCCATTACCCCATATGCACCTTCACACAGAAAAAAAATAATTGAAAATAGAACATGCTAATATTGTCGTGTAGTTGTTTTATATTATAAAGGAACATAATATTCTACTTACCTTAGCAACATAATTTCGTTCTTCTTCAAAACATCCAACACATAACGTTTTAATGTCTCTGCTCAAATTATAAGCACCTTCCTACTTTGTCTTTCAACATGAACTGCGCAGTTATTATGGCACGCACAGCCAACTGTTACATGTTGTATTGTTTCACTCCTTGTTCGCTACCTGTCACTCGCCATTACAAATATTATGCTCTGCGATATCATAGAAAAACTTTGATGCGCGATTTTACCCTCCTGCGCGATATTCATCCACTTTCCTCTTTAGCCCTGCAAAATAGTTTTGTAAGCAGTAGCCTGTTCTCAGGTTCCAATTAGGCAACCCAGAATTTTCATAATCGGTATGGCTCTAATTTCCATTTCTTTGTTTGATTAATCAAATAAAGGGACATTATCTTTTCGTGTTTGTTTTCTAAGAATGTAAGTTTTATGAGAGACCTACAATTATTATTATTATTATTATTATTATTATTATTATTATTATTATTATTATTATTATTATTATTATTATTATTATTATTATTATTATTATTGGAACAAGCTGAACATCATAATCAGGAAATATTTTAACACTTTTAAGTTTCAAGCCCCAAAATCAGATGTTTTACTCCGGGGGCAGCAGCGTTCACTGGCCTGTTGAATAAAACATGAAGAGTACATCACATATAGCTATGCACATTAGGGTGGTCGGAAAAAGTGAATTGATGAAAAACGAATTCTAATAGTGCGGAGAAGTTGTGTGTTCGGATACTTATTAGGGGATTAAAGTTTTAAAAATATGACCAAAATTATCAATTATTGCTTTAACGCTGAAATTTTAAAAGGTTTTCGATTTCTATTAATATGATGTTACTTTATTTTAACAGGTTATTAGTTGTAAAAATATTTCTAAAATTACTGCGTTACGTTTCAAGTTCCTGTATACGTCCTAAAATTAGTGGATTCTAATGAAAATTTCGTTTTTGTTCATTATTATAAAGAGACGCACTGTTGTGTTAAATAGATAGATAATTAAGGCCATTTTTCACTAATTTGTTCTAGAGAGGGATTTTATATATTCAAATTTGATATGAAATCGTTAGCTTGCAGCTTGTCATTTTTGTTGATTTTTTTGATTTAAATCAAATTTTTCTCCTCGTATAATACAAGTCGCGAACTGAAGAAAAAGCATTAGGAATTAGTAATAAATGCTAATTATGCCATTTAAGTGAAGTATTGGGGTTAAAATTTGAATTATCGCAAACCATTAACCTATATCAATCCCAAACAATGTATCTTAACCCTTTTAAGTTATGGCACTTTTTAAAGGTAAATTATAGACTTTCAGTCAAGCAGCTATAGCATCATCCCTATTTATTCTAGGATCATGGTACATACATCACTCTCTTTAGAATAGAACAACTTCTGAAACGGTAACATTCACATTTCTCTATCATGTCCCTGTGCGGGAAATTTTGAGAGAAATTGTCATTTTTTTTTTTTACTTTTCTTTAAAAAAAAAATTTGATTCCCTCTGGATTCCCCTGTGTTCACGCACAGATCTCAAAATCAACTGGGCAATACTAAGGAGTGTACTAAATGTGTGTACACAATTTCAACCTTCTATCTTGAGTAGTAAGGGTGAGGAAACTATTTAACAATGAGCTAAGAACATTCCCACAATGCCCCAGATGACCCGGATGTAATATAAAAATTTCCTCAGACATCCCTATTTATCCTAGGATCATGATTTGTACATTATTCTCTTCAGAATAAAACAAATTTTCAACGGTACCCTTCAAATGTCTCCATCATGTATCTGGGGCGGGCAAATCACGAAAAAAGAAATTTTCTGTTAAAAATACCTTTTTTTTTTTTAATTTTTACCTCTGTGGACACTCGCCCTGTTTTAAGGCAGAGATTTGAAACAAATCTGCAAAATACTGAGGGGCGCACTGAGTAAATGTGCAAAATTTCAATCTTGTGGGTACAAAAGTAAGCCCGCGAAAAATAATATTCCCCAAATACCCCAGATTCCCGTATGAAACAGGATCTCAGGTAACAGTTTCCCGAGGCATCCCTATTTATCCTAAGAGCATAGTACGTATATCATATTCTTCAGAAAGAACAGCCTTTCAAACGGTACCATTCATATGTCTCCATCTGAGGCGGGAATATCACGAAAAAAGTTACTTTTGTTAAAAATATCCTTTTTTAAAAACAATTTTGCCCCTCTGGACCTCGCTGTTTCCACGCAGAGATCTGAAAACATCTGAAAATTATTAAGGGGTGCACTGAACGAGTGTGTAAAATTTTAGTCTTCTGAATGCAAAATGTAACCCGCCAAAAAATAATAATAACAATACGCATAACAAAAAATATCTTTTTAAATTTATGAGGTCATCACACACTATGTCTCAACGCAGAAAGACGTGAAAGCATATCAAGACTGAAAATGCCTCTAGTCTTGAAGAAAACGAAGTAAAAAGCTATGTTGGTACTTTTTAATCGAATAATGAAGATTCTACCCTATCACCTAAAATAGATGATATAATTTAAAAGGTTAAGTACTAAGGAAAAAATACAGCAACGTTTATCAAAATGACACTTTTTTCACAAAAGTTACTTATATTTGGCAGGAGCCTATTTTAAAAAACTCAGAATTAGCTTGCGGCATGAAATACATAAATTTCGCCTAAAGTTATAAAATTAACAAAAAAAATGGAGAGGGGATATGATCCCTCTAAATACGCCCTATTATCTAGAAACAAACAGACACGCACAAAAAAGAATTCTCGTCTTAAATGTCGATGGTGATTTCCCCGTTGGAATAGTTAACGATTTTAAAACCCAAACCCAATGTTACGAAAAGAAGAAATCAGGATTGCTCCGTTACCTATTCAAAACGGGATTTTCCCTAATCATCCTCTGCATGACACTTGTTTTCATACTATACTGTACATTTGAGTCTCATTGTATTATGATTATTAACTTCCATAATCGAAATAACAGAACAGAAACGGGATATTACTTATTTACACTTTAAATTAATTTATTTCGGAATTTGATTTAAATTAACGATTTTTATTTAAAAAATCAAGTGATTTAAATCTTGATTTAAATCAGACTGATTTAAATCAATCCACCCGTAATTAGATTAATATGCTGCAGTTCGATCGGAATGAGATTTCAAGATGCGCCCTTGACTGATAATGGTAGTACAAAAATGTAATTTAACATGCATTGGATAGATGCGTATGAGCTTGCTTTCTAGGCGCCTCCACGTGGTAGAATTTGAGTCATTTTAACAAGAATAATCTTGCGAAATGGGAGAAGACCTCCAATTTGAATATATGACCCCCCCTCTGGAACAAAGGCGTAAAAAAATGGTCTTGCATATACTTTAAATACAGAAGTATGTATGTTTGTAATACTACTAAAAAATCAAATTTTCTCCGAAATTCACTAACTTTAGGCTATATGCGGGAACTCTAAACATATCGTTGTAATATATATCCAATCAAGCATCTAAAATGAAGTAATTTCGTGCTATTAGAAATCGAAAAACTTAAACTTTAACATTTGATCTTTAAAGCAATAATTGGCAATCTCGGTCGTATTTTTCAAACTTCGGGCCCTTTGCGTAAACTGAAGATAAAAGATAGAATTTTTTCACTTTTTCCCTTCATTAGTATCCGAACACACAACTTTTTTACATTATTAGAATTCGATATTTGAAATTCCCTTTTCTCGCCCCACTCTAATGCACACGGTCCAAGTATACATAAAATATATGCACATGGTGCGTAAAGTGTTAGGTAAATGTGTCTAATCTTAGTTCAGAGCATATACACTTTCTGTCTTCAGAATATATTTATATTTTCTGTCTTAACTTTGTTGGCTTAAGATTCGCCATATAATTTGTATTAACACCAAACTGTTTTCTTATTACAGGAAGAAACACACCTAAATGGCAATCTCGTACAAAACTAAATCCCACAGATAAATCTTTCCATCAGAGTCAAGCTTCTCTTGCTGCTATTGGTTCAACAACTGGTACATCCTTGAGTGCTAACGTTGTTGTGATAGATCCAAATTGTACAGCTCAAGTAATTGCTGGGCCCACTCCTGGTCCCATAATAGCATCATCGCCTCCGACACTTGTATTAACTCAATCAGTTCCCCAAAATTCATTTCGTCAAGAACAAACCAGCTTTAAGTCTGTGCCACAAAATAATATGACTTTTATGAGTCGATCACCGCAGTCTCTATTTCCTGTTGTTTTGAATCCTTGTTTGGATTCTTCGAATGGACAGGTAACGTATTGCATGTTTGAAAATGCTGCATCTGCAAGTATGCCTTGTGTTGTATCGGCTCCACCGGGAACGCCTCAGCAACAGCAAACATATCCCATTTTGACAAGTCTTCAGGGTGTTAAACCTCCGCAAACTCCCCATCAATATCATAACCAACATCAGTATAGCATTAGATATCCACAACAGCAAATGTCACAATCTCAACATTCACAATTACTGAGACAGCAAAGATTTCAACAGCCACAACAAATAGTGATGCTAGCTCCTGAAAGAGATCCTAGAACTAGTCAAAGTCCCGCACCTGATGCACTTGATACAGCAGTTCCTAGCATTAATACGCTTCATACAATAAGTCATCATTCTGTAATGGCTTCTGCAGAAGAGAAAGAAGACAATGAAAGCCATCAAGATGGGTCAAGTGGTCTTACAGAAGGAAATGAAGTTGTTCAAGCTCTTCTACAAACGGTAGCTGCTCAAAGTAGTGATATCTTGAACTCAACAGTGCATCAATTAAATTGTGGAAGCAATTCTGAAAGTGCAACGTCGCAGTATGTTAATACATCAGATTCCAATAAAGTAAACCATGGGCTTACTCATCAGATTATTCGTTCACCGTTAAGACCACCTACATTTTCAACTTCCCGTTCGAATGAAGGTTACCCTAAATCACCTAGCTACCATGGTCAATCTTGTGGAAGTGGCAGAAAAGGAAATACCAGTGAACGACATGTAGTATCTTCAGAGTCTAAAACTAGGAAGTCTTGTACATCTACTTTCCAGCTCTTGTCTCCTATTCAGTCTGAATGGCTTGCAGAACAACCTTTAGGAAATGTTCATCTCGTTATGGGACTAGCTGCAGGAAACATTACAAAGAAATATGCAACAATTAAATCTTCAGAAAGTTGTACAAAATCATCACGGACTCATTATGATTGCGTCACTGAAGTGTCTCATTGTATTGATGGGTCACAAGCTGATGTGAAACTCAACGATAACTCAAACTCAGGATCGCAAACCAGTTTTGATTTTACTGTAGAAGGAGAGAAAATGGTATCAAATATATGTAGTTCCACACCATTAAAAGAAGAGTGGATATCGCCAGAAGTTAATACACAAAATAATAAAGAAATAAACACTGGAAATAGTTCAAGTCACAGAAACATACGAGAAGGAATGAAACAAGAGAAAAGTCAGAATGCTGTTAGGTCACAAAATGAGAAGAGGGAAGGCGAAGGAAAGCAGTGTTCCGTTAGTGAAAGAACAAAAAGTGTATGTGTTGACAAATCTCAATTAAAGAAAGATCGTTTAGATTCGTGTCTTCAACAAGACCGACAAAATAATTCTAGCGAAGCGACAAGAAGGAGTGAAACTTCGTCATTCATTCCTGCTTCTCCTGAAGACATTATGTCTACTAATTCAATATTATCTACTCCTTCACCTAAGATTGTTACAAATAATGGTAATGATAATATAGTGGTGGAAAATGGGAATATGATACCACCTCTCAAGTTCTCACATTCGAGTTCAAGTTCTGACGAAAGGCGAAAAGAAAGACTTGAAGAAAATAATAAACACGACAGCTATTCAGATGAGGACTATGATGTTGATCCGATAACCGGAGAAAGTACAAATTCTTATATTAATCAAACGAAAAATGATGCGAAAAGAAATGCAAAAACTATTTCCACGCAAGTAAACATGGAGGAGAACATGAGTGAGAAAGAAAAACACTTTTCAGCTGAACAAGGATATCAAAATTCAACTTACATTGGTCTATCAGGAGATGCTTCTGAAGAAGAAAGAGAAAGAAACATTACTTCATTTGCTCATCTTATTAAAAACTGCGGAATGGAATTTCAAGAGATCTTGTCCAAACATGCAATTGGAGGAACTGATGAAATAATGATATTATGCGGAAAAATAATGCAAAGATTCTCAAAGCCTAATGCTTTGCATTCCTTATTCGAGGTTAGTTCCCCGAAAGAATTTGTCATACGGGAGCTTGCAACTTTCTTTTTCTCTGTTGCTCAGGCTTGGATATCATTGGACATTTGTTTAGATATATTTAGAAATATGAAAGAAACTGGTTTTCCTCCGCTTGTGCAAGCCGGTCGTCACTGGGAACACGAATCCGGAAATATGATAAAAGTAGCTTTGGATGCTTGCAGACTATTAGATGATAGAATAAGTGATGACAGAAGTACAGTTTATAGTGATCAAGGTGATGATAATGATGGTGATCATAGAATTGTTGTTCCGTCATATGCTTACGAAAGTGTTCCTTATTCATTCAGCCACAACAAATTAAGAGATTATGACAAAGAGCCATCAAGTGTTAATTCAAAATTGAATATTTGTCCAGAGTCTTATCACAGCAGTGATACCAGAGATACAAATCAATGTAAGTATAAAATATCACCTCAGAATTCAAGCAATGATAGTAGTAGGTATAAAAGAGATATTTATGCAAACCCCACAACTCCTTATGATGTATCTGATTCTGCCTCAGGAATTAAGAAAACGACCATAATTGATCCAGTTACTGTAAACAACAATACTTCATATATTCACTGGAACCAGCGTAGATTTACAGACGGCCAAGATTTTCTGTACGTAAGATCTCAAACATCTAATCAACGAAGACCACGTAGTTATCAAAAAGACAATAATCGTCAAAAGTTTACAATGCAACAACCAAACACGTCTTCAAATTATCATTCATATAAACCGCACATGGAGGATCAGAAGTTCGTGTCTAATGTATATAGTGCGACAAGTGTTCGGTCACAAAGACACAGAAACCCAAATATGTATGAAGGAAGTCAAAGTCAACGACCTAGAAGTTCTCCTAGCTATATTAGCAAATACTCAAGCGGATATTCCGGTGGTCATACTACAACTCAAAGAACTAGTGATGGAAGACAATCCAATAGACGTCAGCATCAATATTCGTCATCTAAAGTTTCTCTAGAAAGCATAGGTGAAAGAAGTGAATTTCAACCTGAATATGGACTGCCTAGAAATCAAGGAACTGGACAGCTGATTTCTGAGCAAAATGAAATTAGGCCTATTAACACTAATAGAAATGATGACAAAAGTGCTGCTTTAATGGAACATTTAGGAATACGAAAGTCAGTTGATAGTCACATATCCTCTGTAGGTTCAGCAAGTATTCAAAGTTTCTCTATGCAGTACAACACGTCAGAAAATCCAGAAAGTCGTTTTCCAAATCGCGATATTCAGGCACAAGGTCCAATGCGTTATTCCGGTGAAACAAACGCTTGTACCAGATTGGAATATCCAGAGCCAGTAGTTCTGTGGAAACAATCATCAGAAAGTTCCAGACAGGATACTGTCAAACCATCGTCCAGCCGACGACACAGTTATCAAGAAAGCCGCAATCAAGGAAAAGTAAGGGATAGTAAAACGTGGAACAAACGAACTTACTACTCAAAGACAAACGGCAATCAGCATCACACATATGGGCATACATCCTACTTCAATAGTGATGTTAATAGTTATTCGTATTGCCCAAGTCGTGCAGATGATTCAGACAGTGTAGAGGATCAGCAAGAAACAGTATACATGAAGCCAGGTAGTTATGAAGTACCAAAGCGCCATGTCAGTTCACTTCATTTAAATACAAACATCATTGCTACCATACCTTCCACAGCAAACCTCCAGGCAATAATTCAAGCTAATGAAGAGAATCCACAGATCCTGAAACGGGACCTACGAACAAAAAATGGAGGTTCTCTGGAATCAAGTGGTCCCAAAATATATGCTTTACAACATTTAGAACAGAGAGAAAATGATGAATCTAGACAGCGCCTCGTTGATTCGGACACTGCATGGAAGACTGCACGCTCGAAGTCTGTGCCATTTGTCCGTCGTATTACTATGAATTCAGGAGATCTTGATTTAAATGGTGAAAATATACCAGGTAAACCTGGGGAAAGAGATAAAGACAAACATGACTTAGATGAAAAGAATGAGAGTGGAAGTGAAATATCCACAAATCACAAACGTTCAACACGTGAAAAACATACAAGATCAATTAAAACGGATCACTGGTTGATTCACACACTAAATAAAGCAGCAAAACAGAAGAACGAAGCTAAATCTAGTGCAGCAGTTGAATCAAATAAAACACCTGCTGCGGAAAATGAACAAGATCTTGGAGTTAGTCCACAAGTGCCAGATCAGGAGTCCCCAGATAGCTCATCAAGTCATATTAAACCGGTTGTTAGTGGAGGAGGAAAATCTAAAAAATCAACGAGGGAAAATAAACCAAACATTTCAAAACCATCGTTTGAAGATCAAACGCCACAACGATCAGAAATGTCATCCACAGAAGACATTACAAGTACTAACAATGACAAACCTCGTAAACCCCGCTCAGATAAAGGTATGGTAAGAAGCTCTTCTTCTTCCAGGAAAAGAAAATTACATGAACGGTCTCCTAATGAAAATGGTGCTGCACCAGACAGTCGACCACAATCGCCTTCATCCTCTGATGTTCAGAATAGTTCTCATCGCAAAGCGGATCTTAAGAACAAAGGCTCCTGGACTGTATGGTACAGCACGAGAAGGCGACGTGGACTGAGCCACTTAGCAGTAGTGAAATTAGAGGAAATCCTGAATGCGATTTGGAATACAGAGCACTCGGACTTCATCAAAACTTCAGTGGATTCCAAAGAGGTAAGCAAAATATTAAAAGCAAATAACTCATTTTAATTGCAATCATTTGAACAGCATTTGTAATAAATAGTTTCTCCTAATACCTGTGAAATCTATGTTGCGATAATAGTTGTTTACTAACACTGTTAATTAGTGGGCTGTAGATCTGCTTTAGCCAATTAAAAAACACTCACTAAAGGAAGGTGGCTCGATAATAGAGGGATAATGTCCTGTGTACAAGGCCACAGGTTCGAACCCAGGCTATGTGAGCTTGATGGACAACATTCTTCTGTATTTTTCGGGTCTTTCTTGTTTCCTATACTTGATTAATATTTTCATTCATTATTTCATCATTGTTCACGTTTATTTCATTATCATATACTACCCTTCTTCCCAATTATAGTCTCTCAATACCTATTCAAGTAATTAATCCGTATATTAGTGTAAGTGCACCAGAGATGGAGTGGGTCGGTGGGTCAAGTTTTCTGAGTAGGTCAGTGGGTCGTGGGTCAACAGCATGTGACCACTGTGACCCACCACCCACCGTGACCCACTGCGACCCCCACCCACCATGACCCACTATAACCCACCACCCACCATGACCCACTGTGACCCACTGCGACCCACCACCCACCGTGACCCACTGCGACCCATCGACTCAGTATGATCTACCGACCCTCTCTGCTCACTGCATTGTAGAGAGTATCTTCTGAAGCCTGGTAAATTTGTCTCCGTTTTACTTTCAAGACCTTCATTTCCCTTTCTTTTCCACTTGTTTCTGTCTACTTACCTGAGGTGAGTATATCTAACCAAGTGAAAAAAGAACTTCGGGCACTTTTGGATATTGATATTTTTAATGGTAATAATAGCAATAGGACTTACACTACAACTTGGCTTTCGAGACCAGTGGGATTTTAGAGCTAACTACTGGAAAAAATACATTTTTGAATCACTGTAATATATAAATTATTTATAAAAAATTGAATGTAACTATGTGTGCTGATCATCACGGTCAAATTGCAAAGTCAAATGAAATTACTTTTGGTATATAGTTAGGCCTTAATCCAAATTGGGATGTTATATTGCTTTTATTATAATGCATAATATCCTAAGGAGGTAGTGAGGATCCGAATTTTTGCGAAAAAAAAAATGAGTATCTCGCAAGCCGTTAAACTTACGGAGCTGAAATTCAGTGTATTAACTCTTTATTGAAAATAAACAGAATGTGTCCTAGCATTTTTTTAAATTCTTCTTTATGTGGGGAAGGGGGCACTTTCTATATATGGAAAATTGGTAGTGAGTTGGTTTGTAAAAATGATCGAAAACGATCGATGTTATTTCAGAAAAAAAATCATAAACAAAAAATACAGTCCTTGCCTTCATATATCCATTGGTTTCTGCTATAATAATTGCTGAAGCCTATGTTTATTATATGGAGCGCTCACAGCACAGGGCAATCAACCCATAAAGTTGTGAGAAAAATAAGCATAAAATTTGTACTGTAAATTTAATTACACGGAAATTTGAAGTTTGGATTGTAAGCATAATTATATGGAAAATTTTACACTTTTTCCCCCTTTACGTTGGTCTACTTACCTTGATTTGGGACTTTCAAATTTCATCCTTTTTCCCACTGAAAGGTATTGATAATTCAACAAGGAAATAATTATACTATGATAATTTAATTGAAATTCATCGTAATTTGGCACATGGCAAACAGCAGTGTGGTAAATGAAGTTGAAGAAGGAGGGAAATTCCCATTCACCTCTGAATACTTTCCAGAAACCTCGTTTCCTTTCGCTTTCTAGACGGGGGAGGGAACTTGGTAGTGGTATCAAACCTTCATGTGTAATTACAAAAATTACGTTTATAAACAAATAAGAAATCATCAGTTTATCAGGCTTTAATTGTTAATTTATTCACAAGATTCCCTATCAAAGGCGTGGTAGATGAAGTTTCTGTTCTACATGGGTCGGCATTGCCTACTGACATGGTCGATATGGAAAAGATGTATTGTGATAGAGAGATGATACTTGTTGCTGAGTATTTCAAAACTGATCGAGAAAAATCGTTATCAGATTTAAGACTAACAAGTAGATTGTCAATGAGAAGTTGCAGAAATCGGGTAGAAGTATTATCAATTTCCACGACAGAGTGCGAAAGGGGATTTCCCCTTATGAATTTACAGATGACTGATATTAGAAAAAGATTAAGTGCTCAAACATTGTCTAACTTGTTGTTCATCAATATTAATGGCCCACCGCTAGACAAGCTCAAAGTAGAAGAGCTAGTTATTTATTGGCTGAAGGATGGAATTCATTCCACTGCGGATGATTTACCACGAAAAAGTTTCACGATTTCAGATTTGTTTTAAGATGGAAAATTACGAGTTACGGAAAATGTATACTTGTATTACTAATGGCTTATTTGTGTTATTAACTTTGTACCTACTTTATAGTAACTCTCTTCTTTGCTTTAGGTAAACTACTTTTAAATAAATATTCATAATAATTGCAATTATGCATATTTGTAACTTAAATTTAACGTGGTGTTTTAGTGATTACACAAATTACAATTATGTGCATACTTTATGGAGATGCTCTCACATAAAGTACCCGAGCACCTTTATACCCTATGAACAACTGATTTTTCGTCTTTTGTGAGAAAAATACTGTGAACTGAAAAACCATAACCTTTTCCATATTGTACAGGGATATTTTCCTGCGAATACAAGTTTCTTGTGGAATGCGTTCACAAATTAACACTTGCAAGAGTACTCTCTTAGTACAAGTATATTTTAGGCACACACTAATTTCCCCCCACCTCAAACTGTTTCAATCTTCTTACTGACAAACACTTTACCATTTTATATCGTAAAGGTTAGATCCACCGTTATTGTAACAGAGTGGTGCTTGAGCGATTGACTAGAAATTCAAACTCCGATTAGTGACAATTTCACAGTCTTGTTTTATTGCAACTGTAAACTCTTTAGTCAGTTCAGAAGAGGCCGTGGATCGTGTTCAGAGTTGATGACGATGGATTTTGGTGAGTCAGAGTAGGTCAAAGTGATGTGAGAGTGGTTCATGGTGGGTGGTGGGTCAGAGTAGGTCACCGTGGGTGGTGGGTCACGGTGGTTTATGGTGGGTGGTGGGTCACGGTGGATCATGGTGGGTGGTGGGTCAGAGTGGGTCATGGTGGGTCGTGGTGGGTCAGCAGGTCGTGGGTCAAGTTTTTATTGACCCACGCCAACTCTGAAGTGCACTGTTACAAATAATTACAACTTCATGCATTAATGAATTTTAAAATTGCACATTTATCTCTATCTCTAACTAGAACACATTTACATTATAGTTAGACATATAATTCGTTAAAAATATGCATAATAGCTTCATTTGTTCCTTTAAGCGTTATATGTCTCGTACCTTACAAGAAATATTACAATCCAAATAATTGTGAAAAATCACATATGTCCATCATTATCTGAACTTGAACTCTCAACTACATCGTAAACACTTTAAACTTCCAATCGACGAAATGATCTTTTCCCTATATATAACAAGAACTTTATATTGATTACAGAAGGTAATGCAGCAATCCTCAACTTATTTCAGTTCGCAATTCCGTAACAAATCTCGAAAATTACAATATAATTACAATATAGCAGTTTCTTAGAAAGACACACAAAAGTTGACGAAACGCAGTACTTACAGAACTCGGAGACGTTCCAGTAATTCCTCTTTAATGTGAGTGAAAGTGTACATGACACAAAATAAATAAAAAGTTATCATACATTAATATAAATAACTAAAGGATAGATCTTCATGTTTTCCTTCTCCTTTTCTTTCCTTAACTATTACTTACTCATTCAAACATGAAATTAAAATAGACTATGGATCCGCAGCTCTAAGAAAACAACATGGCACTCGTTTAACTTAGTGCTATATAGTGAATACGGTACGTTGCCTGTCAACACAATTATTTTTCTTCTGGCTTTTTTGGGCCGCAGTCCGCTAATTCTATATTCAAGGGTGTCCTCGTGTATCATCCTGAATTTTATCCTTTCATATGTGTAAGCATTAAAGTTTCCAGGGAAGGCACGTAAGGGAAATCACACCGTTAAAAACTAAAGTTTTATCGCTTCAAGGAAGGAAATGTCAAGCTAAGGCAAAAATTATAAAAATATACATAACAGTTCCACGTTTTTTTTTTGTTTTTTTTTTTTTTGTTAGTATATTAGTATACAATTTATTAAAAAGTATGTGTTTCTCAAAGTCGGGGGAGGAGTTTTGCCCCTGCTTTCCTCAATGATTCCACTGGAATATTTTTTTTTTTTCAGTGAATATGTCCAAACGTCTTATTTTGAAAATACTTATACAGTGAAACCTGTCTTTAGCGGAATCGAGCGGGACTTGCAAAAATTTCCGTTAAAGTCAGGTTTCCGCTTAGTGGAGATAGACCTTTTCTTTCTTTTAAAAAAAATACATGCTTATAAAGGGGCATACTGGGAAAATATATTGCTGTACGTACATTGTTCGATTACAGTACTTCTTTCTTCTACGAATAAATACACACACACACACAAATTAAAATGAAAACAAAATATGCTATGCACACGTTTTCTTTATTTTTCTAATAGCCAAGCAGGGTTTTCTGTGTACACTGCTGCTTGGCTGCTTGACTTTCCGCATTCACTTTAGCCTGAGAAATAAAACTAAGTGAATCAGAATCATTTTTTCGTAAGGCAAATTTTTGCAGTTCCTTTAAACTTCTGAGAGAATCTTGATATGTATTTATTCTACACTCTTTTTGGAACTCGGTATCGTATTTCTCTTCTTCCTCTATCTCGTTTTCTTCTTTCCGACATTCCGTATGATTCTTGATTAAGTTGCGGGGATTAAGGACAATTTATGGAGGGTCAATATGAGTAGTGGTTGGGGAAGGTCAACACTGTCCAAAAATATTTAACATAAGAACGAACATTTTATCGCAGACAGTGTAATGTATATGTCTCACAGAATGTCTAAACATCTTTTAAACGCTGTAGTCCGGAACTCAGAATTTCCCGTTAAATGTTTATTTTTCTTTCCGTTGTCCGCGTAACACAGTTTCCGCTTAATGAAGGGAGATTTACACGTTTTGTTCTCCAAAATTCATGGGACCGTAAAATATTTCCGTTTAAGACAGTTTTCCGTTTAATAAAGGGTCCGTTGAAGACAGGTTTTACTGTATCACGCGTCGGGAGGTTTATTGACTGTAGAGAAGACCTTCGCACTAAAATAAACTTGCTCTAGCCCTTTTCGGATTTATGGTAACTTTTGTTACCATGGCGTAGTATCGTCTTTGACCGCTTATTTAGGTTCTATAACAGGTATTGAAACCGTTTTTTTATTGGTCAAGTCAAGGATGGACCAAAGAACACCCCAGATGCATTTTGGAACCGGATGGTCAATTTGGGGGCGCCAAGTCGAGGCGGACCTTTTTTTCTTAAGGCAAATTTCAAAATTTTTTCACGCCTTTAGTTTTCAAGATGTCAGATTGAAACTTTTCATATGGATTGTGTGCACTTTTGGGTATTTCTCACTCTCTCTCTCTCTCTTTTTTTTTTTAAGATCCTTACATGAACCTGGAGCCGGGCCCGAGGGGGTGATTTTTTAGAAAAATTTCCGGTTTTCCCCGATTTTTCCAATTTAGGTGTATGACACGGACATGTGAGTGGTATCGTTGGAAAGGATTCGTTATAATGAAGAAAGTTGTGTTTGAACCTTGACTCATGGTCAAATAGTAATGACACAGTAAATTTTTGAACTATATATCTATATCTACACACACACACACACACACATATATATATATATATATATATATATATATATATATATATATATATATACGTGTGGGTGGGTGGGTGTATGTATGTATATATATTTAAAAATGGGTCACCTTCGAACTTTCAAAAATTTCTCCCGACCTTAGTTTCCAAGATACAAAATTGAAATTTTGCACACGCATTATGTACATAACAACGTATTTTTAAAAAGAAATCTGATCCCTATGTCAACCCAGGCTCGGGCCAGAGGGGCGCAAAAATGTCGATTTTTTTTTCGAAAAATTTCTTGATTTTCACGTTTCTGGTGTATAATACGGACAAGCGAGTGGTACCGTTGGAAAGTACGCTCTATCCTTTCAAAAAAAAAAAAAAAAAAACACGAGGTATGAACTAAGATCCTACGATAAACAGTAAGGAAGCAGTAGCTGTTTGAGTGAAAGTCTACAATTTTAGTCAAAAAGTGGAAATCCTAAAAGGGCTAGAGGTAAGAGGACAAAAATTTCGATAGTCCACTCTTTCAACCCCTGCACTGTAAGAACTCAGGGTTTCAAGAATGCTTTACAGAGAAGTTAATAGTAATATTTGTGCGTGACAGAAAAGATGTGGAACTTAACCCTGCATCTATTTGTATTACTTAAAATGAACAATACAAAATCAAGATTTTATATGTAATGTAGAGTCTGTTGTAAAGATCTATTAGTCCTTAAAGGATTATTTCTGAATCAGAAACGTATCCTCCATGGCTGCTATAGCGTAAATATCAGGATATTATTATTAGTATTTCAAAATCCATCAGTACATTAGTAGGTAAGTTAAAAATTCAGAATATATCCTGAGAAGTCATATGGTTGCAACGCTTCTTTGGACACAAGATGATGTGCATTCTAGCGGGCCAGACACGAACTTGATGCAAAGAATTGCAGTTTATAATCCACAAAGGCAGCTTACCTATTTCAATTGTTTACTCTTTACTCCTAACACTTGGAAGTTTTAACGTAAATTGTGAATGCAAATAGTTGTTCGTACATAGCATATTAAGGAAATTTACAGTAATTGATTCTCATACCATGTGATATTTTGCTCGACTAAACAAAAAAATATAGCATTTCAAAACTGTTTATTAATTGTGTAATATTAAAAAGAAAATATTGTTACATTGGCCAGCCTCCACACCAGAGCTTACATTCACATCTCAATTCTGTAATCACCGAGGTACGTGCTACCTAGAGGCGTGATATTGTAGTTTAATTAATGTTGTTTTGGGTATCCCCTGGTTGGATAACACTTAAGGAAGGAATTTAAAGGAGATTTATAAATACTGGCCTTGGTACATTAGATACCTGTAAGTTTTCTAAATAATACTTTCCAGATATCGAAAACTAGTCACCTTTTCCATTTTCTGCCCTCCTACTTTTATGTTTAAAACCGAATGCCTCGTTCCAATTATCATGGAATTAATGTTGTGATATTTATTTCCATCCCACATTCTGCACAGCTCTTCCCCAAGTTTTCTAACATCTTATTGATTTTCTTTTAAGATTTCGCAACAAGCTCCATATCATATTCAAACCATATACATCTAAGCATTCTACCTTCTACTGAAATGCCGTCTTCATTATGTAGGTCTTTTTAACTTTTTCTTCTAGACAGATATTAACTAATCGTAGAGACAAACAACATCCATGTCGAACTCATCTTCTAATTGCACTCTCCTCATCATTCCTTCCATTATTCTAATATTTACATGTTGATCCATATACACGTTTCTTACGAATCTTTGATCTACCCATTCCAACTCACTCTTTTTTACAGCTTCCAACAACGCTTCCCAGTTCACGCAGTCAAAAGCGTTTTCAAGATCGATAAATATAATACGCTTCTTTCCGTTTCCTATAAACCTTTCACCGATTACCAATAATAAGCCAATAGCATCTCTTCTGTACTTACCTCTCATAAATTCAAACTGTTCCTTCTCAACTTCTTCCTTTGTTCTTCAATTGAACCTGCTGTTCAGTATTAGAAGCGAAATTTTTGCTGTACACGATATGAGACTAATAGTTCTATAGTGCTCACATCTCTGTGGGTGCGATTTCTTAGCCAATAGTATCATGATTGTCTTCAAGAGTTTTTTTTACCACTTTCGTTTTTCATATATTTCATTACAGAATCGGAACAATTCTTTCTTGCCCTTGTTTCCCATTTCCTAATAAATTTGATTGGCATATTGTCTGTCCCGGTTGACTTTCCATTTCTAATTTCATACAGTAGTATATACTTTTTTCAAACTCATCTCGAAGAATATTAACCTCTTTATCATCCTCGCGTACTTCATTTTCACCTTTAACATCTAGGCCTACTCTCATACAAGTCCTAAACATATTCTTTATATCTTCCTAAGACTTCTGTCCACTCGCGGACTACCTTCCCGTTCTTATTTTCTACTATCATCGTAATAGCCTCTTGTTTCCACCCCGGTTCCATAGATTTCAGCTCCTTGTACATACATTTCCTCATATTTCCCAATTCTTGCTAACTCTTTTATATCCTCGAATTTTCTTCTGTAAAACTCGTCTCTTGCTGTGTTTGTTTTCCTTCATAGCTCATTGTTTAACTTTCTGTACCAAATTTCACAAAATTAAATCCCCACGTTAAGCGGGTTTGCATATCCAGGCTCCTAACTATGAAAACATTTACGCTCACTCCAACCTCAATCATTTCACGAATTCAACCTGTTTTACGTATGTTATTAGGACATAATATCGATTGTGATTTATTCTAAAAACACTTTTATACATTGCAAGGGCTGTAACGTCCAAATATTTACTGAGAACTCATAGTCGTATCGGAATAAACAAAAGCGAGTATGGAACAGTAAACTGCTTTCACAAGAGGCAAAAGAAGATATGCAAAGGCATACAAAACGGTCGAGTGGTTTGGATCGATACACTATCAATCACATGTTTGTGTGTTCAAACCCGGTAGCAAATTGTTTCTTTTTTAAGTGTCTTCCTATTTTCATCCGGAGGCTGAAAATATTTCTTTGAGTAACTCATTGAAAACTTCTTTTGTTTCAAATTCGATTAGAACGGAACATTATATGAATTGCGAATCTTAAATCCATAGCTAAAAAAAAAAAGAAGAAGTATACTCACTACTCCATTATCCTCTGATTTGTAACGAAAAACTATTTATAAACAGTGGTGACTTCAGAAAATTATCCTCGGGGGGAATTTCAATATGCGGGTGGAGGGCAAACATTGGTAGTCCACATTGAACACGATCGAATATATGGTCCTGAAGGCGGAAATTTCTTAGCTCGAAAGGGGTCTCAAATTCTCCGTCAAATCACGTCCTGAAAGTATCATTGCTTAAAAGCTTTTCGTAGTAAACATAATATTACACTTGTTTCTCGTTCTACATTTAGAATTGGTAAAATCATAACTTACAGAGGATTATAATAAAAGCATAAAAATTACAATACCAATCATGTATAAATTATCATGTAAGTTACCAACTTTGGGTCAGATTAAAACTCAAATATTTTTTTTCGGATTGCACTTAGAAGTAAGTCCTCTCTATATAATCCTGATTGGAAAGCCATGTCTAACTCTAATTAATTAATCAATATTTATACAAATATTTTTTTATTTTACTATTTTTACTATTCAATATTATATAGGCTACACTTCATTTCCAAAATCAAAATCTCGAAAATGTATATTGTACGAGTGCAGATTCGGAAATAAATGATTATTTATCATATATATTGGTCTCTATTCGAAATTCTATTTAATCGAATCTGACAAGAACACAGACAGAAACATTGAGAACAGGTGAAAAAAAAGAGAGAAAAAGGTGCTGTACCCGGCGGAGACTCGAACTTAGTTCGAATAGTGCTTTATAAGCCGAACGCCTTAGACCACGCGGCTATAGTAACAACTAGTGATCGTGGCAAAGGCTTCGAGTAGTAGTTCTTATTACAGAATAACGTTTTCTATTGCCTAAAACTTAAACCTAATTTACTTTGATATAATATGTCTATTAATTTGTTTCATGAACACGTTTTCATTACTTTGATGAATGATGTATGTTGTTGATATAGATTCTATTACATGTTCTTTCGTAAATATTATAGAAAGTATCAGGGTTATTTATGATCTTTCATGGAAATTGACTGACGCATGCGCAGTACACAGACAGTTCAATTGGAAGGCGAGGAAGGAAACGCTAACACACTGTTAGAATGTTTCATCGCTGTGAAGTATAAAGAACAGCTAAAATGAATTTTACTCTTGTCATTGCGTAAAGAATCACCAGGTTAATGTTTGTCCAAGTTCTCACTGATCAACTGGACTCATGAAAAATAATTAATATTGTCATTACTGCACAATATGAAGAATAAAGAACGTAAATTACACCACATTGTTCTCGAATTCGAACCTAGCTAAGGAAGGGACAATAAACAAAATGTGATTTATTCATTCGAATTGAGATAATTCAATGAAACTAGAAATTACACAATCAAAAGGAAAAACATCGTTAAAAAGGCAATAATACTTTTATCCGAGATGTAAAATAAAGTTATTAATTAACTGAAATGAAAGTAAATATTGGGCATGATATAGAGTAAGAAAAAAAAGTAAATGTATTCTTAGAAACGTTCAAAGTAAATTCACAAATACTTTTTGAAGATATACTACTCTTCCTTAACGTTTTAACGAACTAATAAGTAAACAAGCAAAGGAAAAGAATGAAGAACGAAAGTATTGCTCTTGAAAAAATATAATAAATAAATGAAACTTAAATAAATGTTTACACAAAAAATAACACACTAGTACTTCGTGTAATCACCTCCAGAGTCAATAACTTCTTGAAGTCTGGAGGGGATACTAGATACAAGTCTCGAGCAATACGACGGTGTGTCACGAAAATGTTGCCACAGTTCCATAACATGATTTTGAAGAAGCGTTTGGTCTCTGTCTTCACGTCTCTCTTCCCATTCTTGCACCATGTAGGCCCAGAGATGTTCAATTGGGTTCAAATCTGGGGACAGAGGGGGCCACTCAATACAAATTAACTCTGGATGTTCACTTAGTCACTCTCGTGTTTGCCGGGAAGTGTGAAGAGCACTGTTGTCGTGCATAAATATATATTCTTCCTGTTCGGGGAAGTTTCTTTCTAAGGACGGTAACAACGTATTTTCGAGGATATTAATGTAAACACTGCTGTTCATTCTCTCAGGCACCGCAACCAAATCTCCAGGACCAGCAGCCGTCATGTATCCCCAAAAGTGTGCTGATATTCGTCCTGAACAAGAAGTTCTGATAATATTTTGTTCAGCATACCTGGTTCCGCGCGGTCTATACAACTCTGCCTTGTTGGTTAGACTTGAAAACCTTCTAGTCGGTCCAGATGACTAAGTCCCAATATGACTGAGGTTGGGTTATGTTATTCTGTGCCCATTCCATTCGTCTGGCCTTGTGAGTTTCAGTCAGGAGAGTCTTCCTAGCGGGTCTTGAACAGTGTAGACCAGCCCCCAATAATCTTCTTCTTATTGTTTCGTGAGAACAATTATATTCTCTGGCTTTGTCCAAGAGGATTGACGTGTGGCGTAGAGGTCTGTTCATTACTTCTGTAACTAAAGCTTGATCTTGAGCTGCAGTTGTCACTTTTGGCCTTCCACTTCTTGACCGAGACCTGAACCATTCACCACCTTCTTCATGTCGCTGAACCCATTTCTTGACCGTTTTCTTGTCACATCCCAGATCTCTAGCAATCTGAGGCACAGTTTGTCCCATTTTTGCTCGGCCTATGATTTCTCCTCTCAGAGCAACAGACAGTTCTCCACAACCTTTAGAGCGAGGCATTTTCAAAACCTGTTAGAAATTTGCGTTCTGGCGTGTATGACAAATGTCGGTAAAGTGCATATTTCTGTTTCTACTGCGCATGCACCAGTCAGTTTTCATGAAAGATCATAAATAATCCTGACAATTGTTGTAATATTTATGAACGAATACGTAATAGAACCTATATTAACAACATCATTCGTCAAAGCAAAGAATACCGTAAACATAAAACAATTTCAACAGACTATTACATCAGGCCAAAATAAGCTTAAACTTCAGAGAATACAAAATAAATTTCATACTGTAACAAAAGATTGAACACGAAACACGCTTACTATATTTTCAACTTGTGACATTAGCCGAGTGGACTAAGGCATTCGGCTAGATATTCTGAGGCACCATTCAAGAGTAGTTAGAATCCCACCACAGTACAATTTGGTTTTACCTCTTCTTGACGTTTCTGTTTGTGATCCTGCCGGATTCTATTAATTATAATTTCGTAATACGCTAAAATATACGTAATATTTGAAATTCTTAATCTCCCATTTTTACATTTTTCAAGCTCAGTTGAGAAGAAAGAGGGAAAATGAAAGTACAAACATTTACAGTAATTACTTAGCATTTACTGTCATTGTAATTGTGGATATTTTATTTATGAAAATGTATAATGAACTAAAAATATATTTAGTAGGTCACATGTCTCCATTTTTCGATTCTAACTTGAAAGTTACAGTTTAGGCGATGACATATCAAAGACCCAGGGGGTTGTAACCCCTCCCATGGAAACTTTTATATTCTATTGAAATAAAAAGTGTTCCAGTTTATAATCTTGGAAAAGCAACAATCACTGTGTGTGGAGGACGATTTATTTATACTGCGATTTATCACTTCCACATGTGTCGAAGATGTGACTGTATATTGTGCATAATCATTCAAAAATATAACACAACGAAGGGACTTCGTAAACCCTTCACGCCACCCCAGGAGGAGGAAGTGCGTCCTGCCGTCCCTCGGTTCGGAACTACTGCTTGTGAGGGAAACATTCTAACAGTGTGTTAGCGTTTCCTTCCTCGCCTTCCAATTGAACTGTCTGTGTACTGCGCATGCGTCAGTCAATTTCCATGAAAGATCATAAATAACCCTGATACTTTCTATAATATTTACGAAAGAACATGTAATTGAATCTATATCAACAACATACATCATTCATCAAAGTAATGAAAACGTGTTCATGAAACAAATTAATAGACATATTATATCAAAGTAAATTAGGTTTAAATTTTAGGCAATAGAAAACGTTATTCTGTAATAAGAACTACTACTCGAAGCCTTTGCTACAATCACTAGTTGTTACTATAGCCGCGTGGTCTAAGGCGTTCGGCTTATAAAGCACTATTCGAACTAAGTTCGAGTCTCCGCCGGGTACAGCACCTTTTTCTCTCTTTTTTTTCACCTGTTCTCAATGTTTCTGTCTGTGTTCTTGTCGGATTCGATTAAATAGAATTTCGAATAGAGACCAATATATATGATAAATAATCATTTATTTCCGAATCTGCACTCGTACAATATACATTTTCGAGATTTTGATTTTGGAAATGAAGTGTAGCCTATATAATATTGAATAGTAAAAATAGTAAAATAAAAAAATATTTGTATAAATATTGATTAATTAATTAGAGTTATACATGGCTTTCCAATCAGGATTATATAGAGAGGACTTACTTCTAAGTGCAATCCGAAAACAAATATTTGAGTTTTAATCTGACCCAAAGTTGGTAACTTACATGATAATTTATACATGATTGGTATTGTAATTTTATGCTTTTATTATAATCCTCTGTAAGTTATGATTTTACCAATTCTAAATGTAGAACGAGAAACAAGTGTAATATTATATTTACTACGAAAAGCTTTTAAGCAATGATACTTTCAGGACGTGATTTGACGGAGAATTTGAGACCCCTTTCGAGCTAAGAAATTTCCGCCTTCAGGACCATATATTCGATCGTGCTCAATGTGGACTACCAATGTTTGCCCTCCACCCGCATATTGAAATTCCCCCCGAGGATAATTTTCTGAAGTCACCACTGTTTATAAATAGTTTTTCGTTACAAATCAGAGGATAATGGAGTAGTGAGTATACTTCTTCTTTTTTTTTAGCTATGGATTTAAGATTCGCAATTCATATAATGTTCCGTTCTAATCGAATTTGAAACAAAAGAAGTTTTCAATGAGTTACTCAAAGAAATATTTTCAGCCTCCGGATGAAAATAGGAAGACACTTAAAAAAGAAACAACTTACTACCGGGTTTGAACACACAAACATGTGATTGATAGTGTGTCGACCCAAACCACTCGACCGTTTTGTATGCCTTTGCACATCTTCTTTTGCCTCTTGTGAAAGCAGTTTACTGTTCCATACTCGCTTTTGTTTATTCCGATACGACTATGAGTTCTCAGTAAATATTTGGACGTTACAGCCCTTGCAATGTATAAAAGTGTTTTTAGAATAAATCACAATCGATATTATGTCCTAATAACATACGTAAAACAGGTTGAATTCGTGAAATGATTGAGGTTGGAGTGAGCGTAAATGTTTTCATAGTTAGGAGCCTGGATATGCAAACCCGCTTAACGTGGGGATTTAATTTTGTGAAATTTGGTACATATTTCTGTTCTCTTCTTTATTAATCTGTTTCCACATTCTCCTTTCCCTCAACATCTACAACATCTGTTCTGAAACCAATGTTTCTTAGCTCTTTGTGCTCGGTACATACTACTTCTTCTGCAGTTCACAGTATGCAAAGTTTAAGATGCTTCCACCGTCTGTAACTACATGCACCTATCCATTCTTCGTTTGAGCTCTATGTTTTATACGAAAAGATTTCTTAATTCCTCATTTATCAAATTTTCAGTGTTCAATTTCCTGTTGCGTACTTTTCTTCTGGCTGCATTTTTCAATTGAATGTCCATTTCGACCAGCACAAGGTTACAAAAAGAAAAAATATCGGCCTCAGAAAGGGTGTTCGCCCCTTCTTCCGACTATTTCAATATTTCTCCTGAATCATAACATAGTGTATCTGATATCTACCGCCGTCTATTTAGTGCAGTAAATGAAGCTCAAATTTTAATGAAGAAAGGGACAAATTAGTAACAAGCTGAAAATTGGTACAGATGTTGGGAACGATGTTCTAAATAACATACTAAAAGTCCCCTGAAATCCCTGGTGACCTTCTTGGATATTGGAAAATGACCGCTGGGAGTGACAAATGAACAATACCTAGATAAAAATAGCAATATCTTCTCTATGGTTGAACATAAAGAGATAAACTTAGTGTCGTTTTATATAACATAGAGAACACAATATTTTAAAAGAGAAACAATTCTTCATAAAACACATACTTTTAGAAATATTTAGCTCTAAATTCTAAAATTCCGAAAATTAAACTCGAACTGATTTAAAATTTTATTGAACTTAGGAAGTAATTATTAACAAGTTAAAATTTGACATAGATGTTGATAAAGATTATTTAAGTGGCATACTAAAATCCCACAACTTCTTCGTTCGCCATATTTGAAAATGTCCAAATGTCCGAAGTAATTGAAAGATAAGTAAAATACAAAATCTGGACCGGGCTAAATATTTGAGAAACTGTAAATACAGTCAATCCGAAGTCAATTGAGAACAATGGTACAGAAAGGGGGAAACATTATGCCGTTTTTAAGGTTGTCCTCCGCCATCATGGTGACCGCCATCTTGGAATCAACTTGTTTCTTTTAAATGACAATATGGTCGTGTAATGTATTAAACAACATTCTCATTCGAAGAGAAACAAAATGATAAGGTTATTTTTCTAAAACCTGCAACAGTTTTGAAGTTCTGAATAGATTAAGAATATGTTACAATGTGAAATGCTGTAAAATGTGCTGTGCGAATTTTCGAATTGAAGGATAAAGTAAAAAATAAGCTTTGTAACATCTCACATTACGTATTCTTTAATAACCAGGAAAAGAAAGAGCTAACCCCATCTTGTTACCAAAATTGATGAAATCACAATTCCTCTTTCAACAAAAGTTGCATAACAGTGTTTTCAAGCATATCTCCATATTGTGCAGCATCCCAGGTCCCATCAATGAAAACAGGTCCAATAATTTTTCGCCCATATTCTCCACCACACCATTACCTTACCTGTATCTTGCATCTTTGGTGCATCTATCCAATTAAGTTTTGTATTAGCCCAGTACCTGATATTTTGGTTTTTAATCTCACCTGTTACATAAATATTTGCCTCATCACTAAAAATAATGTTATGAGGAAACACTGGGTCGCGAGCTATCTGGGCCAACGCCTACTCACAAAACTCCATTGAACTATCTAAATCATCCTCTGGATGTTTTTTTTTTTTCAACTTTAATTTTTAAGTGTGCCTTCCCTTTGTAATATTCTTTGAACACTTTTGACACTAACATTATGTTCATTTGATAGACGTCGCACACTCTTCGTAGGACTTTTCAGCAATACATCCCAACTAGAGATGCAAAAAAGCCGGCTTTTTTGAATCGATGGTATTTTGCAGATAAAAAGCCGGCTTTTTTTTGGGGGGGGGACGAGAATTTTGAAAATTTTGGCTTTTTTCATTTTCATGATTTTTCTGTTTAAATAGCTTTCTTATAGTATACTCTAAAGTTAAATAAGATTCCATGACCTAAATACCACATTTCACTCTGGAATTCACCATCATGATGGATGGAGCACATGGTTTATGAATTAAAGTAAACATAAAGTACGTAGTATTTGAGGGCAATTTTAGAAGCTATTTAACTTTATTTTAACTTCTGAATTATCGACATTTTTTCTTCTCTAGATCATTTCTTTTTAGTCATCCGTGTTTCACTTCGTAGAGCTTAGTACTCTAGCTTCCAGCACATAATTAAACTTATGTTTTTCAATATATCCATCAGAGCGTACGTTTTTCAATATATCTGCCAGAGCGTACTTCCACATTTCAGTTATACTGTAGCTGTGCAATGATTTAACAATAATCTTCCGGACACAACCTTGAATACCATTTGATAGATATAATCAGTATCGGATTTAGAAAAATATTTGGGAGGGTTTTTTCTGAATAATGCTTGTTTTTTTTTTCTAAAATTCCTAATTTTTATTTAAGAGGAGCTTAAGTTTATAAGTACAGGCATAACAAATATTCCGCTTGGTTTGTATATTCAGCTATAATCTTCCAGATACAACCTTGAAGACCATTTTATACTGATAATCAGTGGCGGATTTAGAAAAGTACTTTGGGAGGGGATTTTCTTATTAATGCTTAGTTTTTCTAAAAATTCCTAATTTTTTATTTGAGGACAGCTTGAAGGTTATGAGTAAAGGCAAAACTAATATTTAGTTTGTTTTAGAAATTCCGTAATTTCGGGGTAGAGGCTTCAATCCAAAAGACATCCCCACCCTAACGTTCTTCGCAAATCCACCACTGCTGGTAATTAGTAATAACAGATTTAAAAACGATTAGAAAGGAAGTCGGCCAGAACTCACAGTACACGCACTATCTCTACATTCACATATGGAATTAAGAAAAACTGTCAAAATGGTCGAATGCGGGGTTGAATCCCGGACTTAACGATAGAAGCGCAATAGCTAACAACTCACTCATGTTTGTTGTGCAGTTGTGCTTAACATAAATGTATTCTCTCTCTCTCTTTCTCTATGGCTACAAAAGCTCTCCATTGACTTCTTTCCTTATCCAATTCAATCCATTTTCTACTATGTATTCCTATTTCTGCTAGATTCATCTTAATATTGTCCTTCCATCTTGGCTTAGGTTTTCCTAATGGACGTTTCCCGATTGGATTTCCAGTTAAAACTTTGAAAGCGTTCCTACTTTCTTCCATTCTGGCTACATGACCTGCCCACCTGAGCCTCCTAGACTTGATGTCTCTAACGATGTTTGGTAAACCGTATAAATTATGTAGTTCCTCCTTATGAAGTTTCCGCCATTCCCCATTCCCGTTCCTCTTGGGTCCAAATATTCGTCTCAGAATTTTATACTCAAATAATTTCAGTCTGTGTGCTTCCCTCAGCGTAAGTGACCATGTTTCACAACCATAAAGCATAACAGGCATGATTATCATTTTATATATTTTAAGCTTTAAATTCCTTGACAGAATTCGCGACGACAAAATATTTTGAACTGAATAATAAGAATTTAATGATTTCAGTCGACATTTAATTTCTTTGTAGGTATGATTTTGGTCTGGTAATACTGATCCAAGATATTTGAAAGTATCCACTGTGTCGAAAGTATTAATTGATATTTTGGGGGGCGCGGTGGCTCAGTGGTAGAGCGTTCACCTCTGGTGCTTGGGGTCCCGGGTTCGATCCCAGCCCCCGCCAAGTGAACTTTGTGGTGGACAAACACCGTGCTCGTGGGTTTTCTCGGGGTTCTCCCGTTTCCTCCCACTTTCTTCATTCCACCATTTCACTCATCTCTCATCATCACCGTCTCTAGCCTAACCGGCATAACCGTGGGACGTAAAACTCAGAGATTTCATTAATTGATATTTTAACGCATTCATAATTTGCCGTATTACGATCCTTGTGAACTTCCTTGTTTTTAGATTTCTCTGCATTTACTCATGTCACTGCAAGCGTTTAATAAGGCCTCTGCATTTCTTTCGATTGTTCTATCAGATTTACATCATCAGCATACACTATAACCTGGTGAATACCATTCAACTCTAGGCCCTGGTTCCTATCTTTGATTTTTCTTATAGCCTACTCCGGAACAAAGCTGAATAATAACGGCAATAACGCATATCCTTGTTTCAAGCCAATCTCGACGTGGAAGTTCGCATTTTTCTACTCGGACTTTACTCTGGGATTCATTTAAACACTTAATAAATCTAGCTTTTTCGGTATTCCAAATTCTGTAAGAATGTTGTACAATGTTTCCCTCCTAACCGAGCGTTCCCGGTCCTTTCTAAAATTAATAAACAGTTGATGTACTGGGCATGGGCGTCTCTGGCGGGGGGGGGGGACGGGGAGGACGCGTCCCCCCCCAATATTTTGAAATACGAAATATTCAATATTTTATTTTAATTTAATTTATTTAGATACTCACTAGCAGACTAGATCATTTCCTTTTATGTCCCCCTCAAATTTTACATGCCAGAGACGCCAATGGTACTGGGTATTATATCCCAACTTCTTTTCCAGTATTTGTCGAATGGTAAATATCTGGTCGATTTCGACTAAATCCACACTGATAATCTCCAATAATTTCATCTGCGTATGGGGTCAATCTTATTTATTAATAGAATGTTAAGAGAAATGCTTCGATAATTATTACAATCAATTTTGTCGTCTTTCTCGTGAATTGGAACAGTGATTGATTCTTCCACTCTTTTTAAATGTATTCCATATTTTTTCTTTTTTGTGAAAAAAAGTTTCGTAACGATATGTTAAATTTTCTTGTTAAAAATTCAGAAACCTTCAGGACTAGGTAAACCGTGATGGTGGTTATATATTCTACAGCCTACGAAACCATACGCTCAGATGAACCGTCTATTACGTATATGGTCCATGAACAGAAAATTCGATACTTTCCCGATTCTGGACAAGCTTAAGGAACAGTCAGTGCATTACAGAATTTGGAGCTTTACGGATTTTGCAGATCCGAAGCACCTGATAGGTGGTAACAGATTATTACGTATGTGATCAATCCGTGAAAAATTTGTTCGAAATATTCATACAATGTATATGAAAGTTAAAACTTAACTGAAAATTTTCAAGAATGTACAAAACCACCCGAAATGAAGCTCTTGATGTGCAGATTTCTCTCATGTTTTTCTTTATTTTGCTTCAAAAAGAGGAAGTGTGATATATTGAAGTAAAAATACTACATACAATTTTGCTAGTTCAATTGTGTATCATTTTTTAAAGTACTTATTGTATATAAGAGGTTAAAATATTATTACATATATTGATTAATCCTTTGGAATTCATAATGTAAATATGTTAAGAATTTTGAAAAATCTTTTTGAAATTCATGGTTTATTTTCGAGGTTTTATATTACTACCTGCATCAACCACTAATTAAATGAGTTTTTTGGTTGTAGAGAAGCGAAACAAAGTCTGCTTTATCAGTTTAAAGCAAATTTTTCAAAAAAGCCCAAACTTTCCCAAGCAAAAAAGCGAAGCAGAGAAAACCGAGTTTTTTTTTTTAAGTCGGCTTTTTTACGAGCCCGTGCATCTCTAATCCCAACACAGTTGCTGATGTGTCTGGATTAGTTGCATTTCGTGGTCGTACTGATCGAGGTAAATCATCAACATTTCCCTTTGCCATGAATTTGGGGATTAGTTTTCGTACAGCACTGTCTATCACCGGCTTGCGATTAAGATGACGCCCTTTGAAGATGAATGTTATTGCTGAACTGCATCCCTCAGCCAAAAGGAAAATTTCGATTCTTTCCTCTCGAGTTAGCATCCTGTCCTACCTAAAAAAAAAGAAAAAGAGAGTCGGTTCCCGTCTATACAATGTTCCACATATAAAACTGAAGTCTAAATGATAATATTCTAGCCTAAATCCATTCACAACTTCAAAACCGTTGCAGATTTTGAAAAAAAGCTTTACCATAGGATTTCTCGGTATTGGGCAAAATGTTCGGTACAGGGCTAATACAAATTTTAATTAGATGGATGCATCAAAGATGCGAGATGCAGGTAAGGTAATGGTGTGATGTGGAATATGGGGCGAAAAATTATTGAAGCTGGTTTCATTGATGGGACCTGGGATACTGCACAATATGGAGATATGTTTGAAAACACTGTTATGCAACTTTTGTTGGAAGAAGAAGGGTGATTTCATCAATATTGGCAACAAGATGGGGCACCGTCGCATTATGGTCGTAATGTAATCGATGGCTCAATGAACACCTTTCCGATTGTTGGATAGGTCGGCATGGGCCAGTTGAGTGGCCAGCAAGATTCATTGACCTACCTCCATTGGATTTCTATCTTTGGGGGCACTTTAAAGCTATTGTCTACCAGTGTAAAAATATTGACATTGGCTTCCTGAAAAGGAGAAACATTACTGTCTGTGAACAAATATCACCAACTATGCTTCGCAGAGTGCACAAGCACTGGGTCTCACGGTTAAGGATATGCATAGAACAGAACGGTGGGCATGCTGAACACATCATGTGATTATAATTGTTTCATGTGTGTTAGTTCTCTCTTTTCCTGGTTATTAAAGAATACGTAATGTGAGATGTTACAAAGCTTATTTTTTACTTTATTCTTCAATTCGAAACTTCACAGAGCACATTTCACAGCATTTCACATATAACATATCCTTAATCTATTCAGAACTTCAAAACTGTTGCAGGTTATAGAAAAATAACCTTACCATTGGATTTCTCTTCGAATGAGGATGTTGTTTAATATGTCACACGACCATGTTGCCATTTAAAAGAAACAAGTTGATTCCAAGATGGCGGTCACCATGATGGCGGAGGATAACCTTAAACACGGCATAATGTTTCCCTCTTTCAGTACCATTGATCTCAATTGACTTCGGATTGACTGTATTTACAGTTTCTCAAATATTTAGCCCGGTCCAGATTTTGTATTTTACTTATCTTTCAATTACTTCGGACATTTGGACATTTTCAAATATGGCGAACGAAGAAGTTGTGGGATTTTAGTATGCCATTTAAATAATCTTTATCAACATCTATGTCAAATTTTAACTTGTTAATAATTACTTCCTAAGTTCAATAAAATTTTAAATCAGTTCGAGTTTAATTTTCGGAATTTTAGAATTTAGAGCTAAATATTTCTAAAAGTATGTGTTTTATGAAGAATTGTTTCTCTTTTAAAATATTGTGTTCTCTATGTTATATAAAACGACACTAAGTTTATCTCTTTATGTTCAACCATAGAGAAGATATTGCTATTTTTATCTAGGTATTGTTCATTTGTCACTCCCAGCGGTCATTTTCCAATATGGTGAAGAAGGTCACCGGGGATTTCAGGGGACTTTTAGTATGTTATTTAGAACATCGTTCCCAACATCTGTATCAATTTTCAGCTTGTTACTAATTGTCCTTACTTTTTGTAATTTGACTGCACTAATTGAGGATTTCCACACATGTCTTCTCTTCTTGTGCTGAGTCAACCAAGTGTTCCCAATTTCTATTGAATTATGTCTACAGAAATTGACCAGTCTGCCCTTTCATTTCTTTCGCCTAAACCATATTTGTCTATAACACTATCTTTCTGTCCTTCTTCCACATCTGCATTGAAATCTCCCATTGGAGCTACACCTATACCCTCTTCTCCCTGTCTATAATTTATTCTATTTTCTCATAATTCTCTTCTACTTCTACAGTTGTATGCAAAGTGGTTGGTGCGTATATTTGTCACCGATAGATCTTCTTTCCTTTAAGTCTTAACACCATAACTCTGTTTTCAATAAATTCTACTTTCACTACCTTATCTTTCAAGCGCTTAGAAAAATTATTCCCACATCATTATGACCACCATTGTCATTACCTGAGTAAATCATTCTACGTCCTTCGTTTTTCAACTCCTCATTACTTTCTAATTTAACTCCAAACTCCTACAAAGTTTGTTTTATTTCTTCTTTAAGATTTTCTAATTTTCCTCCCTGTAATTGGTAAGTAGTATAGATTTAGTATCATGACCATAAAAGAGATGCCGCGCCTTGATAAGAGATAGCACATATCTACTGTTTAACTATGGATAAGGGGACTATCGAAGGAGGTGATGAAATAGGGTCAGTTTTTTTTTTTTTTTTTCCTGGAGATAGATGACGAAAGGAAAGGTTGAATGACCACTACGAAGGTCACAGTGGATGGTCCCTGTGCAGGACCACAATGGATGACCCCTGGAAATGGCCCCCAGGACCCATAGCCCCTATGCAGGACCCACACGAACAGTATGTGAGCATATATAATTTAATAGAAGCTACCTATTAAAAAGCAAATAAAAGGAAATGGTTTCCTTCCCTGCTTGCAGCTTATGTAATGGTTCGTAATATGTAAAATATTACTCATTGGTAAAAATATGGTCCCTGGAAATGACCCCAACCCATGGCCCCTGAAGATTGCCCCCCTGTGCAGGAACCATGGCCCCTATGCAGCACCCATACAAACAGTATGTGAGCATATATAATTGATTAGAAACTACATGCTAAAAAGGTGGGAGTAGATAAAAGGAAATGGTCCCTGGTTTCCAGGACCCATGGCCCCTGGAAATGGCCCCCATACAGGACCACTGTGGATGACCCTAGGCCCCATACGATTAGTATGTGAGAATATTTTTATTGTTTTGTATGGCAAGCCATACTCCTTGCTAAAAAGGTGGGAGCAGATAAAAGGAAATGGTTCCCTTCCCTGCTTGCAGGGACAGTGAATGACAGCAGGACCCATGGCCCCTGGAAATGACCCCAACCCATGGCCCCTATGCTTCATTAGAAGCTACATGCTAAAAAGGTGGGAGTAGATAAAAGGAAATGGTTCCCTTCCCTGGCCCCTGGAAATGACTCCCAGGACCCATGGCCCCTATGCAGGACCCACACGAACAGTATGTGAGCATATATAATTTATTAGAAGCTACCTGTTAAAAAGATGTGAGAAATCTAAAATAAGCCCCTTCCCCTCCTACAAGTATACTATGAAAAGGGTAATATTTATTATAGCATTTTTCTTACTTGCGAGTTGAAGACTGATGTACATAGACATCCTTCCTTGAGAGCCGTTGAAATTGAAATGAACGAGAGAAAATTCGTTTGGCGTGGCTTTAGTGACGTCAAGATTAACTTTGTACCGTATCAGAATGATAAAAGTGATTATAGACTTTACTTATTTACATGAATTACAGATTACTGGCAATCATCTACAAACATTTGTATGATTTGAACTTAATCAGAACTCTGAATAACAATCACGTGCAAGGTTAAAAACCTTTATTATTGACAACCATGAGTGATATCTAACAGAGTTAATCATAGATGGATCACGAGTTTATGTGTTTAAGTTTAAATGATATTGACGATAGAAAAAAATAAACCGATAATCACGAGAACTGATGGGTTATTGAACGCTTGCCCTATTACAAACTGAACTTGTATTTGTAAATATATATATATATATATAAACAATTTGGAAACGTTATTACTTAGAGATAACCAGAGAATGGCGAAAACATTTATTTTGTTATTAGAATTTAATACTAAAAAAATAAAATAAACTGCAACTTTAGAGATTAATGCCCCGAACTGAACAATTATTATTATTGTATAGATTTAATGTTCACGGTGAGAACATTGACCATGCACCACCTATATGCAATAAAGCACACGGACTTATGGAAAAAAAAATGGTTCCGCCTATACTAAATAAAGTACTTATATATAAATCCCTATGTTTTCTTTTTTATATATTATAATTGTTGCTACTGAAAGTGTCTTTTATAGTAATTAATTGTGTGATTTTACGTGTGTGTGTGTGTGTGTGTGTGTGTGTTTGCGATTTCTAAAAAGTTTGGACGACCAGCGAAAACTGTAAGTTATTATTGTAGTTGATACATATATTCACACATATTCACTGACGCGCCTTTTGTACATTAATATTTAAACCTAGGGCTAACGAACAAATGTAAAATTGTAATTTACTTTAAAAGTATAACACATAATCGTTAACGTGCCACCACAGGCATTCATATTGAAACGTGAGAAAAAGTGATTAATTGTAAAATATTTTAACATTAATGCCGCACCTTTGTTTAAAATGCTATTTATGTTGTGCGCTTACACAAAGATTTATTTTTATTATAGCAAGCATTTACGGAAATAATTTTAAAATACTATTGCACCTAACACATGTTGGTTACGCCTTTTGTTAAAATTGCATTTACGCGAAAGCGAAATAAAAATTACTGTGTGCCCCTAACACATTTTGGTTGCACTTTTTAAAATTGCACTAACGCAAAAGCGAAATAAAAATTACTGTGTTCACCTAGCACAAGCTGTTTGCACTTTTAAAATTGCACGTACGCGAACATGAAATAAAAAATTACTGTGTGCACCTAGCACAAGCTGTTTGCACTTTTTACAATTGCACGAACGCGAAAGCGAAATAAAAATTACTGTGTTTACCTAACACATGTTGGTTGCACTTTTTACAATTTTACGTACGCGAAAGCGAAATAAAAATTACTGTGTGCACCTAGCACATACTGGTTGTACTTTTTAAAATTGCACGTACGCGAACATAAAATAAAAATTAATGTGTTCACCTAGCACATACTGGTTGCACTTTTTAAAATTGTATGTACGCCCACCAACTTACATTTGAGAACGCGTTATAAAATAGTTTGTGTTATATAACTTTTGCGGACAAATTAGTTGCCTAGCACAAAAATTAAATTGCCTATTTATTATTAAGCTAAGCTAAGATGGCTATACTTCCTAATGCGCCTTTACTTGAAAACCACATTTTTTTTTACTAAGCTATTGTAACGTAACCGTCGCTAACGCGCCTTTACTTGAAAACCATATGGTTCCTTAATAAACTAACCTAAGCTGGATATATTTGCTAACGCCACCTATGGTATCGTGACCGTCGGTAACGCGCCTTTATTTTAATGGAGCATTATTCACTTTTGATAATAATGTATAAAATAATTATTATTTTGTTTTAACTTGTTGCTACGCGTTTGCTAATACTGAATAAATGCTTGGAAATGCACACCGGCTTTGCCCTCCCCCTGAACCACATGGTTGCGCGTATGCTTTACCCTGCCCCGACCACATAAACGCACCAACGTTTTTCACATGTACACCGACTGCTACATGTTTAGAACTAATAAATGTAATTATTGTACGCATGCTTTCGTATAAATGCAAGTATTTTTCCCGAATGGACTTGCACTGCTACACATTAATATTAATAATTGTATGAATGCTTCCGTATAAATGCAAGTATTTTTCCCAAATGGACTTTTACTGCTACATGTTTAAAACTAATAAATATACGTATGCTTTTGTATAAATCCACGCACGTTTTTTTTTCACGAATGGACACCGACTGTTACACATTAATATTAATAAATGTATGAATGCTTCCGTATAAATGCAAGTATTTTTCCCAAATGGACTTTTACTGCCACGGCTTTAAAAACTAATAAATGTAATTAATGCACGCATGCTTCCGTATAAATGCACGCACGCATGGACACCAATTGCCACGCTTTTAAAATTAATTACTGCTATATTTTTATGCACCTACATCAACAAATACGCAATATAATTGATTTTAAAACACGGAAAACAATAACAACCTGCGATTGGCTAATATTCATATGTTGGAAATACCTTTAAATAGTGTGGGCCACCATCATTTGCTTAACGCACATAGTGACGAATATATTTTCATAAGTATTCATAAAATAAATGTATAAAAAAACATTACCAATTTGAAATATATCATTTCTAGTACACACTAAATAATTTAATGCTAAAAATGATATTAAAATTACCTTTATATATAATCTTCTTTTGAATTCCATCTCGAAACCACATTTTGAACTTTACGTATTCTAATAAACGCGTGGACAGGAAGTGACTCAACTTCCTGTAGCAGTGTTGGTAAATCTTAATACTTGGTGTTTAGTTAGAGAATGGTAATGGAAGATTTTTGATTTAAAGAGATTAATAAATAAGAAATTATTATGAAATGGGGAATTGTTTTTGGTATACTTTATTTACAAGTGCGGAAAAAGTATATGTATTGCCTAGTTTGTAAAATAAAAATAAATGAAAATGCTTTAGGTCATTTTGTATTGTAGCCTGTAGGAATATGAGCCGATTCACTACCCTTTATGATATTTAGACTGCAAAACACAGATTATAATGTAGCACATTTGCTTATTTTATGGATTTTGCGATGGATTATTTACGCAAACTAGAATGCGAAGACAATTTAGTAAGACATATTGTGTTAGTAACAGACAACTTACTAAGACACATTGTATTAGTCAAAGACTATGCAATAAGACACAATGTGTTAATGAAAGACTATTTAGGTGGTAATCAGGGGTTAGTTACGGAAGACTAAAGATAGGCAGGGGGTAATTAGAGTATACTAAAGATAGTCAAGGGGGGATATTAAAGATGGTCAGGGACTATTTAGGGGATAATTAAAGGCTAGTTAGCCCATAGTAAGGTTAATCATGGAATAATTAGGGGATATTAAGAATGCTTAAAGGGTAGTTACCCCTTAGTAAGGATATTTAAGGACTATTAGGGGATATTTCAAGGGTAGTTAGCCCTTAGTAAGGATATTTAAGGACTATTAGGGGATAATTAAAGGGTAGTTAGCCCTTACTAAGGATATTCAAGGACTATTTAGGGGATACTAAAGGTAGTCAAGGGGTATACTAAGAATAAAAAAGGATATTCAAGGAATATTCAAAGAATATTCAAGGAATATTTAGGGGATATTCAAGGAATATTCAGGGGATATTAAAGGAATATTTATGGTATATTGAAGGAATATTTAGGGGAAGCTTAATTATAGAGTGCGGAATGAGGATTTTTTTTTGCGATACTTAGTTTCAGAATAAATATTACGGTGGGGGGGAGCAGTACAGAATGAGGACCTTTTATATTGGTATATTTAGTTTGAGAATAAATATTGTTGTAGGCTGCAGTACAGAATGGGGTCCATTTGTTTTGGTATATTTAGTTTCAGAATAAATTTTGCGGTTGGCCGCAGTACAGAATGAGGGCCTTTTTTTTGGTATATATAGTTTGAGAATGAATATTGCTGTAGGCTGCAGTACAGAATGAGACCCTTTTCTTTTGTTATATATAGTTACAGAATAAATTTCGCGCTTGGCCGCAGTACAGAATGAGGGCCTTTTCTTTTGGTATATTTAGTTTGAGAATGAATATTGCTGTAGGCTGCAGTACAGAATGAGGGCCTTTTCTTTTGTTATATATATATATAGTTTCAGAATAAATTTTGCGCTTGGCCGCAGTACAGAATGAGACCCTTTTCTTTTGGTATATATAGTTACAGAATAAATTTTGCGCTTGGCCGCAGTACAGAATGAGACCCTTTTCTTATGGTATATATAGTTACAGAATAAATTTTGCGATGAGCAGCAGTATAGAATGAGGGCCTTTTCTTTTTACTATAATTAGATTAAGAATAAATTTTACGATGGGGCAGAATGGTCCTTAGCTTATTTCAGAATTGGAATAAGGCTACATAGATATGTACTGTTAACGCAAATGCGTATAAAATGGGCTTTAGGGTATTTTACAATTGGAATAAGGTCACATAGATGTGTACTGTTAACGCAAAAAACGTATAGATTGGGCTTTAGGATATTTTAGGATTTGGAATAAGCCTACATAGATATGTACTGTTAACGCAAATACGTATAGAATGTACCTTATGATATTTTAGGATTGGAATAAGCCTACATAGATATGTACTGTTATTGCAAAGGGATATAGAATGGGAATTGGAAAAAAAAATGCGCAGAGACATATTGTTTTATAATTTCGTTTGCAGACGAACTAATACCATACTGAATGCTTTTGAATAAGACCGCTAAGTGGTAATTTTTAACATATGACTGCGTGAAAACATGGGTGAACTTGTTGAATATAATGATATATATATATATATATATATATATATATATATATATTATCATAATATTTTATTTGGCATTATTTTGTATGTCTAGACATATATGATTACAGTACTAAAGACGGAGTTTTGTTTTTGTACATCCATTAACGAAGAACTTAAGACATGAACTGAGGTTTTGCACGCGTTGAAAACCCGGATGAATTGACCTTTGTACGATTAGATAAACTTATTGAACGATGAAACATCATGTGACGATGTGTAATTTTGAACATTGATACATGACTAAACACCATGTGACGATGAGTAATTTTGTTCCTTGATACATGATTAAACATCATGTGATAAGTAATTGGGGTTATTGACGTATGACTAAACATTATGTGATAAGTAATTTGGGGCTACAACAGATGAATAAGCATCATATGACATTGCCACAAGTAATGTTGATTTTACATATTGTGAACATGTGATGGGGACGCTATGATAAGATATTATAAAAGAAACTGTTAACGTACTACGAAATAAGATAGATAGGATATTGAACTTATATGATTAAAAATCCTTGTAACTAATTAAGATTGGTAGAGCGTTGAATACACAAGCGAGATATTACCATTGATAAATAAAACTGAATTTATCATTATAGATGTTTTGAACTTTGAAAACTTGTTGTTTTGGAAATAATATTTGTTTAATAGGATGGTTTAAAATATCATGTGGTTTGACTACAACATGATAGCATATTGTTTACGTGTTTTTTGTATATCATGTGCTTATGATTACGGGTTGTTTTTGAAATTATATTTGAAAAAATATAATGCTCATGTGATATGACGTTGGTGATAAAATGTTTCCTTATATATTGGGGTTTGAAGAGAAGTTGTTCATAGAGGCATCAAAGCTGTAGAGTCGATTAAAAGTTAAGTAGAGAGGCAGATTTGAGATGGATTCTAATATTGAACCGGCATTGAAGAAGTTTAAGTCTTTAGACGCTCCGGAATCTCCAGAAATAATTATTGAGGAGGAGATTATTCATCTTAGAGATGAACCGGTTTTAATTCCAACATCACCAGTGGGATCACCTTTATTATTGAGAGCATCAAATACTGGACCATTGTTTGGTACAACATTAAAAGTACCAGCAATGAAATGGACGCTGGATGCTGAGAAAGAAGAAGAAGCAAGACAATTACCACCATTGATATATGTGGAGAATGAGGAAGCAAGACCCCCATCACCAGATTTATTTATTGAAGAGGAGGAAGAAGAAGAAGGAAGACCACCGGAACAACAACATCCATTGATACATGTGGAGGAGGAGGAAGCAAGACCCCCATCACCAGATTTATTTATTGAAGAGGATGAAGAAGCAAGGTTTCCATCATTATATGTGGATGCGGAGGAAGCAAGACCACTAGCACCAGATTTATTTATTGAAGAGGAGGAAGAAGTAAACCCCCCATCGCCAGACTTATTTATTGATGTGGAGGAAGAAGAAATTCTTCGTTTATTTGAGGAATTGGACGAATGTAAACCTGATACACCAATTGCAAGTGTTACACCGTCACCACAAAAGGAACCAATGGATTTATCAGTGCGACGAAAAGAAAAGTGTGAGTGCGGTTTTGATATTGTGGACAAAAACTGTGTACATAAAAGTATTTTAAATTGGAAACCTGAAAGTGCATTATTATGTTATGGCTGCCACTTTAATTATTACAATCAGCTTGAACATCATTGTTTGCTGGCTAACCAACTGTCATTAGAAGCGGAAGCATGGCTTATTATGGCAAGTGAAAATGTAAGAAACGATGTATATATTATTTATCTGATTTCACATGCTAATATGTATGTTAATGAACAATTGTTTAAGAAACAATATAATGAATTATTGCAAAATCCGAATTATATTGAGGAATTACCCAATATATTATTAGAGAAAGACAGAAATGTAACATTTAAAGCATGATTTTTGTATATATATATTTTGTTTTGTACATATATTATTTTTTGTATTATTATTATTTTGCTTGTATATATTTTTTGTTAGTGAAATAAATATTTAACCAAAATTTTATTTTTGATTTTTTATTTATTATTAAAAACTTTCCTGAATAATAAAAATAGGTAATATACTAATATTGGATATAAGATTTGGTATTTACAATGAGCTTTAATTCGAAGAAACTTATTTTTCAAATACACAAATTGTAAATTATAAAAAGTTATACGTTAATTAGAAATGCAATATGAAAACTAAAAAAACTTTTGGCATATACATATGGTATAAAACTTTTAAAACAAGTTTAAAACAAAATGAAAATATAAGTTTAAAAACAAAACGCAAACGAAAAAAAAAAGTTTAAAAACAAAATGCAAAAACGCAAACGAAAAAAAAAGTTTTTTACTTGCATGCATTATAAAATGCACAAGTAAATTTTATGACATGTGAATTTTGTCTTGTTATATGCACATGTTAAAGTTTTTTTTACTTGCATGAATTAATTTTCACAGAATACTTTAAGTATAATAATATTGTAAAACGCATTTACACAAAACAAAAAAACACATTTAAGGAAATAATAATAATCAAAAAATGAAAACAAGTAATATACACTGATAAAATTTTATTCACAATAACATATACACACAGATACATTTGTATTTTTTAATAATGTTAACATTCTTTGATATATTGTTTAATACATTCAAGATTTATATTAGTATATGCACAATTACATATTGGACAGTTTTCTGATAATTTATACACAATGTTTTTATTATTTACTAATTGAATAACAGAAGAGTTTCCATTACAACTTTTTAAAATGCGGATTATATAGTAAATCTTTTTGTAAAAATAATTTGGTAATTAATTCAATGTTGTCTTTGTTTAATAACATGTTATATAATGTCCATGTAAATTCCCAATCATCAATTTCAGTATCAGAATGCACTGTTGCAAATTCTTTATATAAATCATCAAAAGTTTGTGCGCTTACCATTGTACGCCATGCATTATAGCATAACATATTATAGTCCGAAGTAATACAATCATGTTCTTCTATTTTGCTCCTGTTTTGAAAACATCCGTAACACAAAAGTTCTCGATGTGGTTTCCAACGGGCAACACACATTAACACACAGTGTTCTTTTATAGAAAAAGAAGAACAATGATATTCGCATTCCTCGTATCTATTTAGGAAAATACACCGATGTTTACAATAACGATTCTTGAAACACATTTTTGTCCTTTTCCAGGTATGCTTCTCTTAAATCAAAAATATGATAATCATTAAATGTAATTTCCTGGTATGTATAGTTAAATTTGTTTATAAGATTTAGAATATTGTTGGTATTTATATATTTTACATGAATTTTCAAATATTGTTTTAATATTTGATCACGTGTTGATTTTTTAATTAGGAAATTCCACACAACAGTATTTAATTCCTCATCGGTTTCAGTTAAACATTTATGCACAGTTTTATTTTCACTACGATTTGCACAACCTTCACAAAGTAAAGGTTCAGAAAGTTTATAATTTACTAGTAATTGTTTTACACAAATTTCACTTACGTTATTAGGAGTACAATTACACTTTACTTCGTTGAATATAAGATTATCATTAGAAATTGTATCTTGAGTTGTTACTTCATCTTGAAATGGTATTTCAGTTGATTCTCTGAAACTTCTTCTATACACTTGTTCGGGTATTGGCTCCTGTGTTGGAAATATTATGCGACATGTATCATCTTCTTCAGGAATTTCAGAATCATTTGGATTGACAAGTATAATTTTCTTTTGTTTTTCAAGTTGAAACTGTTTTTCACGTGGTGAAATATACTTAGAGTTTACAGTATTACTTTTGGATAATAAAAGATTAGTTTGAATTTCACCTTTTTGTTTTTTATTATGAGAAGTTGAAAATGGTTTTATATGTAGTGATGTATTTCTTTTACGTTTTGCACTAGCGGAAACAGACGGGCTTTGACTGTACATCTTATTACGGTAGAATCCGCTTTATATCAGTATGAACCATGACCTCATTTATAATCACAAACCTGCGCAGAAGATTGAGCATATGCTTCTTTTTCTAGATTTCCTGTAGGAAATCTTATGTGAAAAGGCTTATGCTCAATCTTCTGCGCAGGTTTGTGATTATAAATGAGGTCATGGTTCATACTGATATAAAGCGGATTCTACCGTAATAAGATGTACAGTCAAAGCCCGTCTGTTTCCGCTAGTGCAAAACGTAAAAGAAATACATCACTACATATAAAACCATTTTCAACTTCTCATAATAAAAAACAAAAAGGTGAAATTCAAACTAATCTTTTATTATCCAAAAGTAATACTGTAAACTCTAAGTATATTTCACCACGTGAAAAACAGTTTCAACTTGAAAAACAAAAGAAAATTATACTTGTCAATCCAAATGATTCTGAAATTCCTGAAGAAGATGATACATGTCGCATAATATTTCCAACACAGGAGCCAATACCCGAACAAGTGTATAGAAGAAGTTTCAGAGAATCAACTGAAATACCATTTCAAGATGAAGTAACAACTCAAGATACAATTTCTAATGATAATCTTATATTCAACGAAGTAAAGTGTAATTGTACTCCTAATAACGTAAGTGAAATTTGTGTAAAACAATTACTAGTAAATTATAAACTTTCTGAACCTTTACTTTGTGAAGGTTGTGCAAATCGTAGTGAAAATAAAACTGTGCATAAATGTTTAACTGAAACCGATGAGGAATTAAATACTGTTGTGTGGAATTTCCTAATTAAAAAATCAACACGTGATCAAATATTAAAACAATATTTGAAAATTCATGTAAAATATATAAATACCAACAATATTCTAAATCTTATAAACAAATTTAACTATACATACCAGGAAATTACATTTAATGATTATCATATTTTTGATTTAAGAGAAGCATACCTGGAAAAGGACAAAAATGTGTTTCAAGAATCGTTATTGTAAACATCGGTGTATTTTCCTAAATAGATACGAGGAATGCGAATATCATTGTTCTTCTTTTTCTATAAAAGAACACTGTGTGTTAATGTGTGTTGCCCGTTGGAAACCACATCGAGAACTTTTGTGTTACGGATGTTTTCAAAACAGGAGCAAAATAGAAGAACATGATTGTATTACTTCGGACTATAATATGTTATGCTATAATGCATGGCGTACAATGGTAAGCGCACAAACTTTTGATGATTTATATAAAGAATTTGCAACAGTGCATTCTGATACTGAAATTGATGATTGGGAATTTACATGGACATTATATAACATGTTATTAAACAAAGACAACATTGAATTAATTACCAAATTATTTTTACAAAAAGATTTACTATATAATCCGCATTTTAAAAAGTTGTAATGGAAACTCTTCTGTTATTCAATTAGTAAATAATAAAAACATTGTGTATAAATTATCAGAAAACTGTCCAATATGTAATTGTGCATATACTAATATAAATCTTGAATGTATTAAACAATATATCAAAGAATGTTAACATTATTAAAAAATACAAATGTATCTGTGTGTATATGTTATTGTGAATAAAATTTTATCAGTGTATATTACTTGTTTTCATTTTTTGATTATTATTATTTCCTTAAATGTGTTTTTTTGTTTTGTGTAAATGCGTTTTACAATATTATTATACTTAAAGTATTCTGTGAAAATTAATTCATGCAAGTAAAAAAAACTTTAACATGTGCATATAACAAGACAAAATTCACATGTCATAAAATTTACTTGTGCATTTTATAATGCATGCAAGTAAAAAACTTTTTTTTTCGTTTGCGTTTTTGCATTTTGTTTTTAAACTTTTTTTTTCGTTTGCGTTTTGTTTTTAAACTTATATTTTCATTTTGTTTTAAACTTGTTTTAAAAGTTTTATACCATATGTATATGCCAAAAGTTTTTTTAGTTTTCATATTGCATTTCTAATTAACGTATAACTTTTTATAATTTACAATTTGTGTATTTGAAAAATAAGTTTCTTCGAATTAAAGCTCATTGTAAATACCAAATCTTATATCCAATATTAGTATATTACCTATTTTTATTATTCAGGAAAGTTTTTAATAATAAATAAAAAATCAAAAATAAAATTTTGGTTAAATATTTATTTCACTAACAAAAAATATATACAAGCAAAATAATAATAATACAAAAAATAATATATGTACAAAACAATATATATATATACAAAAATCATGCTTTAAATGTTACATTTCTGTCTTTCTCTAATAATATATTGGGTAATTCCTCAATATAATTCGGATTTTGCAATAATTCATTATATTGTTTCTTAAACAATTGTTCATTAACATACATATTAGCATGTGAAATCAGATAAATAATATATACATCGTTTCTTACATTTTCACTTGCCATAATAAGCCATGCTTCCGCTTCTAATGACAGTTGGTTAGCCAGCAAACAATGATGTTCAAGCTGATTGTAATAATTAAAGTGGCAGCCATAACATAATAATGCACTTTCAGGTTTCCAATTTAAAATACTTTTATGTACACAGTTTTTGTCCACAATATCAAAACCGCACTCACACTTTTCTTTTCGTCGCACTGATAAATCCATTGGTTCCTTTTGTGGTGACGGTGTAACACTTGCAATTGGTGTATCAGGTTTACATTCGTCCAATTCCTCAAATAAACGAAGAATTTCTTCTTCCTCCACATCAATAAATAAGTCTGGCGATGGGGGGTTTACTTCTTCCTCCTCTTCAATAAATAAATCTGGTGCTAGTGGTCTTGCTTCCTCCGCATCCACATATAATGATGGAAACCTTGCTTCTTCATCCTCTTCAATAAATAAATCTGGTGATGGGGGTCTTGCTTCCTCCTCCTCCACATGTATCAATGGATGTTGTTGTTCCGGTGGTCTTCCTTCTTCTTCTTCCTCCTCTTCAATAAATAAATCTGGTGATGGGGGTCTTGCTTCCTCATTCTCCACATATATCAATGGTGGTAATTGTCTTGCTTCTTCTTCTTTCTCAGCATCCAGCGTCCATTTCATTGCTGGTACTTTTAATGTTGTACCAAACAATGGTCCAGTATTTGATGCTCTCAATAATGAAGGTGATCCCACTGGTGATGTTGGAATTAAAACCGGTTCATCTCTAAGATGAATAATCTCCTCCTCAATTAATTATTTCTGGAGATTCCGGAGCGTCTAAAGACTTAAACTTCTTCAATGCCGGTTCAATATTAGAATCCATCTCAAATCTGCCTCTCTACTTAACTTTTAATCGACTCTACAGCTTTGATGCACTCTATGAACAACTTCTCTTCAACCCCAATATATAAGGAAACATTTTATCACCAACGTCATATCACATGAGCATTATATTTTTTTCAAAATATAATTTCAAAAACAACCCGTAATCATAAGCACATGATATACAAAAAACACGTAAACAATATGCTATCATGTTGTAGTCAAACCACATGATATTTTAAACCATCCTAAACAAATATTATTTCCAAAACAACAAGTTTTCAAAGTTCAAAACATCTATAATGATAAATTCAGTTTTATTTATCAATGGTAATCTCTCGCTTGTGTATTCAACGCTCTACCAATCTTAATTAGTTACAAGGATTTTTAATCATATAAGTTCAATATCCTATCTATCTTATTTCGTAGTACGTTAACAGTTTCTTTTATAATATCTTATCATAGCGTCCCCATCACATGTTCACAATATGTAAAATCAACATTACTTGTGGCAATGTCATATGATGCTTATTCATCTGTTGTAGCCCCAAATTACTTATCACATAATGTTTAGTCATACGTCAATAACCCCAATTACTTATCACATGATGTTTAATCATGTATCAAGGAACAAAATTACTCATCGTCACATGGTGTTTAGTCATGTATCAATGTTCAAAATTACACATCGTCACATGATGTTTCATCGTTCAATAAGTTTATCTAATCGTACAAAGGTCAATTCATCCGGGTTTTCAACGCGTGCAAAACCTCAGTTCATGTCTTAAGTTCTTCGTTAATGGATGTACAAAAACAAAACTCCGTCTTTAGTACTGTAATCATATATGTCTAGACATACAAAATAATGCCAAATAAAATATTATGATAATATATATATATATATATATATATATATATATATCATTATATTCAACAAGTTCACCCATGTTTTCACGCAGTCATATGTTAAAAATTACCACTTAGCGGTCTTATTCAAAAGCATTCAGTATGGTATTAGTTCGTCTGCAAACGAAATTATAAAACAATATGTCTCTGCGCATTTTTTTTTCCAATTCCCATTCTATATCCCTTTGCAATAACAGTACATATCTATGTAGGCTTATTCCAATCCTAAAATATCATAAGGTACATTCTATACGTATTTGCGTTAACAGTACATATCTATGTAGGCTTATTCCAAATCCTAAAATATCCTAAAGCCCAATCTATACGTTTTTTGCGTTAACAGTACACATCTATGTGACCTTATTCCAATTGTAAAATACCCTAAAGCCCATTTTATACGCATTTGCGTTAACAGTACATATCTATGTAGCCTTATTCCAATTCTGAAATAAGCTAAGGACCATTCTGCCCCATCGTAAAATTTATTCTTAATCTAATTATAGTAAAAAGAAAAGGCCCTCATTCTATACTGCTGCTCATCGCAAAATTTATTCTGTAACTATATATACCATAAGAAAAGGGTCTCATTCTGTACTGCGGCCAAGCGCAAAATTTATTCTGTAACTATATATACCAAAAGAAAAGGGTCTCATTCTGTACTGCGGCCAAGCGCAAAATTTATTCTGAAACTATATATATATATAACAAAAGAAAAGGCCCTCATTCTGTACTGCAGCCTACAGCAATATTCATTCTCAAACTAAATATACCAAAAGAAAAGGCCCTCATTCTGTACTGCGGCCAAGCGCGAAATTTATTCTGTAACTATATATAACAAAAGAAAAGGGTCTCATTCTGTACTGCAGCCTACAGCAATATTCATTCTCAAACTATATATACCAAAAAAAAAGGCCCTCATTCTGTACTGCGGCCAACCGCAAAATTTATTCTGAAACTAAATATACCAAAACAAATGGACCCCATTCTGTACTGCAGCCTACAACAATATTTATTCTCAAACTAAATATACCAATATAAAAGGTCCTCATTCTGTACTGCTCCCCCCCACCGTAATATTTATTCTGAAACTAAGTATCGCAAAAAAAATCCTCATTCCGCACTCTATAATTAAGCTTCCCCTAAATATTCCTTCAATATACCATAAATATTCCTTTAATATCCCCTGAATATTCCTTGAATATCCCCTAAATATTCCTTGAATATTCTTTGAATATTCCTTGAATATCCTTTTTTATTCTTAGTATACCCCTTGACTACCTTTAGTATCCCCTAAATAGTCCTTGAATATCCTTAGTAAGGGCTAACTACCCTTTAATTATCCCCTAATAGTCCTTAAATATCCTTACTAAGGGCTAACTACCCTTGAAATATCCCCTAATAGTCCTTAAATATCCTTACTAAGGGGTAACTACCCTTTAAGCATTCTTAATATCCCCTAATTATTCCATGATTAACCTTACTATGGGCTAACTAGCCTTTAATTATCCCCTAAATAGTCCCTGACCATCTTTAATATCCCCCCTTGACTATCTTTAGTATACTCTAATTACCCCCTGCCTATCTTTAGTCTTCCGTAACTAACCCCTGATTACCACCTAAATAGTCTTTCATTAACACATTGTGTCTTATTGCATAGTCTTTGACTAATACAATGTGTCTTAGTAAGTTGTCTGTTACTAACACAATATGTCTTACTAAATTGTCTTCGCATTCTAGTTTGCGTAAATAATCCATCGCAAAATCCATAAAATAAGCAAATGTGCTACATTATAATCTGTGTTTTGCAGTCTAAATATCATAAAGGGTAGTGAATCGGCTCATATTCCTACAGGCTACAATACAAAATGACCTAAAGCATTTTCATTTATTTTTATTTTACAAACTAGGCAATACATATACTTTTTCCGCACTTGTAAATAAAGTATACCAAAAACAATTCCCCATTTCATAATAATTTCTTATTTATTAATCTCTTTAAATCAAAAATCTTCCATTACCATTCTCTAACTAAACACCAAGTATTAAGATTTACCAACACTGCTACAGGAAGTTGAGTCACTTCCTGTCCACGCGTTTATTAGAATACGTAAAGTTCAAAATGTGGTTTCGAGATGGAATTCAAAAGAAGATTATATATAAAGGTAATTTTAATATCATTTTTAGCATTAAATTATTTAGTGTGTACTAGAAATGATATATTTCAAATTGGTAATGTTTTTTTATACATTTATTTTATGAATACTTATGAAAATATATTCGTCACTATGTGCGTTAAGCAAATGATGGTGGCCCACACTATTTAAAGGTATTTCCAACATATGAATATTAGCCAATCGCAGGTTGTTATTGTTTTCCGTGTTTTAAAATCAATTATATTGCGTATTTGTTGATGTAGGTGCATAAAAATATAGCAGTAATTAATTTTAAAAGCGTGGCAATTGGTGTCCATGCGTGCGTGCATTTATACGGAAGCATGCGTGCATTAATTACATTTATTAGTTTTTAAAGCCGTGGCAGTAAAAGTCCATTTGGGAAAAATACTTGCATTTATACGGAAGCATTCATACATTTATTAATATTAATGTGTAACAGTCGGTGTCCATTCGTGAAAAAAAAACGTGCGTGGATTTATACAAAAGCATACGTATATTTATTAGTTTTAAACATGTAGCAGTAAAAGTCCATTTGGGAAAAATACTTGCATTTATACGGAAGCATTCATACAATTATTAATATTAATGTGTAGCAGTGCAAGTCCATTCGGGAAAAATACTTGCATTTATACGAAAGCATGCGTACAATAATTACATTTATTAGTTCTAAACATGTAGCAGTCGGTGTACATGTGAAAAACGTTGGTGCGTTTATGTGGTCGGGGCAGGGTAAAGCATACGCGCAACCATGTGGTTCAGGGGGAGGGCAAAGCCGGTGTGCATTTCCAAGCATTTATTCAGTATTAGCAAACGCGTAGCAACAAGTTAAAACAAAATAATAATTATTTTATACATTATTATCAAAAGTGAATAATGCTCCATTAAAATAAAGGCGCGTTACCGACGGTCACGATACCATAGGTGGCGTTAGCAAATATATCCAGCTTAGGTTAGTTTATTAAGGAACCATATGGTTTTCAAGTAAAGGCGCGTTAGCGACGGTTACGTTACAATAGCTTAGTAAAAAAAAATGTGGTTTTCAAGTAAAGGCGCATTAGGAAGTATAGCCATCTTAGCTTAGCTTAATAATAAATAGGCAATTTAATTTTTGTGCTAGGCAACTAATTTGTCCGCAAAAGTTATATAACACAAACTATTTTATAACGCGTTCTCAAATGTAAGTTGGTGGGCGTACATACAATTTTAAAAAGTGCAACCAGTATGTGCTAGGTGAACACATTAATTTTTATTTTATGTTCGCGTACGTGCAATTTTAAAAAGTACAACCAGTATGTGCTAGGTGCACACAGTAATTTTTATTTCGCTTTCGCGTACGTAAAATTGTAAAAAGTGCAACCAACATGTGTTAGGTAAACACAGTAATTTTTATTTCGCTTTCGCGTTCGTGCAATTGTAAAAAGTGCAAACAGCTTGTGCTAGGTGCACACAGTAATTTTTTATTTCATGTTCGCGTACGTGCAATTTTAAAAGTGCAAACAGCTTGTGCTAGGTGAACACAGTAATTTTTATTTCGCTTTTGCGTTAGTGCAATTTTAAAAAGTGCAACCAAAATGTGTTAGGGGCACACAGTAATTTTTATTTCGCTTTCGCGTAAATGCAATTTTAACAAAAGGCGTAACCAACATGTGTTAGGTGCAATAGTATTTTAAAATTATTTCCGTAAATGCTTGCTATAATAAAAATAAATCTTTGTGTAAGCGCACAACATAAATAGCATTTTAAACAAAGGTGCGGCATTAATGTTAAAATATTTTACAATTAATCACTTTTTCTCACGTTTCAATATGAATGCCTGTGGTGGCACGTTAACGATTATGTGTTATACTTTTAAAGTAAATTACAATTTTACATTTGTTCGTTAGCCCTAGGTTTAAATATTAATGTACAAAAGGCGCGTCAGTGAATATGTGTGAATATATGTATCAACTACAATAATAACTTACAGTTTTCGCTGGTCGTCCAAACTTTTTAGAAATCGCAAACACACACACACACACACACACACACACGTAAAATCACACAATTAATTACTATAAAAGACACTTTCAGTAGCAACAATTATAATATATAAAAAAGAAAACATAGGGATTTATATATAAGTACTTTATTTAGTATAGGCGGAACCATTTTTTTTTCCATAAGTCCGTGTGCTTTATTGCATATAGGTGGTGCATGGTCAATGTTCTCACCGTGAACATTAAATCTATACAATAATAATAATTGTTCAGTTCGGGGCATTAATCTCTAAAGTTGCAGTTTATTTTATTTTTTTAGTATTAAATTCTAATAACAAAATAAATGTTTTCGCCATTCTCTGGTTATCTCTAAGTAATAACGTTTCCAAATTGTTTATATATATATATATATATTACAAATACAAGTTCAGTTTGTAATAGGGCAAGCGTTCAATAACCCATCAGTTCTCGTGATTATCGGTTTATTTTTTTCTATCGTCAATATCATTTAAACTTAAACACATAAACTCGTGATCCATCTATGATTAACTCTGTTAGATATCACTCATGGTTGTCAATAATAAAGGTTTTTAACCTTGCACGTGATTGTTATTCAGAGTTCTGATTAAGTTCAAATCATACAAATGTTTGTAGATGATTGCCAGTAATCTGTAATTCATGTAAATAAGTAAAGTCTATAATCACTTTTATCATTCTGATACGGTACAAAGTTAATCTTGACGTCACTAAAGCCACGCCAAACGAATTTTCTCTCGTTCATTTCAATTTCAACGGCTCTCAAGGAAGGATGTCTATGTACATCAGTCTTCAACTCGCAAGTAAGAAAAATGCTATAATAAATATTACCCTTTTCATAGTATACTTGTAGGAGGGGAGGGGCTTATTTTAGATTTCTCACATCTTTTTAACAGGTAGCTTCTAATAAATTATATATGCTCACATACTGTTCGTGTGGGTCCTGCATAGGGGCCATGGGTCCTGGGAGTCATTTCCAGGGGCCAGGGAAGGGAACCATTTCCTTTTATCTACTCCCACCTTTTTAGCATGTAGCTTCTAATGAAGCATAGGGGCCATGGGTTGGGGTCATTTCCAGGGGCCATGGGTCCTGCTGTCATTCACTGTCCCTGCAAGCAGGGAAGGGAACCATTTCCTTTTATCTGCTCCCACCTTTTTAGCAAGGAGTATGGCTTGCCATACAAAACAATAAAAATATTCTCACATACTAATCGTATGGGGCCTAGGGTCATCCACAGTGGTCCTGTATGGGGGCCATTTCCAGGGGCCATGGGTCCTGGAAACCAGGGACCATTTCCTTTTATCTACTCCCACCTTTTTAGCATGTAGTTTCTAATCAATTATATATGCTCACATACTGTTTGTATGGGTGCTGCATAGGGGCCATGGTTCCTGCACAGGGGGGCAATCTTCAGGGGCCATGGGTTGGGGTCATTTCCAGGGACCATATTTTTACCAATGAGTAATATTTTACATATTACGAACCATTACATAAGCTGCAAGCAGGGAAGGAAACCATTTCCTTTTATTTGCTTTTTAATAGGTAGCTTCTATTAAATTATATATGCTCACATACTGTTCGTGTGGGTCCTGCATAGGGGCTATGGGTCCTGGGGGCCATTTCCAGGGGTCATCCATTGTGGTCCTGCACAGGGACCATCCACTGTGACCTTCGTAGTGGTCATTCAACCTTTCCTTTCGTCATCTATCTCCAGGAAAAAAAAAAAAAAAAAAAAAAAAAAAACCTGACCCTATTTCATCACCTCCTTCGATAGTCCCCTTATCCATAGTTAAACAGTAGATATGTGCTATCTCTTATCAAGGCGCGGCATCTCTTTTATGGTCATGATACTAAATCTATACTACTTTGGTATGTATGATACATTCCAGGTCCCTATCGTAAACCTCTTGCTATTGCTTGCCTTCCTTTCTCTAACGATCTTCCTCACACTGTTACTTTCTAGTCCGATAGTCCTTTCCAAGAAATCTACCCTTGGAGATACGAATAGGAGGATCGGATATTTTAACTCTGGAAATATATTTGGACCTGCAAAACACCATCAACAGATGTTCTCTTTCTGCTGTCAGTAAACTAGGGAAAAATAGAGTGGTGGTTTCCCTTTGCCTTTTGCCCTCGGTATCTCCTAAGTCACTCTGACCACACCTAGGACTAATGTCCAAGTTTCAGTACCAATTACTATTATTTCTACCAACTTTACTGCTGGAAAACTGCTACCTACTTCCAGAACACTTTTCCTACTCCGTTGAGAACATTTTGGTTGGGATGACACTTATGGTAGTAACCCACTATAGCACGCAGTCTTCCCCGCTCGACGCATAAGTATCTCCGTAAAGATGGTGTTTATGCTAATATCAGGCTGTCCAAAAAGCATTAATTCTTTGGAGTTCAAAATTGAGAATGCATTTGTTGTGATTTAGAAATAGCATCATGAAGTAAAATCACATCATGATGAAATAACATCATATATGCACCATTTTATTTGCTGATCCTTTGCATTTTTTCCGGCAATACCACAATTCCGTCGCTATGGAACTTCTGTGGTTTCTGGTTAAAAAATGTGATACCAAGTGTCTTTTCTCCGAAAATAACCTAACACCATTCAGGAGGCTCGGCGGAGAACGAAACAAATTATAGTCTGATGGTGCCAGATTCGGGATATACACTGAATGCATTAAATCTCCAAACAAAGTTCTCTCGATATCTGGCAGGTCGTTAAATATGTATGCTGTCTGGCGTTGTGAATGATATCCTTTTTTGATCAGTTCTGGCAGTTTAGTTTGCCTTGCTAGTTGCATTCCCGCTAATCACCGACCGTACAGATCCGAGTCTATCGTTCCATCCAGCAGCAGTAGTTCGTGATGGACAATCCTCTTCCAATATCGGCAAACCCACATATTTCCTGGGCATTAGTGTGGGCTTTGTCACAAACTGTAGAGCTTCTTCTGGCTTTCACCACGATCTTTTTCGGGCATTGTTGTCATAGTACATCCATGTTCATCACTAGTGATAAACGGGTTCAGAAATGGCTCGAGTTCGTTACGTTTCACTAGATATTCGCAGATAGAAATTCGGTAGACTAATTTCTTTTAGTTGAATCATGTGGCACACAAACGTCGAACTTTTTTGTAGTCAGCTTTCCCCAAATGGTTTAATACTGTTTAGTGGCGGCTGTTTAGGTCAGTGGTGATGTCATGAGTGCTTACATGCGGTCTTTCTCGAATCTTGATAGAATGTCATTTGCTTTATACTATTATTGTGAGGAATATCTTGGACATTGAAATCCAGAAGGAAAGGGATGAACCATCGTTTGATGTTACTTCTGATAATGTATCTTGTCCATAAAGAGCACAATTTTGATACCCTCAGATTTGGATAGTAACATGATCTCGTGCCCATAGGCTCAATACTCCTTACATCATCTGGTATTATGTTTGCACTAAACGGACCATCGCCGAAAGCTCATTAATTTAAGTAGTTCTAGACGTTTGAGTTTTATAATTTGCATTATTTATGCTCTAATATTCTAGACATAAAATAGGGAACAACATTCCGATTAAAGCAGAACTCAAATAATTTCTTCCACGAGAGTAAGTCGTGGCAGAAAGAATTTCCAGCTTGCTGAGCTTTATTACGAAATTCTTATTTTCTAGAAATTAAGCATTCTTTAGTAGTTGATTACTGCACAATTTAATTTTGCCAAGTTAAGCGTTTTGAACCTATGCTTTTTTCTATGTATTTATATGTTAATATTTTACGTATTAGGAAACGTAGTAGGAAATATTTCTTGTATTTTTCCAGGTTCAGGATTATTACCAAATAGTAAAAAATCCTATGTTCCTTGATACTGTGGCATACAAGCTAAAGAATAGAATTTATGAGACCATTGAGCAATTTGTTCATGATTTTAGGCGCATCTTTTACAACTGTCGGCTTTACAACAAGGCAAGAGTATTATTATAAGTGAAGAATGATAGAATATATGATTTACTAAGGTTAGGATTTTTAGATGCGCACTTTTTCTTTTAGAGTAAAATCAAGTCCTCCGAAAGTACCCGAGGTATCAAATGCTGCCTCCGATTGGGAATAAACATAATTTTCCAGTATCTTTTCGCAATTTTTGGGCCTTTTATTCCTTCGTTTCCTTAATCTTCCTCCAATCCTCTTTTATCTCCTTTCCTCTCCTTCTACTGCTATTTTTCAAAATTTGTTCTAAATTTCCTGATGATCGTGGATTGAGATCAGCTTCTTAACGATATCAAATAGTTTATGACTTCTCTGGATCCAAAGCAAACCAATTTCTTCAGCCATGGATGATTTATAGACAAAATTGTTTTGTATTTACGGTTACTTGTATGTGACAGCTAGGAACAACTATTAGACAAATTGACTACAGTTTCTTCTTTCATGAGACAACAGTTAAATGATTTTACAAAAGAAATGCTTGAGGTTATTGTGTAATGTGCAGCATCTACAGAGTTGCCATTCAGATTGAATACGAATTTTTTCTTGCTGGTCTCTGTGATTGCAGAATGAAGTTTAGCATCAACAAATGCGTTTTATCTCCAGGTATAAACTCACTTGTGTTTAACAACGTCTAGATACTTAAATGTTTAACGTTGATAAGTACATATCTTTATGATCTTCCTTCCTAATATATCCATGTAATCTGTTCAATATATCTGTATAATAAAAACAGGTGCATAATTTATATTGTTTTCAATTAGAAAGAAGCGAGTTGTGAAAATAATTGATAGTGCCATTATTGCTTCCTTTTTAACCGTAGTATCTTTCCCTTCCTTCTTTCCTATGAAAACTTCCCTTAGAAATCCTAACCTTGGTAATTGTATAACGTATAGTATTAAGATAATTTTTAAGTTAAGGTTAAATTCTATATGTTGTACGTACTGGAGACTAATTGAGCTGAGTTTAAGTCCCATGCATCTTATAGAAAGGTTATTAATAAAACGTTGAGTATAGACTCATCATATTTGATTGGTATTGTCATGAGTCATTCTCATGTGGATTACAAGCCCACTTCCGGTTTGGAGCTTAAATATAGTATTAAAACTCATAGCATTAGATAATCTACCTAACCTAACCCAATCTACGGTATTTATAATCGTAAAAGGATGCATGATTAATTATTTGGAACTTAACGTCAATTTTCTGCACTAAGGCCGTATGAGATACAAACCTATAATTTAACGTATATTCCAAGTCATATGTATACACGCGAACAAAAGTGCATTCACACTTACAATTTTCACGTGCTTCAACGTTAGATAACCAACTTTGCAGTGATGTTGGCTGGGTTGAGAACTAGGTAAGGCGATTCTATAAGTGCTATACTTTGTTCGAAAGATGTCAGTGTAGATAACTACTAAAATATAAAATAAAATCCATGCCTCTGTAATGAATAAACAATCCGGAAGAACACATCGTTTAATATGTAAAGAGCGATTGATATCCGGAGGAAGTTACAAAGTGATCTATTTACCCTTAGACATACCAAGGAAAATCAACGTTGTCCAAACTTTCATTCTTTTTTACAGCATACAATATCTAATGAAATCTTTGAGTGTTTTACATTATTTGTTTCAACATTACCTTCACTTTTGTTAGTTTTAAGTTTTAATATCTCTACTGAAATTTTATGAGAAAATATCACCTTGTGAAGTGTTCGGGTGATTCGAGTTCCACCTTTGTTTCACGAAAATTTCTTCTATACGCAAAACCATCGTATTTTTCATTTTGTAAAAACTATTATTATTATTATTATTATTATTATTATTATTATTATTATTATTATTATTATTATTATTATTATTATTATTATTATGTCATTTACACATAAGGTAATAAGAATATTTTCCATTTTTACATTATTAGTTTCGAAAAATGAAATCTAGAAAACAAAAGGAAAATCTAATAAAGTAAAAACGAGATGTGCAGTGTGTGACATTTTAATTTGTGAAAACCATTGTATCAGTAGAAAACAAATCATACGTTTCAAATATAACAAATAGTAAAAACGTATATCTTTCAGTATTTGTGAGCATATAACACGAGTTTGTTTAATTTAATCTCCAATTAGAAATACATACATGTCTCCATTAGAAGCATTTACGAAATCAAAGGAACACAAGTTTTCTCTTGTAGAACGCCGTAACATATCTTTCACTATCCCTTGCTATATTCCAAGTAAACGAGAACTGTAATTTAGTAAAGAAATAAACAAAAACATAATCAAATATAAATATGAATAACTGTTCCTGATAATATTTTAATAAGATCTATCTCCATTCTCTCGGTTAACATGTGCATGATTATTGCATCTCATCACGAGATGGAGAACATTCAGCAAAGAGAACTTATCATTCACCTTGTAAGTGCAACTTAAATTTTAAAATATTACTGCACAGTAGAGTGGATTTGTACTGAAGATGTTGACATCACCACACCGTGTGAGGTGCTAGGTGGCCAGAGCCGAAGCTACTATTTACCTAACGACACCAACACAATAAATAAAAAAAAAATGTTGAAGGTGAGTGGCTGGGAATATTTAATTAACTGAAGATTTACATAAAATGCAAATATCAAAAATACTATAAACGTAGTTATTTATTCCCTCTTGGAGATTTGATTCTCTCCAGTTAGGGCCGCCACTCCCTTATGAATTCGGTAGAGCAAATATTAGTATTCATGTAGAACAGCAGATCTCAGGGCCATCTGCATAACAACCATGTTCAAGGATGCTATAAATAGTGAGTCTGTAATAAGTTTCAAAGTTATGTTAAAAAAAAAAAACAATCTATAATTTAAATTTTACAGGTAGCAGCCTGTAAATGATCTCACTATTTCATGGTTGTTAGTTGTTCTTTTGGGCAGTATTCTCTCTCTGAGCCCCATGCAGAGAGATGGTCAACATACACAATCAAGGGGAAACTGTCTCCTTGAATCACACTCCTGAAACAAAATTGACATTAGTGCAGGTACTCACCCTACAGCAATTGAATACACAGTTGTTCCGGTAAGAGTTGACAGATTTATTTTCCATGACGAAAACAGGCATCTCAACCATAGTAGATGAGATAATATCACTCATTATACACTAATTCTTATCACCTTTGTAGTGCACTATCACATGAGACACGATACTTAATATTTGATATATTTGATATTTAACACACTAAAAAAAAAAATAAAATGAATGAGAATAAACTGATAAACTGCAAAGGTCTGTCTGACCTTAAAAAAATAAAAAAAAAAACTTATATAGAAGAGTTTACAGAATTATTTTATCTCCTCATACTTATCTAGTTTCTCGTCTCTAACAGTTCTAGAGGAGAGATGTATTAAACTGTTGATGACAACTATTTCACTATTATTTGTTACTTAAACCACAGAGTGAAGATAAAAAATAAAGAGAATTTTAAATTCTGACGCACTGTTCCAAAATGTTACTCGACGTACTCAAAGTTCCAATTCACTGACACAGTCTCCTCCAAGATGATCATTCCACCACGTGAAAATGTTCTGCTAGAAGATAAGGTACACTGAATGTTAAGCATTCTATGAAGGAATGTTCAGTAGCTCCAATTTTAAACAAGCAAATGGTTACTTGTAAGCCTTGTGCTAAAATGTCCAAGGACAGGCTCAGTGTAATGGCGTTACTGGCCTCTATGTTGTATCTCTATTTGAGATATGTAACGATCTATCTTTCTCCCATATTGGGGAAACTGCAATTGTCCCATATTAACTCTGGGGTTGTGAAGAGATTTTAAAGTAAATGATCTCCACTGAGAGTCCTAAGAACTCAGAGATAGATGAATGTTAAGAATGATTTAGAAATTAAATTTCCATTATCACTGAAGAGAATAGCACCACTGACGTATAACTAAAATAATAGGTTAAGTTATACACTGTCTGTCACTGTACTATTTCATGTGCTTTTGAGTAATTTTGTACAACTCACTCGCGATACTGTAGTTCACAGGACAAATCCCGGGGAACCGAAACTGTTCTCACCGCGTCCTGGGTCTTGAACTCTGTACTGGAAGTCGGATGACTCCCTTTAACACTGCAAAACTACCTCTTGTTACTTCACGAGTCTAGCTTCAACTACCTCGTTCTCCACGGAAAACGAGTATATGTTTCGGGCAAAACACAGGAAACGAAGAAACTCGCTTCTTCCACCACCCTTTGACAAAGGGTTCATGCCTTGCGGCGAATATTGCGGGTGGTCTCCCGTGTCAATGCCCTTCTTCCAGCTACCATCCGTAGCCAACTTTACCTTTCTCGGCTGATACGTGCTGCCCCTCCCTGATAGCGGACAACACGGAAGCTTAATGCTCACAGCAGAAACTATGGATGATTTCCGCCTACATTTGTTTTCCTTTGCTAGTTACATATGAATGAAATACAGAAACATATGATATTACACATAAAAATAAAGTTTAACATACAAGGATTACATATTGATACAATTTATTAACTGACATCTCTCCCAGAAGCAGCATTCTACCCAATTACTGTGGCAGTCGTTCAAACCGTCTGCTTACTAATGCAGCCATGCTTTCTTGGAGAGAGATTGAAGGAAACATCTTTGATAATTATTTAATTTTCACAAATACAAGATCTAAGTGTCTTGCTCGATAAGGGAAACACGTTGTTAAAAATAAACAGAATTTTATGCGGTCTTTCCAAGAACGATTATAGCTTAGTACGTAAATATTAATATTAAACACAGAAAATGAGTCAAATTAAAGTATACATTTTCAAATTGGTGTTGCCTACTGGGAACCTAGCAAGAGGCTCGCTAGCCAGGTTACTGGTTTTTGGTGAACAGGGGGGGAGGAAGAGACGCTGACGCTGGATGCAGTGGAAGTCACACGTATAGAAACCAATATTTTCACATGTAGACGTGAAAAAGTTTATGGCATTTTAAACAATAAGAACTGCGTGTTTCAACACATTGTATCAAACCCAGTGTAAATTCACCAACAGAAGTCTCTCGGCTACTTCCTGTGTATACAATACTTATTTTGTTTCTATTCTGGGTCTTTCTTTCCGTGCTGAGTTGAGATAGACCTCCCAACCTGTAGTATAGGCGACAGTCAGTCGGGAAAGAAAAAAAAAACTTTTTTTCAGCTCTAGCTCTCATCCAAGCGTTCTGAAAATCAAGTATGAAACTTATAGATTCTCCTCATTTCCTCTTTAATTAATTCTTTATCTCTGCTTTTATATTCATTATCTTCCATCATCCCCTGTTAGTTATGCATTATGCAACAATGAAGTAATTATCTGCAACCCATTAGTACATTATATAAGCTTATAAATGGAGTAAAACACAATGAAATAAATACAATATATTACAATATTGTATTAATATTTACGTACTATGCTAGGTGTTTCACACATCAATACTAATAATATCCAATAAATATGCACAGAATATGCTAATATTAAGCAAATAATTAAATCACAAATTATCCTATTTACATATACATATGCAAATGTGCCTCTCATCTGCATTTTGATATGCAGATGATGTAGACGGGCATCGGCCCTCTACATAAATTTCCCCCCTATGATTCTAGGTGCTGTACTTTCTAGTACAGGACGTAGATCATACGGAGGGCACATTTTCGTTCCTGAAATATTAGAATTTCACAATACATCCAAGGTTTAAAATAAAAAAAAAATCAATATAAACACACAATAAACATAATAAATGCAAATCAATAATCAAAAGCTAAATAAGAGAATTCAGTGTTCCCTGAATTACATGAAAATAAATGACATAAGTTCCCAATACATACACTTACACTAATACACTGAAATATACACTTACACTATCACTATATACACTAGTTGTCACTTCCGGTTGCGTGATGCCTATCACTGTGTGATCTGTGTCTTCTCTATGTACCAGTACCACTTTGGTCCTTCTCGTCTCTAGAGATGTATGGTTTCAATAGAAACGCATTCCTTGTCATCTTAACTTCTTTAGTCGCTGGATCCCCTAGTGTGTACATGTTTCGACCAGTGGCGGCGACAATCTGCCACGGTCCCGAGTACAAGAGCAAGAGCTTCTTCGATACACCTGCTAGAGCATCCGACTTGGGGAAAACTCTAGTTAGAACAAGATCACCCACTTTGTACTCTACAGTACGGTGTGACTTGTCAAAATTGCGTTTTCGTGCAGCAGCATTCCTTTTATGGTTCTTTCTAGCAAGTTCTACATAGTACTGCACGTCATGGCGCTTATCCACTTCTGGGATATCAAACAGCCTGGCTATGTCTCTTGACATAGACTGCCCAAAGTGGCACTCAAAGGCTGACACGCCAGTGGTCAGGTGTTTGGCGGAATTCAAGCACTTCTCTATCTTTTCCAAGTATTTGGGCCACAATCTTTGGTTATCATGGCACAATTTACGTAGCAAACGTACTGTAGCCTTGACAGCTACCTCTGCCATTTCTCCTTGCGGATAATATGGCGTCGAAGTGATGTGCCTGATACCAAGATCTGCTAATTCTGTTTTCCAGCGGTTAGACTGGAAAGGTGACCCTCTGTCTGTTAAGACTAGTTCCACACTAGGATTAACCTTCAGATACTCCTTGAGTTTCCTTATGGCAGTGGTAGTGTTTGCCTTTCTGCATGCATACAATCCTATTAGTTTGGAGAAAGCATCATAAAATACTAATACGTAGTGGACTCCCCCAATTCCCTTGGTTAGAGGCCCTAACCAGTCAGCGCAGACCAAGTAGCCTGGCTTCTCAACTACGACGGGATTCAGTGGTCCCGGACGATAACATTGAGGGGGGTTGCTTTTCTGGCACAGTTCGCAGGAAGCACAAAAACGCCTCACACTTGCTCTCATCTTTGGCCATACGAAGAATTCTGTTAGAAGCGGAAGTAGTTTACTGGCCGACAGGTGCCCTCGATCTGAATGGTAATAATCGAGCAGTGGAACTACTAACACTTCTGGGATGCAAATTCGGACTCCTTCCCGGTCACGCTTGCATAAGCGCCCGTTCAAAACTTCAAAACGGTGACAAGCACCGTTCACCTTTGGTGAGTCCGTCTTCTCTTCGACGTCTTTCTTGATCTTGCCATAGACAGGATCTGAAGACTGCATCTCCGGTAGTATGGCTATCATCTTCCTCAACTCACATGGAATTTCTGTCAGGATGGACATCAGCGACTCCTGGAGGATAGGCTTCCGTGCAACACTGAGGTCTTCTTCTGTGTGAGGAGGGTACCTAGAGTGATAATCACTCAGATTCTCATTGGACTTGACAAACTGGAATTCAAAATTAAAATTTGAGAGTAACATCGCCCACCGGGTGATACGCTGGTTTGTAAGTCTACAATAGAGAATAAATTTAAGAGCAAGGTGGTCACTGCGTACTATGAACTTAGTACCAACTAAGTACTGCTTAAACTTAACAACGCCATCTATGAGTCCATAAAATTCCTTCTCCGTTATAGAATAGTTGCGTTGTGCGGCATTGAACACACGTGATGTAAAGGCAATGACACGGATGTCATCATTGTCATCACGCTGGTACAATAGCGAAGAACACGCAATATCACACGCATCACATTCGAGAATCAGTTGCTTGTCAGGCAGGACGGTTTTCAGAACTACTTCCTCCTGGAAGATCTGCTTAATCCTGTCCATCGCTGCCTGATGTACTGGCTCCCATTTGAATCTAACATTCTTCTTTAGCAGTTGGAACAACGGATGGAGAACTTCCGAGTACTTCCTACTAAAGCAACGATAGTACTGGCAGTAGCCAATGAAGGAACGCAGTTCCTTCACGTTCCGTGGTGTCCTAAAATCTAACACCGCCTTCACTTTCGCCGGATCTTTACCGATACCGGATTGCGAAAGATGGAAACCAAGTATGTTAAGTGATTTTCTCGCAAAATTACACTTTTTCAGCCTGAGAGTTAGGCCGCCCGCAGTGAGTAAACCCAACACTCTGTCGAGGTGTACCAAATGATCTTCGAAGCTCCTGTCGGCTAGAATTAAATCATCTACATAAGCGCCGCAGTACTCTCTAGCCTCTGATCCAATTATCATATCTAATGCTCTTACGCAAGAAGCAAGGCTCTGTTTTGTCCCAAACGGTAGTTTTTGAAAAACATATGAAATGCCTTCATGTAGGAACCCAAGATACTTCTGGTCACTTTCCTTGACCTTAATTTGTAAAAACATCTCAGTTGCATCCACGCAGCTGAACCAAGAGTTGTCGCAAATATCTTGGAGAACAGATAGGGGTGGCATAGGTCTGTCGGAGAGATCCCCTGAAATTTTAGCCAAAGCTCGGCCATCTATACAGACACGAATACGTCCATCACTCTTCGGTGTCACTACCAGAGGGTTTATGAAAGCGGTAGGCATCTTCTTGATCACACCCCAGGCCTCCCAACGCGAAATTTCATTCGATACTAAATTTCTGAATTTCTTTGGGTAAGGATACAATTTAGTTTTTATAGGACGTTCGTCCGTTACTCCAACCTCGTGCTCGTAGTTAGTTATGCAACCTGGCTTGATATCAAAAAGCGCCTGGTGCTTTAAAAGAACAGCTTTCAAACTCTCTCTTTGTGAGGCTGAGAGATCTGAGTAGTTCGCGACAAAATCTTCAATATCTGAATGGGAGGCACGTGTGTTCACTTTACGCCACTCTTCTGGTGGGAAAACATGAACTGCCATTTCTTGGGCACTTGGGAATCTCCCATCATCCAAGTTCGGGGCACGAGCAGCCTTTTCTCTGCAGGTCTTATGCTCATCCTGTGCGCTAACCCGTATGGCCTTCCGTCCTTCATCTGACGGGGAAAAATTACACTCAAAATTATCTAACTCCTCAATGAAACTATATGGTTTCTCGCACTCACCATTCAATTCTAAACATCGAACTACTAGATCCTCAGTCTCGCAATCTACAGATCTAAATTTGACTTCTACATCATGAGGATGTTTGAGATGTAGAAGGCCAGTATCATAATCTAACACGGCACGAGATTCTGTAAAGAAGTTGGAACCTAAAATCAATGATCTGTTCAGACCTGATATAATGATGCCTAATGTATGAAATTCCTTCCCATGTATCTGAATGACTAACAGCGTCTGGCCTATGATCGTCGCTGATTTACTTCCGAAAGCAGACGTAACCCGTATATTCTTAGCACTCAAAAATGCGGGTGTGGGGTGGCTATTTGAGACGGAGTCCCAAATTTCTTTAGAGATAGCAGAACAAGTAGCTCCTGTATCTAATAATGAATTAACTTCCTTTCCAAACAAAAGTACATTAATCTCTGGTAGTGAGATGACGTTATTACTGGGTAGTTCTTCATCACTTGAATCAAATAAATTCTTAAAAATGCCATTGGCCTCTTCATATACAGCCCTATCTAAATCGATGTGTTCTCCTGTCCTACTTAACAAGGTTAACTTATTTTTGAACATGCCTTCACTAAAATGCTTCTTTGCTATTATATCTGAACAAATATTACAATTTTCTTCTTCTTTTTCTACTACATTGTCAAAAATCTCTTTCACTGCGGTTTCACACGTATTATCATATAAATGAATATTTTCTACATTTTCTTCTAAGTTACGCACATACTTGGAATTTTTATTTGTCAACTCAGATGTACTCGTGTTCTCCATAGTCATCCTACCGTTGTCCAAAGTACATGCGGACAATCCTCATTCTCTGGGAGCAGAAGAAGAGGATTGGTTATTCCTGGTCATGTTATGATTCTGACTGGTAGGAGGAGGTGCTCGGTCATAGTGCTCCAACAGCTGGATTTCCTGGTCCTCGTGACGGAAGGAATTTCCCTGCTGTCTATCCGTTTGGCGCATCCCTCCCCTCCTACCTCGGGCTCCACGAACGTTGTTGTTGTGAGAGGAGTGGGAGTTCCCCCCACGTGACCAGCCAGACGACCCACTTCCGCTGCTCTGGTGGCGAGGCGGGGATCGCTGGTGGTTGTTGTTTTGGTTCGTGTTTTGCTGTCTCTTTCTCTGGTAAGGACGCTGGTTTTCTCTCGTTCTATTCTTTTTACGAGCAGCGTGTTTACCACTGTGGCCAGAGGGGTTATTGTCCTCGTTTTCGATGCTCACTTGGAGCATGTTGACCCCTTTCCTCTGGTTACCCTGAAAGAACTGGTCGCGATTCGTCATCGACGACTGCAGTTCCTGCACAAGATTTAAAAGCTCGGCTATTGTCTTTGGGCGAGAAGAGACTATCGCCCTAAACAGCCAGTTTGGGAAATGACGCGGAAGTACCTTTAACAATGTCGCGTCGGACATCCTCGGCTCTAATATACTGTTTTTGTGTAACAAATCCAGCAGATACTCTGCTGGGGATTTGTGTACACGAGTGTCAAAGTGGGAGGTGAGGATCGTTGCCCTAAGATTTGCCAGTCGTTCTTCACTCAGATAGCACTGTTTGAAGTTGTGTACAAAGTCTTCGTATGTATGGATCTTGCTCCGGTTAACTTGAAACCATTGGTAGCAAGTATTACGGATCGCTTGCGGTATGAAGCTGAGCCTCATCTCGTCTGGTACTCCAGTGACCTCAAAGTACCGGTCGAGATCTTGGAGAAAGTTGTATGTTTCTGTCTCAGATTCGTTCCCTGAATACACTGGTAAGGTGACATCCCTGTGTATTAGTCCAAAGGCTGTTGCTAAGTGTTGTCTCGTCTCATGATTGCATGAGCGAGACGTCGACGGGACAGGTTCTGTCTCGCGGGAAATAGCAAGGTTCCCAGGTTGAGAACCAGGCAGATCGCGACTCGAGATGTCATTTGGTGACGTTGGCCTTTCCTGTGTGCCGGAGACAGAGATGTTAGCGAGTCTCCCCTCTATCACTTCACTGGTCTCCTTCTGGATGGAGCTCTTCCACTCCTCCATTTTCTTCTCGAGCTGAGCACACACGTCATGAACGGTCTCTTGCATCTGTTGGATGCTGCCGTTACATTCTGACCTTATCTCATCGAGTGGCGTTTCCTGCTCTAGTTCCCCCCGGATCCTAGCTAGTTGGGAAGTGAAATTCACCTCCACTCGCCTGACCTGATTATTTAAGGTAAGAGTGGTCTGTTCGACGCGAGACGAGACCTGTCTAACACTCTCAGCTAGTTCAGTGTAATTCTCATCTAACTGTCTGGCTAAGCTAGAAGCGTTCTCTTGAACTTCGTCAATCCTGCTCGAAGTTTCGGTTACACGCGCAGACAGTTCTTCTCTGGCCTGGTGTATTTCCCCCCTAAGCTCTGCAGTCGTGAGCTCAAGGCGCTCCGTCAGCTGACGCTCACTTTGCTCCAGTCTTGAACTCACAGCCTCCATCTGGAGTTCAAGACGAGCATTACTGGACTCAACCGCCTGTTCTAGTCTCAGATAACTAGTTTCTAGCGTGCTATTACTTTCCTCGATTTTCTTTTCTAGCTTTTCCAGACCCTTAGAACTTTCTACTAACTTTAAATTCAAATCCTCCTTTAAACTTCGATTATTTTCTTCTTGTCGTCTTGTACTCTCCTCTAGTTTCAACTCTAACTTTTTCTCTAATCCCTGAAAAAGTTCACTTAGCATTGCGGCTAAATGATCGTTACTTCCCTTAGAGCTACATGCATTAATGGCTGGGCTAACACCTCGTTCTGTAATTTCTGCGGTTTCTTCCCTGTCCTCCCGCAATGGTACTTCCGGTTCTCTACTGGGGCCTGGTGGAACCGTTTCTACCGCATCAGCGTCTCCCACAACGCTGATGGGACGCTCGCTAGCGCTCTGCGCGTCAATACCATTACTCTCCTCTGAGAGCTCCCCAGCTCTCTGAGCGAACTCTTCAAAAACGAACTCGTTATCCATGTTTCTAACTCTTCGAGCCTGTGCTCGCGTTATCACCATTTACGAGAAAAACGGAATTACAATGTTTCTTCCCCCCAAAGTTCTAAATAAACTGAATTCTCTAGTAATGTTCAGACACAAATATTCAAACATAAATAAATTCCAAAACACAAGACACCTACGTTCTTGGAAACGGGGAGAGAAAAACAACACATATACCGAAATTTTACACAAGCCGTATGTTGACCATTTGAGTATATGGGATTATACTCACTTGCCCTTAACGCTGAAGGCGCCACTTATTATGTGGCGCAGAAGCGTGAAGAATCGTGCCCTGCAGCTGGGTAGCCACTTATATTTGTGGCTAACACAGCACGTGAAGTTCCAGCCCGATAGCTGGGTCGCCACTTATTTTTGTGAGGTGCTAGGTGGCCAGAGCCGAAGCTACTATTTACCTAACGACACCAACACAATAAATAAAAAAAAAAAATGTTGAAGGTGAGTGGCTGGGAATATTTAATTAACTGAAGATTTACATAAAATGCAAATATCAAAAATACTATAAACGTAGTTATTTATTCCCTCTTGGAGATTTGATTCTCTCCAGTTAGGGCCGCCACTCCCTTATGAATTCGGTAGAGCAAATATTAGTATTCATGTAGAACAGCAGATCTCAGGGCCATCTGCATAACAACCATGTTCAAGGATGCTATAAATAGTGAGTCTGTAATAAGTTTCAAAGTTATGTTAAAAAAAAAAAAAAAAACAATCTATAATTTAAATTTTACAGGTAGCAGCCTGTAAATGATCTCACTATTTCATGGTTGTTAGTTGTTCTTTTGGGCAGTATTCTCTCTCTGAGCCCCATGCAGAGAGATGGTCAACATACACAATCAAGGGGAAACTGTCTCCTTGAATCACACTCCTGAAACAAAATTGACATTAGTGCAGGTACTCACCCTACAGCAATTGAATACACAGTTGTTCCGGTAAGAGTTGACAGATTTATTTTCCATGACGAAAACAGGCATCTCAACCATAGTAGATGAGATAATATCACTCATTATACACTAATTCTTATCACCTTTGTAGTGCACTATCACATGAGACACGATACTTAATATTTGATATATTTGATATTTAACACACTAAAAAAAAAAATAAAATGAATGAGAATAAACTGATAAACTGCAAAGGTCTGTCTGACCTTAAAAAAATAAAAAAAAAACTTATATAGAAGAGTTTACAGAATTATTTTATCTCCTCATACTTATCTAGTTTCTCGTCTCTAACAGTTCTAGAGGAGAGATGTATTAAACTGTTGATGACAACTATTTCACTATTATTTGTTACTTAAACCACAGAGTGAAGATAAAAAATAAAGAGAATTTTAAATTCTGACGCACTGTTCCAAAATGTTACTCGACGTACTCAAAGTTCCAATTCACTGACACAGTCTCCTCCAAGATGATCATTCCACCACGTGAAAATGTTCTGCTAGAAGATAAGGTACACTGAATGTTAAGCATTCTATGAAGGAATGTTCAGTAGCTCCAATTTTAAACAAGCAAATGGTTACTTGTAAGCCTTGTGCTAAAATGTCCAAGGACAGGCTCAGTGTAATGGCGTTACTGGCCTCTATGTTGTATCTCTATTTGAGATATGTAACGATCTATCTTTCTCCCATATTGGGGAAACTGCAATTGTCCCATATTAACTCTGGGGTTGTGAAGAGATTTTAAAGTAAATGATCTCCACTGAGAGTCCTAAGAACTCAGAGATAGATGAATGTTAAGAATGATTTAGAAATTAAATTTCCATTATCACTGAAGAGAATAGCACCACTGACGTATAACTAAAATAATAGGTTAAGTTATACACTGTCTGTCACTGTACTATTTCATGTGCTTTTGAGTAATTTTGTACAACTCACTCGCGATACTGTAGTTCACAGGACAAATCCCGGGGAACCGAAACTGTTCTCACCGCGTCCTGGGTCTTGAACTCTGTACTGGAAGTCGGATGACTCCCTTTAACACTGCAAAACTACCTCTTGTTACTTCACGAGTCTAGCTTCAACTACCTCGTTCTCCACGGAAAACGAGTATATGTTTCGGGCAAAACACAGGAAACGAAGAAACTCGCTTCTTCCACCACCCTTTGACAAAGGGTTCATGCCTTGCGGCGAATATTGCGGGTGGTCTCCCGTGTCAATGCCCTTCTTCCAGCTACCATCCGTAGCCAACTTTACCTTTCTCGGCTGATACGTGCTGCCCCTCCCTGATAGCGGACAACACGGAAGCTTAATGCTCACAGCAGAAACTATGGATGATTTCCGCCTACATTTGTTTTCCTTTGCTAGTTACATATGAATGAAATACAGAAACATATGATATTACACATAAAAATAAAGTTTAACATACAAGGATTACATATTGATACAATTTATTAACTGACATCTCTCCCAGAAGCAGCATTCTACCCAATTACTGTGGCAGTCGTTCAAACCGTCTGCTTACTAATGCAGCCATGCTTTCTTGGAGAGAGATTGAAGGAAACATCTTTGATAATTATTTAATTTTCACAAATACAAGATCTAAGTGTCTTGCTCGATAAGGGAAACACGTTGTTAAAAATAAACAGAATTTTATGCGGTCTTTCCAAGAACGATTATAGCTTAGTACGTAAATATTAATATTAAACACAGAAAATGAGTCAAATTAAAGTATACATTTTCAAATTGGTGTTGCCTACTGGGAACCTAGCAAGAGGCTCGCTAGCCAGGTTACTGGTTTTTGGTGAACAGGGGGGGAGGAAGAGACGCTGACGCTGGATGCAGTGGAAGTCACACGTATAGAAACCAATATTTTCACATGTAGACGTGAAAAAGTTTATGGCATTTTAAACAATAAGAACTCCGTGTTTCAACACATTGTATCAAACCCAGTGTAAATTCACCAACAGAAGTCTCTCGGCTACTTCCTGTGTATACAATACTTATTTTGTTTCTATTCTGGGTCTTTCTTTCCGTGCTGAGTTGAGATAGACCTCCCAACCTGTAGTATAGGCGACAGTCAGTCGGGAAAGAAAAAAAAAACTTTTTTTCAGCTCTAGCTCTCATCCAAGCGTTCTGAAAATCAAGTATGAAACTTATAGATTCTCCTCATTTCCTCTTTAATTAATTCTTTATCTCTGCTTTTATATTCATTATCTTCCATCATCCCCTGTTAGTTATGCATTATGCAACAATGAAGTAATTATCTGCAACCCATTAGTACATTATATAAGCTTATAAATGGAGTAAAACACAATGAAATAAATACAATATATTACAATATTGTATTAATATTTACGTACTATGCTAGGTGTTTCACACATCAATACTAATAATATCCAATAAATATGCACAGAATATGCTAATATTAAGCAAATAATTAAATCACAAATTATCCTATTTACATATACATATGCAAATGTGCCTCTCATCTGCATTTTGATATGCAGATGATGTAGACGGGCATCGGCCCTCTACAACCGGCGCCTCTAATACGTCGACTATTCTTCCATTGCTGGCAAAGTCTCCTAACTTGATAGTTGGCTTTGTACAATGAAGGCCAGAGAGAGAGAGAGAATGAAATGTTTGTATGAAAAAAAGAACAAAAACAAACACAGATGGGTTTCTGTTCCCGAGTGAAGGTTTAAGTAACCAAGTCTTGGTCTTCAGAACAACCCCGTGGAAACTAATAACCTAGCAGTAACCGGTTAAATCATACTACTTTTGTGATACTAGTACCGAGAAAATTGGCGAAAATGTTTTCACTAACTTACTCGGTTACTTCAACCCCCCCCCCAAAAAAAAAATGAGGCGTTAAGGTTTTAGTTCTCAGTTCAAAGGTATTTGGTCATCCACTGGTTAAATTAGCAAAGTAACTTTTGGCAAGTCGTGGTATGTTAAAATTTTCTTTATAAATAAATTGTGTTACATTAAATCACTATATGATATTGGGAAAGTATTTGTAATCATACATTATACATGCAGGGAAGTAATTAGCAGGGCAATTCTGTTCAGACTAACCTGAAACCCTTTCAAACAATAACTCCAAAAACGAGCGTAGATTCATCGCAGATCTGTAGAGATGGAATTGCATTTTACCTTCGTTCCTATATAAATACTAGCTGTAAGACGTACTTGTGCTGACGTTCCCCGAGCGTGGTGAGGGTCTGAGTCTTCGTATGGAACTTGTGAAACTTGAAGATCAAGGGTTCGAAAATCCGTCTCAGTTGTTTTATTTATTTTTTAAACATGGAGATATGATTGAATAATTAAAAGTGTAATATTTGTTACACTTGTAAATTTCAAATTTAATGTTTTGATGTTAAAATATTTGTTTACTGCTATATCGCAATTCTTTCTTTGTTTTTTTACCTTTAGTTCCAAATCAAATACAAGACTTCTCGGTTTAAAATCTATAGAGTAATCAGTGAACTTGGATGGGTAAGAAATTAAAGTGAAATAAACATAAAGAAGCATAATTAGAAATTTATACACCAAGCTAATTTTATACCCGATAAAATACATTCCTACTACAAACATATTCAATAACCAATTAATCATTCGATACTGACAAATTTGAAAAATATAGGCTTAATTTCACTCCTATATACATAAAAGGAATGTAAAATCAAATATCTCTTGAACCACTTTACCGAACTCCATCAAGTCTTCAACATGAATGAGGTTCAGGCCTGGGAAGATTTTTATCGATATATTATCATGATGCAAGTTAGGGAAGGGGGAGGTGGGGCGGGAGAAATTTATAAAAATGATCGGAAATGATTGATATTAGTGTCGAATCCATAGTTTTGGGATCACTGAAATGAACAGTTACAATTTCGATGTCGTTTAATTCCAAATTGAGCCCTATTGGTACTCCTAAAAGGAAAAGGTGACATGAAAATAATAGATGACCAACATTAGTGTTTAATTCATTGTTTTAGGGACCCCTAATTTGGTTGGTTACAGTTTCAATACCCTTTATGTCCAAAATGAAATGTATTCTCTTCCTGTGAAGAACAGTGATTCTTCTAGTTTTAAAATAACGTCCTTTCTTTATGTAAAAGACTAAGGATTATTTACGCGTTATAACGATGTTTTAACGAAATATACATACAAATATAGTAAAGGGTTATTCCGATTTACAGATTTTGGTAGAATGGATATATGGAACGTGTTGGAAATGACAAACGAAAATATTATTATTATTATTATTATTATTATTATTATTATTATTATTATTATTATTATTATTATTATTATTATTATTATTATTATTTCTAGTAGTTGAAGAAGTAGAAGCTTATCAAAAATTCCACAATTGCTAGGAAACAATAACGTTTGTATGTGCCTTATGTATTCATCAATTGTTTGTTAAACACGTTACACTTACTATTTTTGTATATATTTATATATTTCGTTAAAATATCGTTAGAACTCGTAAATAATCCTAACTCTTTTACATAAAGAAAGGGCGTTATTTTAGCTAAACCCAGCAGAATCCCCATTCTTCACAGGAAGAGAATATATTTCGTTTTGGACATAAAAGGCATTAAAACTGTCACCAATCAACTTAGGGCCCCAAAAACTATGAATTCAACATATATGTCGGTCATCTTCAATTGTTTTTCCACTTCCCCATCTCCGTTAGGAATACCAATAAGGCTCAATTTGGATTTAAACGCCATCAAAATTGTCACTGTTCATCTCTGCGACCCCGAAAACTATGGGATCGACACCAATATCGGTCCTTTTCGATCATTTTTAAGTATCTCTCCCTCCCCACTTTCTCCCGTAAGTTGCACTATCAAAGTGAAGTGATAAAACCATCCCAAGCTCGAACCTCATTTACATCGAAAATTTGATCGAGATCGGTCAGGTGGTTCAAGAGTTACTAAGTCGCGAACGTAGTCACTTTCATTTTTACTTATACTTCTATATATTTATCTCCCCCCTTCCCCTAGTTGCGGGGACCAATTTGGATTTGAACGGCATTGGAAGTGTCACTGTTTATTTTAGCCACCCCAAAACTATGAATTCGATATTTATATCGGTCATTTTCGATCTTTTTTATGCATTTCATCACCACTTCCCCCTTCCCTAAGTTGTACCATGAGAGTGAAGAGATAAATCCATTCCAGGGATCCAGATAAAAACCCTCATCTATATTTAAAATTTGATCGTGATCGATTAAGTGGTTCGAGAGTAACGAAGTCAGAAACGTAGTCATTTTCAATTTTATATATAAATTGGTCTATATTTCTTTACAATTTGTCAACATTGTATGATTAATTGGTTATCAAAAATGTTTGCTGTGGGAATGTGTTTTATCAGATATAAAATTAGTTTGGTGTATTAATTTTGTAAACATGCTTCTTTATGTTTATATTCGTCTAATTTCACACATATCCAAGTATCATTGATTATTCTAGAGGTTTTAAATCGAGTAGTATTGTAAGTATTTGTTTCGGTACTAAAAGTAAAAGAAATAAATAAATAATAATAATAATAATAATAAGAAGAAGAAGAATGCAATATAGCAATAAACAAATATTTTAACAACAAAGCATTAACTTTGAAATTTATAAGTGTAACAAATATTACACTTTTAATTCAATCATATCTTTATGTTTTTAAAAAATAAAAAAGTATCTGACACCGAGTTTCGAACCCTCGATCTTCAAGTTTCACAAGTTGTTTACGAAGACTTAGTGCCTCATCACACTCAACTACCTAGGCCCAAGTACATATTGCAGCTAGTATTTATATAGGAACGAAGGTAAAATGCAATTCCCTTTGTACTGTGAACGGGAGGAAGGATGACTGCATGTGATGAATAAAATTAACAAAATAATTAATATGCTAGAATGGAAATGTGGGAGGAGACTTCACATGCACACTGAAAGTTACTCTATCTTAATGCAACCTCCACTCACAAAGTTAATTTAATAAATTTAGATCAGTCGGTAGAGTCTTAAGTTACAAAAAATTAAAATTTGGAAAAGTTAAACAAGGTTCTCAGTAGCATGAAACTCTAATTTTCAAGGAACCCGTAGTTTTAACACCCATCCTGAATGTGAAAGATACCCAAAATACGTACATCGTATTCACGATTCATTGATAAACCCAGCCTCTGGCCTGAAAAGGAAACAAATAGACAAAAAGGGTAACACATACCTTACGGCCACACTGTAGAAAGAAAAGAGTGTCCCAAAATTCCGGTGGTAATCCTTTTAATGCACCACTTCCACATTTCAAATGCACAGAATATTGTAATATACAAGAGCACACGCGCGCGCGGTCTCGCACTGAGACCAGAGAAAGAAAAAAAATTTTTATAAAAATATTTCCTTTTGAAATTTTCAATCACACTGTTAGAGATCTCATTTTTAATTGTTCGTGCACGGTTATGGTAATTGCGCTGACCTCTTCTCTCTTGCAGTGTCTCTGCAGGTCAACACGGCTCACACTTCACTGTAGTGATTCTTCCGTAGTTGGCGACCATTCTCCTTCTTCCTCTGTTGTGCTGCTGGGCTCTTGCACCGGCGATTCTCTCCTACATTGGAGTTCTGCTGCATCAGTGGCGGTTCAGCGGGGTAGTCCTCTGTGCGATGGTACTAGTTTATCGTTGAATATGTAAGGAAAGTTCACACTAGTCTGACATTATAAGACGCACTGGAATTGTATTACGCTAAACGCGCCTAATTCGTACAAGGTTATAAGCTCTGTCTCTTGTACCATACGTTATTTAACTAAACTGTACGATAATTTAGCATCAGACATTGCCTAAAGAATCAGGCATAGAGTTTGTCTTTGCCAATGCTAAAATTAACTTCAGTATTCACTGTGAATCACGTTAAACATGGGATACCGCTCTTGACGTATTCCTGCAAAAGTTAATACTTGTGCGAAGCACTCCACAAAATATACGATGAAGCATTGTCTCTTCACACTTGTAACTTTTGTACGTTTTTCACTAAATGTAATATCAGTTTGCTGACATTTCCTAGTACCGCACCTTATTAATTGTTAGGAATACCTCCTACGCTCTCATTCCACTAAGAATATGAGTTCAGCGTAAACGAAGATTAACTGGCGGCAAATTAGCTTTTAGTGCTCATTTCGAATAACACTCGCTCAACGTATATGCTTTTAACTAAAACACTGTCATTTCTACCACAGAGCCGAACGCGACTAATGTCGATTCAATATTTCAAGTTAACAGCTGGTTAAAATAAAACACTAAGAATTTTCGTGTCCGATGTTCACGATTCCCAGATTTAAGAAAGACTGCCGGTTAAAACTCAAACTATGAGTTTTGTAGCCGATGTTCACTATTCGAATATTCAAGAAAGACTGCCTCTCTGGTTGTCTCCCGTACTGTTTTATTCAGCTCGCAGTTCATTGTTTGCTGGAATTTTGAGTTGGGCCAAACCACTATGGCCCGCTTCACCCACAATAGGTGGGGAAGGAATATCACTCACCTGTAGGCTTCCCGTGACCCATTTATTTCCGGTATTGAACAGTTTTTCATGTTCTTCTGCATTTTATAACTCACTCCAATTACATCGTTAACAGGCACTATATGAGTTTGATAGCTTATTCATCAAGCTTTAATTTAATGTATTACACTCACTAACACTGTGCTGTACTTATTAGCAATATTTAAATAAACAACAAAATTATTTGAACTTGGTCACTCGACAGGTTCACGTACTCAGCTTGACAAGTGGAGCCACCTAGTGGTGACACCCGTAACTGTTTGTCCAAGTGACATTGAATATTGCATACCACTGAAACTGAGGCATTGAAGGATTTTAATTAGTATATAATTACTCATGTTAATTACACAATTTAAATATGTTACACAAATACTAATATGTTAAATGAACCCTAAACAAGACTGTCGTAGCCTGACACAACAAAATAAGTATTATAAAACTATTTGAGAGTTCTCTTCTCCCTCAACAGTAGTGAATCTCGTCGATGTTTAAAAAAAACTGAGGTTTGTGTTAGTCTTTTGGGTACTTCTCACAACCATCAACTAGGCCTATAATTGCCATTAGTACAAGCCATTAGTAGTAGTCAAAATATATATCGAGCTAAATATATCTAAATACTACGGGAACACCCAGAAAGTTTATTTACATAACAAAATTGCATACTATTATAACAAATCATGTACCAGCGGAGCAGACGAAAATGATCTTTTAACAGAGACATCTGGCGGATGTCACTGTACTATTACCAACAGGGTTGTGGACGACTACAACTAGAACTATAATGAACTCGTCCAAACTTTTAAATTTGTCAACTTCCTCCTCTCTGACGGTAGTTCGTTGACCAAGGGACGCTTCCAGTGAGTAACATGCTAGAAGTAGGCGTGTCTTGAAAATCTAACACCTCTTTGTATCCTGAATTTTGTCATAGATACGCTAAAAATTTTATTGCTTTGAAAGCATTGTGTTTTCGGACACAGTGTCTCTGTAGTGTCAGTGTATGTTCCTACCTACAACTACACTAGAAATTGAGACTATCTCTACATATATGCTAAGAATGGAGCTCATAGGTATTCTACCCAACTAAAGATAGCCACATTGATTCTCTATTTCTTCCCACGCTGCGGTAGACCAAGGCTACGTTAGGAACACAAGCTTTCTTTAAGTTTTTTTTCTGTGAGGCCTTCTCTGCCTCTCTGCACGGAAAATAGCGTATCTAAGCTTTAGCATGTTCTATCTTCTTCGAAGTAAATAATAAATAATATTAAAACATCGTTGCTCTAATATGATGTCCCGTCCTGTTGTTAGTCAAAGTTCATTTACATACTCAAAATTAAACAATATATATACACAAAATACCAATAAAAGTTAAATGCTCCCGCTGATACGTATGCAAATTCCAATAAACTACATATGTAAATCCCTAATTAAATGGTAAAATATTCATAAATTGATGAAAAAATTAACTATGCAAATCTAATCAAAACTCAGTTCATGTGCCGTTCACATTATTCCCCTCCTAAGGAAATGCAACCGTTAATTGCTTAATCGTTGCATTTTCTCAGAAGAGGTACCAATACACTTTACGTAAATAACATACATACACCGTATATACTATACTTTACACAAAATTTCCCTAATTACATGAATATATCCTAACAATAATAAAATAGAAAACTAATCACTAATATGTCATAATCACATCACCAATTGTCTCTCTATACTAAAATTATCTCTCTGCATTATAACATTATTTCTCTGCAAAATACTACTCAGCGCAACAACTATGCCAGAAGTAACGAGGTGCGTCTGTGAGTGTATACATCTTCAGCTTTCCTTCCTGCATGACGTGCTGTGTTTACATACATCTTCTCCTACGTCATCAGGTCAGCTGATTTCTGAGGAGGCGTGGCTTCACGCTGTACGTATTTCTTCAGGTGAAACACGTTTCTCTTCATTATCACTTCTCTCGTCTCAGGATCATTAATTAATTTATGGCAGCGCTATCTTGAATACTCCGTACTGGACATTACTTGGTACCGACAAAATGTGCTATTATTATTTCATGCATGAGAGACTACTGGGACTTAATTTCACAATATATCTAATTGAGACTTTCTTTATTCATCAACCCGGATGGTTGAGATGCACACACACTATCAAAGCACGTCACTGCTTCATGCTCACAAGCAATTTTCAATTATCTTCATTTATCTATTCTATACTACCGTGCAGGAAACTTAATTATTTCTGGCTATTTTCAATTACAATTGCGCAGTAATCCAAACTACTTTGCGCCCCTTTTACAAGCGGACTCTTATACGAAGTGGTATTCTTCTCTATGAATCCCCACGTCATCCATCGACTAATAGTATTCTTCACAGCAGTTCTATGTCGAAGCGGATAAGGATACATCCTGGTCTTCATGGGTCGGTCATCGGTCACTTCAATTGAATGGTAGTAGCCCCTTACTGTACCAGGCTTCTCATTAAATATGGATCGATGTCTGTAGAGCACGTCGTACAACCTTTGCTTCTCATCCCCACTCAAATCCGTATACTTTTCGACATGATCTCTTATATCGTCGGGTGTAGCCTGGGTTCGAACCTTCGCCCATTCCTGTGGCGAGTAAACAACATTCGCAAGTTCGGCTGCAGTTGGGAATTTCCCATCATCCAACTGGCTGCGCAGGGTAGCCAACTCTTGCTGGTGGCCTCCACCTGCTGACGCTCGCTCGAACTGCGGCGTAGTCAGCGGTCCTCTCCTTGACACGCACATACTACTCACTGTGGGATTCTCACAATCGACCACATCATCTTCGAACTCCCATGATAATTTTCTTATGAATAGGTCTTCTTCCTCTACTTCTATGTCTCGAAAAGAAACTTCTATGTGGTGGGGGTGATTTAGCAAAAGGACGTTTTTCTCATAATCCAAAATCGCTCTACTCTCTACAAAGAACTGTGAACCCAAAATGAGTTCACGGTTGAGCCCTTTCACAATTATTGCCGAAGTATAGAACTCCTTACCCGCAATAATTAGTTCTAACAATACTTGGCCGATGATCGACGCCACGGAGCGACCAAACGCTGAACTGACTCGTATATTCGATGACTTGATGAACGCTGGTGGGGTGTCTCGCTGACGTATAACTTCCCAACATTGGAGCGAAATCGCCGATATGCTAGCTCCACTATCCAATAAAGCCAGAATTTTACTATCGAATAAACCTACTTCTACCTCGGGAAGTGTCACCAAATTATTAGTGGGTAGTTTTTCGGTTGAAGTTTCTAAAAGGTCCCTAAATATCGCATTCGTCTCGTCAAACAATTTCCTGTTTATTTTAATTTTGTCCCCATTTCTCTGTAACAACATAATTTCAGGATGACGAATGTCGTTGTTTCCTCCACGATCGAAATGTGTGGTGCTTATTATGCGTTTACAAGTATCGCAATCCCCATTCTCAAGTGTCTCTATACTCTTTACAAGTGTCTCACTACTATCTTCTTCTTTTTCTTCTAAATCATTGTTATGCTCTATAACACTATTACGCATATTCTCAGAAAGAAATTTCGCCGGTTGAACCTGAATATCCAGTACGCAAGTATTCAAGTCACCGCTCTGAGAACATGCGGACAGTTCTCAGTGGTGTTGACTAGTTCCTGGGCTGTTCGCACGAGAGTTGCCTCGAGACGAGACTTGTCTCGCGGACTGTGCAGTCCTTTCGTTATGAACCTGGAGCTGGTTTACCTCTGTAGCATAGTCATTATTATGATTGTTGTTGCGTTGCTGCGCGTTACCACGACCCATATTTCTGCCACGTCTTTGCCCCCGATTATTCTGATTTCCCGTTCGAGAACCTCCAGTGTCACGAGAGTGACCATTGGAATTTCTCGAACGCCAATTGCCATGATTATTATTATTCCTATTGCCATTGCCTCTTCTCGTACCCCTATTGTGATAAGGCCCATTGTCCCTGTGGAACCTTCTGTCTCTAGTGGGGTTACTCGGCCTACTGTTTCGTGAGGGGGGGAAGATCGCCCTGTTTCTTCTTCTTCTTCCTCTACGGTGAGAACATTGATTCCCCTCCTATTATTGTTATTTGGTGGCTGGTAAGTGGACTGTAGCTCACCAACAATACTTAACAACTCATCTATAGTGCGAGGTTTCGATGAAACGATGCATCTATAGATTGAGAAAGGCAATTGTCGTGGCAAAACTCTCAAAAGTACCTGGGGAGGCAAAGGGGGGTCGAGAATACTGTTGGTGTGTAGCAACTCCAACAAGTATTCGGTTGGTTTCTTGTTTCCCCGTGTCTCGAATCGTGACGTCAGAATGGAGGCGCGGAGGTTAGCGAGCTTCTCCTCACTAAGATAGGCGTCTTTGAAATGCTTCACGAGATCCTGATAAGTGTTGCATTTCTTCAGAGTGACCTGCACCCACTGACGTGAGATGCCACGAAAACAGAGGGATGAAAATGCCAACCGTCTCTCCTCTGGCACACCCGTTAACTCAAAATAATTCTCCAATTCCACTACGAAGTTGTGGGCTTGGACCTCGGTTTCACATCCCGTAAATACAGGAAGAGAAAGATCCCTGTGTAGTAGCCCTAACGCCGAAGCTACTTGGCAGGTAGACACACTACCACTACTACTGCTTGTGTTGTTGATGTTGTTGGGGGGAGGGGCAGCCTGCTCATCTGAACTCTCACGCCTGGGGAGCTCAGGGAACTGTCTCGCATGGCTCGGTGCAGCGACCGGCGTGTCAACTCTCTCATGCGAGACAGAGGCTGTGTTTTGACAGCTGGAACTGCTTTCTCTCACCGACTCCTTTAACAGTTCCAACTGTTCCTCCCATCTCATTTCTGCTCTACGTAGTTTTGATTGCAGATGACCCACAGAACTATCCATGGTGGCCTTTACACGATCTATTTCACTTGAAACGGCGGCTACATTTTCCCCCACTCTCTCCATGTCACCACGTAAATTGCTGACATCCCGAGAGACCTGAGCGAGATCCGAACCAAGGACCTCAGAAATCTCGCCTATCTTATTCTCTGTATGTACTTCCAATTCACTAATTCTATTCTCTTTTGCCTCTACTGATGTCTTTAACTCTTGGCAGGATGCTGCGATCTTAGATTCCAGAGCTTCCGCTGAGGAATCAATCCTTGCTTCTAGCTCTATTACATTCTGAAGCATTTCCTGCCTAAAACTGGCAGTAATCTGCTTCTCGACAGCCTTCAACTTCTCTAGCATCGCTCTACTAGAGTTCTCCTGCCTACTCGCTAACTCCTCTAACGTTCTTTCATGTGTCTTTTCCTGCGTTTCTAATTTACTCGAAATTTCCAAAAGTGATATTTCCTGTTTCTTTTCTTGCTGTTCTAACTTATGCGAAATCTCTGTTAACGACTTCTCTTGTTTCTTTTCTTGTGTTTCTAGCTTGCCTGATATCTATCTTAACATACTAAACAGAGACGCGAGACACGGGTCAGTAATTGTAGTGACTTGCGCTGAGGTGCTAGGAACCGGTTCCCTAACCTGCTCCAATTCATTCGCCCTTTCATTGCTAACTGTACTTTCTCCAGGCGGAACTACTTCCTGGAGAGAGGTGTTTACATCGCCTATAGAATCGCTCACGGTGTCCTGAGACTCCGATGGAAACTCCATGACTTGCGCAAATTGTTCATTTACTACACTGTCGCCTGCAGAGCCTTCCATTGCCTTCGCTTGCCTACGCGTTACTACCATAAATGTGATTCTGCGTTATAAATAAACAAATTTTGCTCTAATATGCCTAACTGAATTCTCTAAACAGTATTCCCCTCCAAAAGGTTTAAAAATTTTCAACACACTTCAAATATATATATGCATATAACACAAAATAACATACACATAAATGGTAAACTTTCTGGATGGCAGCGCGACAACCTGAAAGAAAAACATTTACTGACACCCGCGTCTGGCTTGTACTAATTATCGTGAAAACGTTGGGTAACTTTCATTTCTTGTGGCAACATATTTTGATGAACAGACAAAATGAAAACAAGGCTTTAATTTAATTCTCTTGCCACAACATTTAATACTGAAAACAAAATTTTGCAAGGGACGTTTCTATAAAACTTGCATTCAGGATGGTGTGTGTGCCGAGCCCCACGCGCACGGCAGCCAAGTTCTTTGTGAACGGGAGGAAGGATGACTGCATGTGATGAATAAAATTAACAAAATAATTAATATGCTAGAATGGAAATGTGGGAGGAGACTTCACATGCACACTGAAAGTTACTCTATCTTAATGCAACCTCCACTCACAAAGTTAATTTAATAAATTTAGATCAGTCGGTAGAGTCTTAAGTTACAAGAAATTAAAATTTGGAAAAGTTAAACAAGGTTCTCAGTAGCATGAAACTCTAATTTTCAAGGAACCCGTAGTTTTAACACCCATCCTGAATGTGAAAGATACCCAAAATACGTACATCGTATTCACGATTCATTGATAAACCCAGCCTCTGGCCTGAAAAGGAAACAAATAGACAAAAAGGGTAACACATACCTTACGGCCACACTGTAGAAAGAAAAGTGTCCCAAAATTCCGGTGGTAATCCTTTTAATGCACCACTTCCACATTTCAAATGCACAGAATATTGTAATATACAAGAGCACACGCGCGCGCGGTCTCGCACTGAGACCAGAGAAAGAAAAAAAATTTTTATAAAAATATTTCCTTTTGAAATTTTCAATCACACTGTTAGAGATCTCATTTTTAATTGTTCGTGCACGGTTATGGTAATTGCGCTGACCTCTTCTCTCTTGCAGTGTCTCTGCAGGTCAACACGGCTCACACTTCACTGTAGTGATTCTTCCGTAGTTGGTGACCATTCTCCTTCTTCCTCTGTTGTGCTGCTGGGCTCTTGCACCGGCGATTCTCTCCTACATTGGAGTTCTGCTGCATCAGTGGCGGTTCAGCGGGGTAGTCCTCTGTGCGATGGTACTAGTTTATCGTTGAATATGTAAGGAAAGTTCACACTAGTCTGACATTATAAGACGCACTGGAATTGTATTACGCTAAACGCGCCTAATTCGTACAAGGTTATAAGCTCTGTCTCTTGTACCATACGTTATTTAACTAAACTGTACGATAATTTAGCATCAGACATTGCCTAAAGAATCAGGCATAGAGTTTGTCTTTGCCAATGCTAAAATTAACTTCAGTATTCACTGTGAATCACGTTAAACATGGGATACCGCTCTTGACGTATTCCTGCAAAAGTTAATACTTGTGCGAAGCACTCCACAAAATATACGATGAAGCATTGTCTCTTCACACTTGTAACTTTTGTACGTTTTTCACTAAATGTAATATCAGTTTGCTGACATTTCCTAGTACCGCACCTTATTAATTGTTAGGAATACCTCCTACGCTCTCATTCCACTAAGAATATGAGTTCAGCGTAAACGAAGATTAACTGGCGGCAAATTAGCTTTTAGTGCTCATTTCGAATAACACTCGCTCAACGTATATGCTTTTAACTAAAACACTGTCATTTCTACCACAGAGCCGAACGCGACTAATGTCGATTCAATATTTCAAGTTAACAGCTGGTTAAAATAAAACACTAAGAATTTTCGTGTCCGATGTTCACGATTCCCAGATTTAAGAAAGACTGCCGGTTAAAACTCAAACTATGAGTTTTGTAGCCGATGTTCACTATTCGAATATTCAAGAAAGACTGCCTCTCTGGTTGTGTCCCGTACTGTTTTATTCAGCTCGCAGTTCATTGTTTGCTGGAATTTTGAGTTGGGCCAAACCACTATGGCCCGCTTCACCCACAATAGGTGGGGAAGGAATATCACTCACCTGTAGGCTTCCCGTGACCCATTTATTTCCGGTATTGAACAGTTTTTCATGTTCTTCTGCATTTTATAACTCACTCCAATTACATCGTTAACAGGCACTATATGAGTTTGATAGCTTATTCATCAAGCTTTAATTTAATGTATTACACTCACTAACACTGTGCTGTACTTATTAGCAATATTTAAATAAACAACAAAATTATTTGAACTTGGTCACTCGACAGGTTCACGTACTCAGCTTGACAAGTGGAGCCACCTAGTGGTGACACCCGTAACTGTTTGTCCAAGTGACATTGAATATTGCATACCACTGAAACTGAGGCATTGAAGGATTTTGATTAGTATATAATTACTCATGTTAATTACACAATTTAAATATGTTACACAAATACTAATATGTTAAATGAACCCTAAACAAGACTGTCGTAGCCTGATACAACAAAATAAGTATTATAAAACTATTTGAGAGTTCTCTTCTCCCTCAACAGTAGTGAATCTCGTCGATGTTTAAAAAAAAACTGAGGTTTGTGTTAGTCTTTTGGGTACTTCTCACAACCATCAACTAGGCCTATAATTGCCATTAGTACAAGCCATTAGTAGTAATCAAAATATATGTCGAGCTAAATATATCTAAATACTACGGGAACACCCAGAAAGTTTATTTACATAACAAAATTGCATACTATTATAACAAATCATGTACCAGCGGAGCAGACGAAAATGATCTTTTAACAGAGACATCTGGCGGATGTCACTGTACTATTACCAACAGGGTTGTGGACGACTACAACTAGAACTATAATGAACTCGTCCAAACTTTTAAATTTGTCAACTTCCTCCTCTCTGACGGTAGTTCGTTGACCAAGGGACGCTTCCAGTGAGTAACATGCTAGAAGTAGGCGTGTCTTGAAAATCTAACACCTCTTTGTATCCTGAATTTTGTCATAGATACGCTAAAAATTTTATTGCTTTGAAAGCATTGTGTTTTCGGACACAGTGTCTCTGTAGTGTCAGTGTATGTTCCTACCTACAACTACACTAGAAATTGAGACTATCTCTACATATATGCTAAGAATGGAGCTCATAGGTATTCTACCCAACTAAAGATAGCCACATTGATTCTCTATTTCTTCCCACGCTGCGGTAGACCAAGGCTACGTTAGGAACACATGCTTTCTTTAAGTTTTTTTTTCTGTGAGGCCTTCTCTGCCTCTCTGCACGCAAAATAGCGTATCTAAGCTTTAGCATGTTCTATCTTCTTCGAAGTAAATATTAAATAATATTAAAACATCGTTGCTCTAATATGATGTCCCGTCCTGTTGTTAGTCAAAGTTCATTTACATACTCAAAATTAAACAATATATATACACAAAATACCAATAAAAGTTAAATGCTCCCGCTGATACGTATGCAAATTCCAATAAACTACATATGTAAATCCCTAATTAAATGGTAAAATATTCATAAATTGATGAAAAAATTAACTATGCAAATCTAATCAAAACACAGTTCATGTGCCGTTCACAGTACAGATCTGCAATGGATCTACGATCGTTTTTGGAGTTATTGTTTGAAAAGGTTTCAGGTTTGTCTGAACAGAATTGGACCCTGCTAATTACTCCCCTGCATGTATAATGCATGACTACAAATATTTTCCCAATATCATATAGTTATAGTGATTTAATGTAACACAATTTATGAAGAAAATTTTACCATACCAATTTTACCGCCTCACTACATACCAATTTCTACCATACCAATTTTACCGCCTCATTTTTCTTGGTTGAAGTAACCGAGTAAGTTAGTGAAAACATTTTTGCCAATTTTCTCGGTATTAGTATCACAAAAATAGTATGATTTAACCGGTTACTGCTAGGTTATTAGTTTCCAAGGGGTTGTTCTGAAGACCAAGACTTGGCTACTTAAACCTTCACTCGGGAACAGAAACCCATCTGTGTTTGTTTTTGTTCTTTTTTCCATACAAACATTTCATTCTCTCTCTCTCTCTCTCTCTCTCTCTCTCTCTCTCTCTCTCTCTCTCTCCGGCCTTCATTTTACAAAGGCAACTATCAAGTTAGGAGACTTCACCAGCAATGGAAGAATAGTCAATGTATTATAGGCGCTGGTGTGGTGATGTCAACATCTTCAGTACAAATCCACTCTACTGTGCAGTAATATTTTAAAATTTAAGTTGCACTTACAAGGTGAATGATAAGTTCTCTTTGCTGAATGTTCTCCATCTCGTGATGAGATGCAATAATCATGCACATGTTAACCGAGAGAATGGAGATAGATCTTATTGAAATATTATCAGGAACAGTAATCCATATTCATATTTGGTTATGTTTTTGTTTATTTCTTTACTAAATTACAGTTCTCGTTTACTTGGAATATAGCAAGGGATAGTGAAAGATATGTTACGGCGTTCTACAAGAGAAAACTTGTGTTCCTTTGATTTCGTAAATGCTTCTAATGGAGACATGTATGTATTACTAATTGGAGATTAAATTAAACAAACTCGTGTTATATGCTCACAAATACTGAAAGATATACGTTTTTACTATTTGTTATATTTGAAACGTATGATTTGTTTTCTACTGATGCAATGGCTTTCACAAATTAAAATGTCACACACTGCACATCTCGTTTTTACTTTCTTAGATTGTCCTTTGGTTTTTCGATTTCATTTTTCGAACACCCTGGAAATCAATAGTAGAAAAACGGAAAGTATTCTTATTGGCTTTAATGTGTAAGTGACATAATAATAATAATAATAATAATAATAATAATAATAATAATAATAATAATAATAATAATAATAATAATAATAATAATAATTTTTAAAATGGAAAATACGATGGTTTTGCGCATACGAGAAATTTTCGCAAAACAAAAATGGAAGTCAAATCACACTTAACGACGTGATATTGTTTTATGAAGTTTCAGTAGAGATGTTAAAACTAACAGCAATAAAGGTAATGTTGAAACAAATAATGTAAAACATTCAAAGATTTTATTAAATATTGTACGCTGTGAAACAGAATGAATGTTTGAACAACATTGATTTTTCTTTGGTATGTCTAAGGTTAAATAAGATAATGTAACCGCCTCACGATATAAATCGCTTTGTACATACTAAACGATGTGTTCTTCCCGATTGTTTATTCGTTGCAGAGGCATGGATTTTATTCTACATTTTAGCAGTTCGCTATACTGACATCTTTCGAACAAAGTATAGCACTTATAGAATCGCCTTTCCTAGTTCTCAGCTGAGTCAACATCACTGCAAAGCTGGTTATCTAGCGTTGAAGTATGTGAAAATTGGTAGTATCAATGCACTTTTGTTCGCGTTCATACGTTCCAAGTTTTGCGAAGTTGATAACTCTTTTTCAAACACAAAATAGAATAGCGGTGGCTGAGTAGTAGATCGCTCACCTCTGATGTTGGAGTCCTTAGTTTGATCCCAGTACGCGCCAAGTTGACTTTGTGGTGCACAAATACCGTGTATGTGAATTTTCTTCAGTTTGATCATTCCATCATTTGATTCGTTATCAACATTCCCGTCTCCCATGGCCTCGGTACATTATTATGGCACGTTAAACTAAAAAAATAAAAATAAAATATAAAAGGAAGAAATAACATTGGACAAAATAGCCCATGGTCCTTGTTTCTTTGGAACAAAAATAAATTAAGATTGATTGATTCATTTCAACAATAAACCAACCAAAACAGATCGAGAGTACTCGCTCTGCTTTCGGATTGATTAACTGATTGGATTTTAATGTCCTTTTTCAACACCGAGCCTCTATAGGACGAGATAAGGACAAATACTCGAGCTTGAATCCAAGACATTTCTTTTCACTATCAGTAAGGTTCGAACTCTGTACCGAACTGTTGTCCCAAGTTTCTTCTCAGCTAGACTGGAAACTCAATTACTAAAATGAGCTCTCAAAATAAAAGACTATCAAGGATATCAACATCCAATTTCCAATAGTGACAGAAACTACGAAATAGCATATTTTTTAAATAAAGAATACAAGGGAAATCAGACATTACTTGTACCTCAGAAAATTTGTTGTGTAAGTTTAGAGAACAGACCAAAGAAAAATCAATGTATACAGGTTAACAGCTCATTAGAATTCTAATGGGTCGTGAAATAATCGAAGTTACCATGATAGGTATACCTAGATAAAAGGCAATCTGAACTATGTGGCAACAAGAAGTGCAACTGTGGTAATTATAAACCTTCACTTCATACATCTTTGGACAGGCTACACACTTCCATATGTACACAAATTTTCGCCATAGTTGGTGTCATATAATGATGAATATAATGATAGTGTGTACATTTTGTATGTTTTTCTACTTGTACCACATACAAGTATACACACAATTGTTGCAACGCAATTTGGTAAAATAAACCAATCTCTCCTGTTCAATTTTATCCTAATTTATCAGTCCTCTAAATTATTTAGTATCATTTGTGTTTATTTTCTATCTCTAATATTCTAATCCTACATTATACAATCAGGTAATGTGAATAACTTCATATAACTTTTCCAGAACTGAGTAAATTACAATTTCTCACTTTCTAACAAAAAAAAAAAAAAAAGTGTCAAGAATTAGATTTAAATCAGTGCAGTTTCAGTTTAAAATAATTATTAAAACGGGACTATCTCTTAGGTATTTTCTCTGTAGAATTATTTAATTTGTGTATGTTATTACTTCCATTATTATTATTATTATTATTATTATTATTATTATTATTATTATTATTATTATTATTATTATTATTATTATTTCAGGAAGGTACAATTTGGGTAAAATATGCAAATGCTTTAGAGAAGAAATTCACAAAATTGTTGGAGGAACAATTTGGACAATCAACTTTTTCTGATATTACTGGCAGTCCTAGCGAAACTAAAACAAATCCATCCCTTCAATACCTGGCATACAGCACCACTGTTGGAGGACGTCGAACCATTTCAGACAAGTTAGATGATAGTAGGGCAAATGATGGCAACAATAGTGACCAGCAAACAAATGATTGAAGAATGAATGGCCCGACGAATGAAGTAGTTTTACTTAGGTGAAGTTTTGTAGTATTGTTATCTAAGATCAAGCTTGTTAATTGGAATGTTGTTGGTTTTCCCCAAAAAATAATTACATACATATCTAAAATAACATTGTCCATAAGTGAATACTGAAAACTATATCATAAATGAGTTACAATAATCTGTGTAAGAAAGAAACTAGTCATGAAAACGCGAGTGCATTATTCTAATATAGAGTGAAATTAGAAATTACGTATACCCGGATATGGAAAGACTTGATTTAAAGACGTGGGCTTCAGAGGTAACACATTGAATGCCGTAATGAATTAACATAAAATTTTCTAAATATGGCGTTAGTATTAATATTTATTATTAGACTCAAATACTTTGCTGTCCTTTAGATAGCCAAGATAAAGATTTATTTTATTAAACATATTTCTCAATTTATCGGACAATGGCATAATAGTATGCTTGTTCGAAACTCATAATATCTAATATTATTTGACTAAAATCATTTAAATAATTTTGTTTAGGTTAAAATAATAAAATTAGTGTACTTCTTTATTTCTCTTTTGTTCTCTGTAAGTATCCTAAGCGGAGAACGTATTTACAAGTGATTTTATGCACCATTTCTGCAATGGTTTTATCGCTTTTATTTTCTTAAATGGCTATTGTTAAATTAGCTATTTCCGTATTCAAAAATCGTGTACTCAAGTCAAGCAAATTTTCATTTTTTAAAGCGGTAATTAAAAAAAATAATTGGCGCAATTAAGAAGTGGTGCTAATTCATTACGAAAATAGTAATTGCTTGCCTCTCAATGAGTTATTCTATAAGTCATATTTGTGTCTATAAAATAAGTATTGCAAAGGTAATCTTTAACACAGATATGAACTATATGTAATATAAATTAAGGGAATGGCATTAAGATATACCATCATTTGAGCGTGTAACAATATTTTCTACATGCTGTTCAGCCATTTGTAGAACACAATTTGGTGCTATTTTGTTAATTGTTTCAATTAAACCATATTATTTTCCAAACATTGTATTGTTTAATTTATCTTACCTTCACTGTGTGATTCTGAAGAAATCACAAGATAACAGGGCAGAAACCAAGAATCAAACTAATTGTGTCGATTCTTTTTGATTTCTATACTCCTATTTGCCCAGATACTATAATGCTGCATCTGAGTATAAGAACTAAAAATTTAGTTAGTATTAAATTCTAGCCTAAAACAAGTCCCAGAACATAATGTTATTAAAGTTGCGACTCATGGTTAATATTTCATGGTCCTATTTTTTTTAATTTTTATTTTGTTTCATTGTATTTTTATTTACTTACTTAGAGTCAGTTTACGTCTCCGGTCAGTAAGTAAATATTTGAGTGCAAAAACAAAGCTCAAGAATACCAATTGGTGATAGCTGTTATTGGTCAATTTGATGTTGCTACTTGGTTTTGATTTCTATTCAACTGTTTTCGCCTAACGAGCAGTGCTTAAAGTGAGCCGGTTATGCATCCGAAAGTTAGAAAATCTGCCGGTATCGCATACCGGTAAAAATAACTGATTTAAATTGTAATTTGCCTGTAGGAAAAAAAAAAACAGATTTTACACATAGAAATATGTACGACGTTAGCACTGAGTCAACAAATATGTTTGCAGTGTCAAAGATTTCGTTGCTGCTGCTTCGAAAGTAAACAACAGTTTCCTATCACTCTATTCAATGGGATGTATTGGATGCATGTGATCCAGCCTTCTTTCCGTCAATCAGCAAGCTACTCCGAATTTTCGCTTACTTGCCCGTTTCAACTGCATCAGTAGAAAGATCCTTTTCTTCATTGAAAAGAATCAAATCATATCTCCGAAACAAGATGGGTGGTGAACGACTTACAGGACTTGCATTGTTATCCATTCATTCCCAGTTATATATATATTCTTTTTAACTTGGTTCTCTCCCCCCCTCCCCCGAAAAAAATTCTGACTGCGTGCTTGATTCTGACGGTTCAGGATTTATCATAGGTAGAATCTAAGGTAGTAAAAATTAACTTTCAATGCCTTGTTTCACAAGAGTTAAGAAACGTATATTGATAATGGAACTCCTTTTTGAACTTCCAAACTTAGTATGCATAAATGTGAGTTGAGACGTGTTATACCGGTACATCGACTGTCCATCCGTCACTCTGTCTATCTGTCAACAGATATCAGAACAAATACCGTAAGGCTTGGAGATAAATGCTTTTTTTGATACGGATTTAGTGTCAAGAGTGCGTTTAGTCTCCTTCTTTATTCCTCTACTGTATTGAAATTCGAAATCCGGTGGATCTTCCGATCTTCTTTCCACACGTATATTTTATTGCAGTTGCTCATGAGAAAGAGTTACTCTTCTTCCGTCGTTTTATAAGAAACATCTAATTACTGCATAGTTTCAAAACTCTAGTACTCTGCTTTGCGATTAAAGAAATATAATTTTAAAGGGGCAATACAGTATCTATTGGCATAACTAGGGTGTTTTGCTAGGGTAGGCCATGACCCTTTATTTCCGAAAATTGAAATAATCTTATTTGTACTTCTATTTTACTTCAATGTATACTATGGGGGCCAATAGCGTTCTAGGGGGTTTGCCTCCTAGTTATGCTCAGTGGCGGCTTTAGCAGGCAGGCTGGGTAAGCACGGGCCCACCCAAAATTTTTGAAAAATATATAAACGCTAAAAGATACAATAAAGAGTAAATATATTTTCCACTATTTATATTAATGGTAGCAACCACTATTGTAGAAGTAATTTCCTACTGGTATTAATCAATCAAATGTGTATATGTATCCATAAGCGAGGGAGCGGGCCTACCCAAAATTAAAATTCTAAAGCCCCCTCCCCCTGGTTATGCCTATGATAGTTAGTAAGTACAGAATTCGTATTCACAAATGACCGACACCAAAGTATGAAATCCAGGCTAGAAAATATATTAAGTTTGTTCCTTTCTTTGAGAAATGAGACAGGAAGAATCGACACTTCCTCAGTTTACATACACCAGTATTTAATACGAGTATATATATCTATCGTATTTAAACATATATTTTGTTTGTTTGTTTCGATCTTTATTTTATTTATTTTCGCTAGTATAGATTTTTCCACATTTTGGTAACACAAGCTACTAATTCAAAAACTTCTTTTTGTGGGAAGTCACAAATTTCACCATTTAAAATTTTCGGCTTAAATTTTGAACTTTAGCTATGCGTGTAACTATGTTGTGGAAGGAATGGCTCTCGTCTCTCATTGATTGGTTGGGAGACGTATTCCTACAGCTTAACGTGAGGTCCGAACCACATTAACTCCCACGAAGAATCAAAACCAGGTCTCCAGTGTCAAACGCGTGTAACAAAGCTCTCATGTAGCTAAAAGGTTGGAGTTGGAAAATGTGCTTGTGTACGTGAGGTCACACGTTTAACTCCCGGTGGTCAGAGATTTTGAATGTTGGATGTTGAGGCAAGTAAGGAACTACTTAAACAAAGCAATTCAGGCACTGCTTAAAATTAGATTTTGAAGTTCGGGTTTTAGAGAGCCATAAATAACAATAACACTGATATGAAACGATGTGTTGGCCTACATCACCCAATTAAATGTCATCTATCTGGAAATATCCTTTTATTGGTTTAATGACGGAATTTAGATTAGTTTTATTATGTGACAGAAAGCACTAAAACATGAAAAGTAAACATGGAATTAATATACAAAATAAGTAAAACAAACTGTTTACACTTAAGATTTTTATTTAAGAATGATATGCCTAAGTTAGCCATCACTTCTGAAGAGTAATCGATTTAGTTTTGTTGAAAGCAACTCCACTTGTAGAAGGGTGCTTAGATATATCCATGTGTTGTTGAGAATTGGATGCTCCATCTCCTTCTGAAGGCTGTTGTTGGTGACCTCCTTCAAACACAACTTCCCACAATAAAGGGTCCTTCTTTAGTGTTATACAAAGAAAAACACTAGCTGCTATACCAATCACAATGAATAAAATTAAAATTCCCAGTCCAATAACTAGTGTCAGATTACCGTCTTCCAGGACTTCAGGTGAAGGACGTAACGTTGTGGATTTCGGGTATCTTACTGTCTCATCCGTCTGATTCGCGGAGACAATCTCATATATGTCTGTCTGATTCATCACAAGCAAACACTAGGCGTTACGTATTGATATCTGTAAAAGAAAACAAGTATTATTATTACTACATAATAATAAAAATAATACGAGGAAGAAACATTTTAAAACTGGTTTGTTTAACTGTTGCAATCTGATACTCAGTTGGAAACATTTTAAAATAACTTACATGTGTAGGGATGAAAGAACTGATTGAACATATCTATGTATATACATGCTGGTGTTTAAAACTTAAAAAGTTCATTTCATTTCAAAACTTAAAAACGGGATAGGTTTTCCGCACCTACTTACACAAAAACGTTATTTTCTGAGAAAAATCAGAACTCTTATCTATCTACCCCGTTCGTGAAAGAAACAAACTTGACGGTGAACGTTTGTGAAGTTCGTAAGCTCTGGTTTCCTATGATTTGTGATAGGGCCTATAATCAGGCAAGCAGTATCCGCTTGTTTCGAGAGGTCTCGCGCATAGTTACTAAGTACTGTAGACATGGCGCAAAGACATTATTTATGATGATTCAAGTGTGGTCATATTGTTGGTAAATTGGAAAGCAAAGCGAACTGATCAGTGCTGCAAATGAAATCAAAATTGACCATATTGTAGTGTTAAGATCGTGGTCAAAGTACTATAAAACCGAAAATGATTTGAAATTTATCGTAGTAGGATGACCACGAAATAACACTCTAGCAGGTAACTTTTTTTTTTTTTTTTTTTTTTTTTTTTTAGTGTTACCTTTAAGGAAATGGAATTGTCGAAGCATGGCTGATCATCTGCATAATTTAATGTACGCCAGTATTGGGACAGGTGTATTGCGTCGGACTCTCACAAGAGCCTGAATGACACAGAGCTTTATGCAGATTACCTTGTGAAATGTATCCCTTTAAAGTGTGTCACAAATAGGCTGCGCTGCGATGATGTCAAAGCTTCATTACCTGGGTAAATGAGGAATGAGGTGCGGTGATGTTAACGAATGAAAGCAGATTTAATCTAGTGTCAATTCTGGACGTCAGTATATCTGATGTGAGTTGGTACTCGGTACAGCTACGAAAACGTAGTGGAAAGGAACGAAACATTTGGCAGCATTGTTATCTGGGCCGACATAATGATCAATGGCCTTAATGAGCTGCTGCTACAGAAACGAAGGTCTGTGACAAGTCTGATGTGGCGAATCTTCCATCATGTTCGCCTTTTCCATAGCGCTGTGGGTCCGAATTTCATTTTTATCTGCCACATCAGACAGCTGCTGTGTCTAACCTCCTTGAGGAATAAGATACTCACCACAATCCGATAAAACATGCTTGGGGTGGTTCAGAGAGACGGGAAGAGAAGATGTCCATCCTTCTCTGAACCCCAATCGGTCCTTAATCAGAACAGGACATATTCCGTGCTGATTTATTCCTATGGGTCGTTTCTGCGTATTGTTTGTTTACTTAGGAAATAATCTTTCCCAGCAGATAAGCTTGTCTTCCATATTCACAGTATGTAACACTCTGCACACCAGTAGATATACACAATGCAACAATACAGTTTTTGGACTGAACAGTTTGCAATCATAGGAAAGGTCCATCATATTCATTTTCACATTGGGACTACATCCCGGGTTGGGGACGCGGCAGAAGTCCTAAATGGCAGAAGTCCTAAATGGCAGAAGTCCTAAAATGCAGAAGTCCTAAACGGCATTAGACCTAAAATGCACAAGTCCTAAAAATTATTTCGCGGCACAAGTCCTAAATGGCAGAAGTCCTAAAGTGCAGAAGTCCTAAAGTGCAGAAGTCCTAAAATGCAGAAGTCCTAAAGTGCAGAAGTCCTAAAATGCAGAAGTCCTAAAAGCCAGAAGTCCTAAAGTGCAGAAGTCCTAAAAATCTCTTGAGGCGCTACCATCGCGTCCGTAAGAAGAATACTGTCAATCTGTTAGTCAAGTTTTAGATATACTGTTTCATATTACAGAGCCTTAGTTCTTACAAGTTATTTGCATAAATACATATTCTATCGTTCTGAAATAATAAATAAATAAATAAATAAACGAAGCCTATTGTCCTTTCTTACTCTTTCCATGATATATTTCTATGTTGACAAAATTTTAACTTTCTACCAAATGTGATTCCCAGATCTTTCATAATGTCTGTTTTTCTCTATTTCCACACCATTGACTTCATATTAGTAACTTGCTTTCCTTGTGTTGTTTTGAAGTAAATTATTTTTACACATATATTTCTTGTACAGAAGTCTTTCTGTAGCAAATAATTGTCATATTCGTAATTAACTACTCCTGGGATACGGCTGTTTCGGTGTAGGACGTTTTGGTGCAGGGCGTTTCGGTGTACGGATTGCTCGGTGTAAGGACGTTCGCCGGTTAAGGTGAGGCTGGTTCGGTGTAAAAGTTCTAATGTTTACACCGAAACGTCCACTCTTCAAAATGAAAATTATTCGTTAGGGAGAAATAAATTCACGAAGTAGAATATATAAATCTATATTATAAAAGAGAACGTACAAATCCTTTGTTCCCTCATCACGCTAATACGGCTGAACCAATTTCTTTTATTTTTGGGGGGTTATTAGGATTTGGACCCTAGATGGTTTTTATCATATCACTTTAATTTTTAATTACCAGTGTCTTGAGATAATTGACCATTCAAGTGTCCATAACGTACAAATCCTTTGTTAGTTCATCATAGGTATGAAAATAAACGTATTTATATGCAACCCGCATGACCGTGTCACTCGGCGGGTTAACATAAATGACAGGCGCTATAATGTTAACATTTACTGCAATTTGAAAGCGAAAAAGTAAAAATTATCTAAGTAACAAAGTTTATTGCGTTCCGGGGTGACCGCAGCGAAGCGGGGTGAACGCTGCTAGTTAATAAATAAAATAAAAATTAAATGTTTCTGTAATTGGCAAGGGTTACTTATTTATAGTGAGTCCCCTCGCTTCACTCTATGTCAGAACTTCTTATATCCTCAAATGTTATAATTATTAATTGATTGGGAAAACGTTTTACGGTAATGATATATAGTAAAAAAGTGTGTGATGCATAAACATTGTGTACACCACACACACCTTATTACGGCAATAACTGTGCACAAATCGCAAAATGCTGCACAATCTTTGAAAGAAAATTTTCAAACACAGATGGTTTTCTTCCAATAACCGCTTTTATATCATGCATACTCAATAAGATTAGCAAATCTAGGAAAAGAAAACTGATTATGAATCAGTGATGAGATCTTAATTATATTATTACGGAGATGTAAATTCATGTTATAGTTGTAGAGAAGGACAGTGTCAGAAAAATGTCTCAAGAAAATTTTTAATGGCCTAAAGAACACAACAAGAGGCTGAATCCTACCAGTTGTTCCTGCAGAAATTGTTTCTATTATGAGTTACTCTTTTGTTCTTAAACGTGTTTAATAATTACAGCAAATGAAGGATGTTTATAATAGAATGTGAAAGAATACAGTTTTAAAAGAATTAAACTACGTCAACATGTTAAAATAATTAAAAGAACCTAATTAATTAGCCACTTTGTACTCTCATTTGCTTAACTGGAATAACCGAGGCCTAAAGGAAAAGAGTTTTCTGCCCAAATCTTATAAGCAGTGGGATATTTTAATATTATAGAAATTGACCCTCCTTCCCCTTAGAAGTGTAATTTTCAAGATACTGAAACATATAGTATTTTATTACTTTTAGTTAAAAGTTCAAATACCGAGTTTCACGCATCTAGCTTAAACAAATCCTTCCTTAATTTATTTACATATTTTCTGAGTAAGTAATGGGGAATTCGAACATTAAAAAAGTGCTCCCTTTGCTCTTTCCTTTTTATGTGTTCAATTTTCAGTTTTTTTTTTTTTTTTTTTTAACAGGAAAGATTATATGCCAAGTTTCATTTTACTAGCTTCAGAAACTTGCGAGATACACTACCCTTTAAAAAAATCTTGCCCCACCCGTTTTACGATACTTATTTCCAAAAATTCTTTCTTATGTCCTGCTTTCATAAGAAAATTATATTTTATAATTAAAATTTAACGACTCTACTTGTAGTAGTATGCCCAAAAAATCACTCATCTTTACTCTTTTATATAAGAGTACAGAAGATAAATACAGTCAAACAAATGGATTTCCATGAACAGTTTCCGATTTCTTATAACTACCTGATTCGTACATTTCCCACAAGCTGTGATTTTAAATTTACGCTCTGTCAAGGTCCAGGTTTCAAAAAGGAACTAACTGGAAATATAATAATATTATGTATTTGTGTACATGTGTAATATGTATAAATTTATTGTCTTATTGAAGCTTTCGTAATCTGGAAATAAACTTTTGATTTGCTTTTAATATATAAAAATCATGCTCCCCTAGAAAAATTTGCAGGCTACACCCCTAAATGACTATGTAGTAATTTCTGCAAAAATGGCACAGGACCTAAAATTTAGGTCTAATGCCTATATTTTTAGGACTTGTGCCATTTAAGACTTATTAATGTCACCCACTGTATTGCATAATAAATGTTCTTTGCTCAATTTTAAATTTACTGCGTTCTTTATGTATACAGTTGGTATTTAATGTTCACTCGTGAAATGTCTAGTGTGCTTTTGTCCTAATTAAGTAAACTTTGGTGGATTTTTGTCCTACTCTTAATAAAATACGCTCCGCACAGTATATATTGCAATTCTGAATGTTTGCTTGGTTTCAGAAGTCTGGTAAAATATTCTTTTTAAACATTTTTTTATTATTTATTTATTTATTTATTCTTGTTTTAGGAATTTGTCTTGGGATTCTCGTATCTCCATTCGAAAGAAACGAATTTCTTAACAAATTATGTAATTAATTCTTAGAATGAAATAGGTTGTATTATGTAATTCGTGTATAAGTGCAGAACAGATAGTGATAATAACGATCTTAGTAGTACAAATATAGCTGTTACTGTTGGAATTAGATACGTTCGTAACATTATTGCCAACTAGTTGCTGTATCGTCCCAATTTCGTGTGGTGGTGGCGAATTTCAGAACTAAAGCAAGTGAATGATAAAGGCACAAGTCCTAAATGGCAGAAGTCCTAAACGGCAGAAGTCCTAAAAGGCAGAAGTCCTAAAGTGCAGAAGTCCTAAAATGCAGAAGTCCTAAAGTGCAGAAGTCCTAAAATGCAGAAGTCCTAAAGTGCAGAAGTCCTAAAGTGCAGAAGTCCTAAAATTTAGGTCTAGTGCCCATATTTTTAGGACTTCTGCATTTTAGGACTTCTGCACTTTAGGACTTCTGGATGTCACCCCCCGGGTTGACCCAAATCAACACATTTTCGTTACTGCGAAATCACCAGAGCTGAATCGTGCTGAACCAGACCGATAGGTACACTACGTAACGATTTTCGTCAAAGCAACGCAAAATTTACGACTTAGTTTGAGTAATCAGATAGCAGCATGATATATTTTTTTTTTTTCAGTTTTTGCGTAATTGTATGAAGAATTTTGCGAAGACTGGTACGGAATGACTCCTTCGAAGCGGACCATGATTCGTCTAGTTAATGTATATGCTTCGAAACAGTATCATATTGAATTTTGTCTATATTCGATGTTCTTGAATCAATTTCTTGATGCTGTGGTGATTTGTTTTGGCAGATTCTTTTCATTCATTGACGATTAAGCGCATAGCAAAGTTGTTTGTTTGTTAAATAACATTATGCATGTCAATGGTGTTATTAGTAAAGTGAAGTGAAAACTTCAATAAAGATTTCATTAGAAGATAAAATCTACACATTTATGATTATTTTAATTATTGTAAGTAATAGCTGTCTTAAAATCTTTTGTCGTTGAACTCATCTTTGTCAATTTCCAAGGTAGTCTTCTTCTCCGATTGTTAATAATGAAATCAGCGATTCTATAAAAATCAATTCTGTACCTACTGCAATAGTATCGGTTGTCATAAACTTTCAGTACTAAAGTATCGACCTGGAAATCGAAGCCACAGTCAAAGACCAAACCCTGTAATGCAAATTCCTTTGCTTCCTGGTGGAATTTTTCTTCAAGAGAGCCAAAGTTATTTTTTTTTATGTACATGTTGAGTCGTCCTGAGCCAATGTGGCTCAACCCGAAGCTGCTCGGCTCGCCGATGACATCAGTATGATTATATCAGGAAAATCAGTAGAAGTTGAGAGGAAATCTGCCATTTTTACCGACAAATCAGTAAAGTGGTTATCAACGAACAGATTAATTATAAATCATGATAAATTGATTCTTTTACATTCTCCTTTTCCTGAGAAACACCGTATAACCTTAAAATGAAAATAGTTTAGGTGATTAGACATGACAGTGTGAACGTAGCAGCGTTCGAGGCATTAGTGACTATTAAGAGACAATATCTTTATTTTTCACTTTGGGATAGTAAAGGTTTTCGTGTTGTTCATTTCAATACAATTTTAACTCCTCGTCGGTTTTTTTTTTTTTTCATTCAAACAACAATGTAATATTTTGTATCACCTTTAGCGCATGGACGCAATTCAATATTAATCTATACAATATTATATGCACTTTACATGGTAATTTCAGCAACTTTGGATCACCCTGTATACATTATCCCAAATTGAATAGCGATGCGCTTTAATGTGTCAGTTTTGGATGGATTCTGCATCAAATGATACCAAAATCAACTTTATACTAATTTTGTTCTTGGGTTTGTCACAGCACAGAGGAAAAGAGTAGCGTTTGCATTTTCTATATGTACATCTTTTTTAATTAAAAAAGAAAAATACTTCTACCTCGAATGCTAGTACGCCCACAATAGTAGTCTAGCCAATGGGAGCTCTTAACGCGACACAGAGATCCATTTTAAGATGTTGCTATGCATGACGACACGATAAGACCAGGTGAACATCTATATGCTAGGTTTATATGTTTGTGGTCAAGGAAAGTTTACATGTTTGTCTCTAATCCTTTCAACAATGAGATCTCGAAAATCACAAGTGCTAGAAACGTGCCGTTTTCGCTGGTTGATTTCAAATTTTGTGTAGATTGTCCAGTTCTAATTGAATATTTTAAAAACATGACCTTATTTCTTTAGTTCAATTTTTAGGGATACATTGGAAGTGTTGAAATTTTAAAAAAGTAAAGCATCATATCCTACGAGTTATATCTACATTCCAACACATATTTGTATACAAGCGTTTGTTCCATAGCCAAATGATAATGAATAACGAAGGATAATCATTTCTCCAGTCTAAGATGAATATTTATTGTTTGGAATATTTTGTCCAATGAACACTCTGTATCACTGACATTGTAATTAATTGTGTATGTAATGTATTTACTTACACATACACATACTACATGCAAGAAGAAAGAAAACAATGATTATTTATATATATATATATATATATATATATTAGGGATGGCCAAAATTTTCCGGAATCCGGATTCCGGAAATTTTGTTTTCCGGAATCGGAAAATTTACTTTCCGGAATTCGGAAAAATTCCGGAATTCAGAAAAAATCCGGAATTCAGAAAAATTCCGGAATTCGGAAAAATTCCGGATTTCGGAAAAATTCCGGAATTCGGAAAAAATCCGGAATTCGGAAAAATTCCGGAATTCGGAAAAAATTCGGAATTCAGAAAAAATCCGGAATTCGGAAAAATTCCGGATTTCGGAAAAAATCCGGAATTCAGAAAAATTCCGGATTTCGGAAAAATTCCGGAATTCAGAAAAAATCTGGAATTCGGAAAAAATCCGGAATTTAGAAAAAATCGGAATTTTTCCGAGATCCGGAATTTTTCCGATTTTACTTTCCGGATTCTGAAAGTAAACATTCTGGAATTGGCCATCCCTAGCTAGTAGCTGTTAAAAGAGAAACACAATAATGAATATATATACTGTATTAGTTTCTTGTAGTTGGATATGTTTTTATCACTTACGTACACAATTGCTACTGCAGTTATTTACTGCTTTATGAGAAGGTCTTATTTTCACACACAAAAAAGTCGCCGGTATGTCTCAAACATTATCGCGTTCCCACCTGCAGCTGCTCCAAAGCACTGCAAACTACTTTTTAATCAGGCGAAAGGCAGTGAAGGAAAAGAAATCTCAACAAATATTCTAATAACATTCGCTTATTGTCAACATACCTACAGTGAGCGCAGAAAGTGCTCGTACACCATGCATACTTTATATTGAAAACAGCTAGCATGAGAACGGGAGGTGGAAAATATACATATAACCAGAATTAAGACTACATATTCATACATTTTATTTCTATATACAAGAGAAAGGCCAAACAAAGACAATCACTGTTTTGCTCAGAAGAAAAGAGAGAATTCCTTTTTTGTAAACGCAAAAAGTCACCGTACACTTATGATTGAATTAATGCTTATAAAGTATATTACGTTATTTATTATTTTGTGGGATTACCCTGTGCGTTAATGATTGTCTGTAGTCTTCGTGGCATTGATTTCACCTGTAGTAGTTCGTAGTTCTGTAGCTTCGGGACTATAAAAGTCAGTGGAGAGCTTTTGTGAACGCGGCATTGAACCTCCGGGTTCCATAGGCCATAGAGTTAGTTAGTTAGTAGCTTCGGGACTGAATATGTCCCATTCTTCTTGAATAGCTTTTCTCAGGCCTTCTTTAGTAGAGAAGCTGTGCCTTCTGATTCTTGTCACCAGAACAGACCATAGATGTTCTATGGGGTTCATGTCTGGGGATTGGGGAGGTGTGCGAAGCTGTTTCAAGGTATTATAGAGTAGCCACAATCGAGTATTTTCCACTGTATGTTTGGTGTTGCCTTGCTGAACAATAAATTGTTTTCTGCGCACTAGTATGGAGATTTTCCTTTAATATGTTAATATACACTTTGTGGATCATCACTCCATCGATAAAGTGGAGACGACCCACTCCTGAGGCACTCATACAACCCCAGACGAGCACGGACCCTCCTCCGTGTCTTACTTTAGGGACGAGATTTTGAGGATTCATCTCTGTATTCACCTTGCGTCATACCATACGCCTCCCATTGGATTCGATAAGATTAAATTTACTTTCGTCCGAAAATATGACCCTATTCCAGAAAGAAGCCTGATCCCTTATCTTTATACTCTTTTTCAAACTTTAATCTCTTTATACGATTTGTCTTGTTCACCCATAACATTTTCCTGGCTATCCGAGCATGATACCCTGCAAATATTCCGCACTGTACTGGCTGATACTTTAACACCGCGTGTTTCCAGATCCGTTGCCAATTGCACAGCACTACTTTTCGGAACCTTTTTTCTTTCCCTAATAATGTAACGTTTATCTTGTTCACTCAACACTCTTGGTCTTCCAGTTTTTTTTTTTTTTTTTTTTTTTTTCGCACAGTGATAGAAACATTATACATCGCAATTATTGTTTGTACTGTTGAACGAGGTCTGTCTGCAAGGTTTGCTATCTTTCTCAAAGATTTACCCTTCTTATGCAATTTAATAATTACTTTTCTTGTCTCCTCATTTGTTTCTGTTCGGTTGCTTCCCAGTTGTACAGCCCACCGTGCAGTTTTTTCACTCCTATTCACAACTAAACTCATTCTGTTATTCGTCATGCTATAAACAGAGGTGTATAATCAGGTGAATACTAGTGAACCCCAGTTGTGGTATCTTTGTTTCGTATTCGTATGTCAGGTGTACGATCTCTTTTTGCGTCTACTCTATACACTTTCTACGGAATTTATTTACTTTCTGATCATTAAACTTGTCTTTTTGTTCTTTATTGGTATATTCATAAAGCTTAGTTTTCATTATTCATATTGTGTGTGTTATTACACTTCTTAAATTTTCTGTTCTTTTTCGCAAGCATTCTCGTTTCAATAGCATAGGTGTACGAACACTTTCTGCGCTCACTGTATGTACAGTAAATACAAATTTATAATTTTTGACTTTACGAAGTATACAATGTAATTGTTCAATAATTAACATAAGCAGGCATTCATTAATTTATATTAATATAATAATTAATAAAAATAATAAGCGGGTGATTGATGACTCAGTGGTAGAGTTTTCATCTATGGTATTCTAACCCAGGACATGTGGGTTTTCGATGGCTAATTTTGTGTTCGAAAATTTTTTCGGTGGTAGGCCTACTCTTGGTTCCCTTTCTTATATTTGTTCCATCATCACTCATTAACAAATTTAGTTTATCAAAACTCTATAGCCATATATTCATTCTGTCCGTCAGTGAAACAAACAGTCTCAAGTACTATCTGATGGATTACCATCAATTTTGGCCACGATGTACAGAGTCAATAGTTAAGAATCGAGTTCCCTGATGAATGTAATATTCAAACCGGAAGCGGTACAAATCAACCATTTCCGGTTTTAACGTTAATCATTATATAGTAAATATGGTAATAGATAGCGAGAAACGGTTTCCAGTAATCGACATATATAACATTCATGTAGATAGAATGTTACCCAATTTGTGCATCTGCTGAAAATAATGAGCTTAGGTATTTAGAGAGCATTTTCCGCTTTAGAAAATGTGTGCTTGGTAAAGAATGTAGAGAATTAGCTGAGTCAGGCACGTAGCTAGAATATGGTAATAGGAAGGGGGGTCTGTCACGAAATACTGTGGTTATTTACCAGGGGCTCAATCATTCTAAATTATTTTATTGGCAACATATATTGGTTCGTTTAGCCAAGATTTCTAATGGAGGGATGATATGAAATACTGTGGTTACACACCAGAGGCTCGATCAATCTAAATATTTTACTGACAACATACCCATATTGATTGGTTAGGACAATAAAATGAGGATATATTAGTAAGTATTTTAATAAGAAGCTATGAAGATATCTCGAGTAAAAAATTATAAAAAAGTATTGAAAAAGATATAGTCTTCCGAGGTCATTCGAACGGTGTCGAGAATTTTGCGTCTGGGAAATTTGCGCCCTACCTCAAGAACAAGGAAAATTGCGCCTGCAATGTACCTCCACCGGGAAGTTTGAGCCCTGCGAAATAAAAGAACCTATTCGAGCTTACGCATTTGCTCGGAAGGGCTGACATTACAGCATAAACAATCCTCCCCCCACAACCATGCCATTTGTGATTTATTTTCATTGTGGCTATATAAGGGGAGAATAAACTTCAATATAAGCCAAAAGAACACAACGGATCAACGCAATCACTGCTTCTTCCAGAGATGATTTTGGGGAACACTGGCCTCCCCAGAGCTCTCAAAGTGCCCCCTCGGAGGAGACCAAAATAATACGTCTATAATATAATAATAAATAGAATAGTACCAGCAGTGACCCCCTCCGGAATACTAAGTGTGCCCCCCGGAACATTTTTTCTGAAAGAACGACTGAACGCAATTGTGTGTTTAAAGTGTAATTCCAGCAAGTAAACACACTGTACATAGTTTTCTTGATAATATTACTGAACTGATTTTACATTCACTTTACATTTTCTTTTCTATATTTTGTGTCCTAAAAAGCCAAACAACTCGCAAGGATTGTGAACAGAGATATCTGGGTAGAGCCAAACAGCCTTTTGTAGATTAAATTATACTCTTTGATTATATTAATAAATAATTATATATCAGTCATTTATACTTTTATTGTAAATTTTGTAGTATATTGAAAAATTGTATTTGTATGGATTGCCCTTCAGTGAACTAAAATTGTATTTTTTTTTCATTTGTTCGGAATATTATAACGGATGGAGTAACTCACTGAGACGATGAGAGGCAAGCCTAGTTCAAGTGTGAGTGGAAGTTACTTTACACAGTACAAAAATAAGTTGAATTGTAGGGCGCTAACATCCCAGTGCAAATATATAGCCGGCGCATTTTCCCCTCTTTTTGCGGTAGGGCGCAAACATCCCAGTACAAATATATTGCGAGCGCATTTTTTCCTATTTTTGTGGTAGGGCGCAAATTTCCTGGGCGCAAAATTCTCGCATTCAAGGGAAATATAATGTCCGTGAAGTTGACAAGCCACTTATGTCAGACTCCAATTTCGACTTTAAACGTCGCTAGTGCTATGTTAGTGTTCGATAGTGACGCAAATCGTTAGCACTCCACAGATAACGTGTGCTTTTTAAATAATGGATATGTCTTCTAACTGCATGCCAACACGCCCACTTCTAAGAATCATCTCAAAAATGAGGTTAACCGTTAGAGCAAGTAAGTGCTCATTAGTACCATTAACATTAACGTTAATGCCTCCACTGTACGGCCCATTGAGTAATAATTACACCACGTATAGTCTCAATGGGTCCCTATATTCTCGCGAACATTCTGACGTGCCCAAGTTAGTTACTTTTTTTTTGGAACTATTGTTTATCTGTTATTGTTTATTGTTTATTGCTAGTCTGCAGAGTAGTCCTTACATTAATTTGCCATTGTCCTTGATAATCATTGCGTATTTACAAGCAGTTTGTTATTACTGTTAGAAGATATCAAAAAACAACAGATAAAATCTACTACTTAACGGTTCATATTTTTCTTTTACAGTACACAAACGATTAATAATAATAATAATAATAATAATAATAATAATAATAATAATAATAATAATAATAATAATAATAATGATAATAATAATAATAATAATAATAATAATAATAATAATAATAATAATAATAATAATAATAATAATAATAATAAGACTATTCCAGCATAAAAGTTATCAATTGCATCACACTGGCAACAAGCGACGCATATTTTAACTTCATAAAAATTCGTTTCTCACGATTGTCTGGAAAACTACGTATGATATCTTCATTCTGTCAAGTTGTTTATCTCAGTGTGATATATGTATTACCTCTGGACAATATCACAGTAAAACAAAAATTAAATATTAGGAGTGCATCGTACTTTTGGACTACATCTCATTAACCATGGGAAGATTGAGTAGTGTATACTTTAGGATGTAAGTTTCAGCTTAACTTGCATCATACATTCTTAGGATTACAAAAAGGAAATTTGTTCGTTTGCATTTGAACAAAATTCTTAGGATTACAAAAAGAAAAAATATTTTTTCCGAATTCCGGAATTTTTCTGAATTCCGGAATTTTTCTGAATTCCGGAATTTTTCCGAAATCCGGATTTTTTCCGAATTCCGGAATTTTTCCGAATTCCGGATTTTTTCTAAAATCCGGAATTTTTCTGAATTCCGGAATTTTTCTGAATTCCGGAATTTTTCCGAAATCCGGAATTTTTCCGAAATCCGGAATTTTTCCGAATTCCGGAATTTTTCTGAATTCCGGAATTTTTCCGAAATCCGGAATTTTTCTGAATTCCGGAATTTTTCCGAAATCCGGAATTTTTCCGAAATCCGGAATTTTTCCGAATTCCGGAATTTTTCCGAATTCCGGAATTTTCCGATTTTACTTTCCGGATTCCGGAAAGTAAAAATTTCGGAATTGGCCATCCCTAATATATATATATATATATATATATATATATATATATATATATGAATTACAAACTCCAACCGGAAGTAAGCTCAATCTTACAAACGGTGCGAGATATCGAAAAATATAATTAAAAAATCTCCACTTTATGGTACCCTTTGCCTATTTTTTTTTTTTTTTTTTTTTCATCAAGACGTCTTTTACTTGTTTCTGTAAAGGGACATGTACAGATGTTGTGAGGAATGACAAGTAGATTCATGGTCATACGTGAATGATGGGCTGTGTAGAGAGCGCAGGTTCAGCTAGTTCTACGTATAACAAAAATTAAAAGGGCGCTTTTCAGGAGAAAATAGCTGAACCGATTAAAATGAATTTTTGAATACATTTATCACTCAGCTCAAACCGGGCTCATATCGTGTTATTTTGATTCATATGTAAATCCTAAGATGACACAAAGAGGGTCCAATTACAATGCCAAAAACTAAGTATTCTTACCAGCACTCCACGTTAGGGAGTTGAACTCTGGTACACAAACTCCTAATTAGAAGTAAGTGAATATGTGTCTCAGTGTTTGCGAAAATACTACTTCTAAAGGGGAAAGGGGTGATTTCTATACAAGTCTCTTTCCTGTTTTGTGATTATAAAATGTGAGGAAACGACTGAACCGTTTGAAATGAAATTTTTAAAATATTATAGATAGTTCTTGGGTTGATTTGTGTATTTGTCCCTTCTCTTTGATTAAAATATATATCCAAAGGGATAGAAAGGGATTTCATAAACCTTATTCTTCCCGAGGGAACAACTAACTTACTGATAAGAGAGCTTTTAATTACAAGCGAAAAAGTTCTCAGTTTTCGCAATTTACTGGGCTATTAAAGTGCTTATTACTTATAAAAATATAATATAGGCTTATTTCGGATGTTTAGTGTTAGTGTCTTAGTATTTTAGTTTTTTGATTGGTGTTCTATTGTCTTTACGTGTGTGGACATGTGAGTATTATATACTGTCTTTAGGTCCAACTTAAGGGAAAACAAGAATTTTAAGAATGGTCGGAAAAAATGATTCAAAAGATTGCGATCTTGATCAAGAATTTTAGGAATTATCCAAAGAAATGCATCTAAATACTGCGGTCTTGGCCAATAATTAGTTTTTGGATCAGGGGCTACAAAATTTTTGAACGGTCCCTAAATCGAAGTTTCGTATTGTGCCGTGATGGGAACATCAGTTAATAACTCAGATTATGATTACTTAATACCAAACTTTGGGGTGTAAAATATGGGCATGAAAACTGATGCCCTGCACGGAACTTAACTGTATAGGGTTATGTTTGAATGTAATAAAATTCAAATTATTCAATTTCGTAAAAAGTGACTAGTTTGAAAAGTGAGGTGAAAAGAGTAAAGTTATGTGAATGAAAGAATGAGCACTAGCCTGTGTAATTCCTGGGTGATTGGCGTTGTCCTCGTCGTCTGGAATGACGAATGTTTCTTTCCTGCGTCTTCCATTTTCTGGATGGTGACTGGAAAAATTGGAGCTAGTTGACAACTGGAACCAAATTCTGTCAAACTGCGAGGGGCCTTGAATCAAATCTGCGATGAACGTTTCCTTCATCTTTGCTCAATGAATTATTTGTTTTGCCAAAGTGTTTCTGCGGCGATGAACCTTCAGAATGGCATTCAAAAGAACATGGAGCTAAATGTCTCCAATAGAATGGTCTCTTCTTCACTCGATGTAACCTCTATCAAATCTTCATTATGTATACCGCTTGTAAACGTGTCCTCTACGGTTTTGTTTAATCAGAAAGCGATGACTCTTGCGTACAATGAACTAGGAAGCATCAGGCTAGGCGGAAGGGAATGCATGAACGCAGGAAGGGAAATTAGTCTTATGTTTATTAGTAGCTTTTGTAATGAGGAAATACATGCATATTTAAACTGTCTGTGAATGTACATCATGGGTAAGAGTTTTGTCTCAATTAATTTGAAAATTTCAATAATTCTATTAAAATTTACTTGTAGAATGAAAACAAGCTAATTAAATCATTATAATTAAATTTAACAAATTATGACGGAAGTACACATAACTATGGGTTACTTCACAGTATTTTTTACGGAATAAGCACAACATAATGAGTCAAGTGACGGTTTGGATTTGGATTTGTGTACAGGGGCGTCCGCAGGGGGGATCGAACTGGTAGACCGACCCCCCTGGAATCTAATGAGTACAGGCTAATATCTCTAAAATAAGAAGTAATTGTTTCAAATGAAAAATGTATTTTTTTAAGAAAGAAGGATGTTTATAAAACTGGAGCTTCATATTGCTTAAATACATAAAACATCTCATCTACGCATTTCCACTTGTGTGCTAGTTTATATACATATATATCTATATCTATATCTATAGATGTAAAATGTTTATTATGACAATATCTTGAAATTATTTTCTTGGCACTCAAGAACAGATTACTTTGTCCTGCTAGACCTCTTGGTGGGTCTTCCAAGTCAAATGTCAGGAAAACAAGGTAGCTTACTCCGTCTTCCTAAGTGACCAAAACTTCTTCGAAGAAAGAGGAGGAGACACACTCATCGTTAAAAGTATGCATTGCTCTCTCTCTCTCTCAATCTCTGCGTTGCTTATATGAAATCCCTACAAACATGTGACTTGGGTTGGGTCAAGTGCACAATTAAAAATAAATATTTGAGCTCAGCGGGCGGTTTCCTCTATAAATCGAACAAAGGCGTTGTTTGTGTGTTCCCAGGAGAACAAGGACAAGCATCCAAAACGGAACATCTTGAAAAATAAAGGGGGACATGAGTTCGCTGGCTTGGGACTGGCTCGCTCTTTTTTTCTTTGTTGAAACTAGGAAAGAGACGGTATTTATTGCCTTCCTCTCTCCTCCCCCTTAACCGTATTCAAAGCAAGACCCATAAATCTATGACTTTCTACTTGTCACCAATAATGACTACTCGTTAATCCATATTTCAAGGTTGGGTAAATGACCTGCCTACCAAATTTCCTTTGTATGGAATGTTATTTTCGGCTGATTATGAAGGGATGCTAACAAAATACGCCATCTGTTGCCAGTTAGGCATTATAAATTTCTGTTTGTGGTAGCTAGTCAGTTTCAAGTAAAAGAGGTCAAGTTAATTCAGTTAAGTTCTTAACTGTGTGCAAACCGTTTGTTGATATTTGTTTCCAATTAATTTTAATTTGTGCGTGTAATTAACTCTGCTCCGACAATGGACGGGAAAAGGAAAAAAAAACAAAGATTGATATATTCTCAAAAGAAACTACCTTTTCTAAAGATACTTCTTCTGCAGTAAGTGTTGGTGCAAAAGTGGAGTTAAGTGATAGTGGAGAAGTGGAGTTAACAAATGACAGCGAAGTGAGTGTATTTTCCTCCAAATGTCCAAAATTTGATTCCACATTTTCTGACAGTGTTATAAGTGACGTGATCAGCTATGATCCCAAAGATATTGGGAATTATGTTGATTTAAATTCCCAGGCATGTTTGTCGGACACTGACAGGTATGATCGAGTATCTTCATGGCAGCGTAGCCACACTTTTAATTTTAAACAAGATGCTGTGACTGGAAAGCGTCCTTTTCTATAAAAATGGTTTAGTCAGTTACCTTGGCTTTCATAGTCTAGAAAGCTATACGGAGGGCTATGTAGGCATTGTGTTTTATTTCGGCCACCTATAAAAAGGGGGTTCAGGGGGTCTTTTATTGTAACTCCATTCCAAAAGTACAATGACTTTTTTGCCTGTGCTCGTTCACACGAAAAATCTGAATAGCACATCGCATTCACAGAACGTGTTCAAGCTTTTTCAAACGTTATGACTAACAAAACTTTACCTGTTGAACAGAAAGTAAACGAAGCAGCTCAGAAACACGTTGAGGAGAACAGGAAAAAGCTATCATCTATTATTGAGTCAATTGTATTTTGTGCAACACATGACTTATCTTTGAGAGGGAAAGATTTCAATTCCGGCAATTTCTATGATGATCTCCAATTTAGGGTGGATTCTGGGGATGGTTTATTAAAACAGCACTTTGGACTGTCGCTGAAAACGCCAAGTATGTGTCAGTACGTATTCAGAATGAGCTTATATCAATTGCCGGTAATGTTTTATTCCGAAATTATATAAAACCTAAGATTATGTCTTCCAAGTACTACAGTGTGCTGGCAATCGAGAGAGCCGATATTGCGGGTATAGCACAATTATCGATAGGAATTCGATTTTCTGACCCCAGTAAAGTAAGGTACGCGAAAATTTCATCGGATTCATTCCATTAGATGAGTTCAGTGCCGAACACATTGCTAAGACAATTCTAAAGGTTTTAGAAGAGACAGGTTTATCTGAATATGAACTTGTTGGACAAGGCTTTGATGGCTATTCTACCATGGCAGGGTGTAGTAATGGAGTGCAAAGTATTATTAGAAAAATGTCCAAAAACATTTTTTTATCACTGCGCTTCACATAAGTTAAATCTTGTTGTTAACAAATTGTGTTCCGTTTCCAACATACGCAACACCGTCGACACTGTTAAAGAAATCATTACTTTCTTTCGTGAAAGCCCATTCAAAAGGAAAATTATTCCTAGCATCCCACTCCTTTCAGATACTAGATGGACTTCTAAATACAATAGCATAAGAATATTTTCTGAACACTTTGTTCAAATAATGCGTGCATTAGAACACTTACCTATATATTTTTTTTAGAGTGATGGGTAGTAACAGTACTTTACTTATTGAGTTGGAAGGTGATGGGCATCAATTTGAGTAAAACATTTATTGATTGCTGAAGAACTTGGAATGAATGGGTGTAAAGAAACGGCCACTAGAGGGTTTCTCCCTCTCTCTTGGCCAGGGGTGTGGGAGCATCAATTATTCTTTATTAAACTCATAGCTGGTCAAAGAGCTGTGAAACAATTATTGTTATTATACCCTAACAAAAATCAAAAGATAAAGATATTAAACAACAATAATATTAATAATATATGAATAATAACAAACTAGTAAGGAAAGGTGCACATACAAAAGATAACAAAAAGGTGCGGAAAAAACTGAAACTAATGAATAACGTAGAAAATGGAAAAATGATGATGAGTGAGGTGCTCGTAACGCCACAGCACAACATATAGATGTTAGTACAAACAAATGCAGATTAATCTTCTGTCCTGGGGCTTCTCAGGACTGATGAGAAACATGGGGTAAGCCCAGATTAGTGTTGGAGAGAGACAAGTGCTATGATGGAAAAAGATGTGGGAGATGTTGACGGATGAGTTGGTGACGGAAGAAGGTGGCATGCTGGTGATCTGCTGGAAGAGTGCGGATGTATATGGAAAGCAAAACTCTGAGTAGTGTATAGCAGTACTTATATTGAGATTCTTGTTGTAAATCAGTAAATATGGTGTCAAGAAAGATATCCTTACGATCATGGAGACTGGTAGTTATGAACTTATGACGCAATTGTGCTATGTGTTAAACAAGCGGGGGAAAGGTAATTTTTGTCATACAAGTCAGTATTATGATACGGAAGTTTGATCCTAAATGCAAGACGAATGGCATGTCTCTCTAGAATTTCAAGTCTATTGTAAAATTTCGAAGGCGCTGAACACCAGGCTATGTGTCCAAATGTAAGTATTCTCCGCATAAATACTTTGTATGTCTTAAGCAATAATTTGGAATTTAAACCCCAGGTCTGGCCAACCAGACAACGAAGAAGTTGTAAGCGATTCTTTGCTTTGATAACAAGTTTCTGAAGCTAGGGTGTCCATCGCAACTTATCGTCAAAAATGATTCCTAAGTATGTTACGTTTTAGCTGGTTGAAGAAAGTGATCTCCCACACGTATCTGTAGTAAATTTGGATTTCGTCTAACTTTGCTGCGGCATTTAGGAGGTAAAATAACAAGTGTTTGTGTTTTGTCTTCATTAACTGAAAGCCTCCATTAACTACACCAATTCAGAAAGCTAGTAATTGTAGTCTGTAAGTTTGTATTAATCTGATGTATCGTGTTTCCCAGTGTAAGAAAAGCTGTATCATCAGCATATTGAAAGAGATAAATGTTCGGCGATGGAGACGGTAAATCGGAAGCATAAAGTATGTATAAAAGAGGAGATAGACTAGAACCTTGCGGTACTCCTGTGTATGAAAAAACTGGATGTGATAATGAGTTGTTTATGCTGACGTAGGCTATTCGGTTGAGTATAAAAGAAAATATGACTCGGAGGTATGTAACAGGAAGACCCAGTTTAAGAAGTTTATAAAATAATCCATAATGCCAAATCCGATCAAAAGCTTTTTCCAAATCCATTAAAACGAGACAGGACGGAAGAGACTTATTATAGTGATTGGTAATAATGGTAGTTAGACGAAGTAGTTGATCATTTATGCTATAATGAGGTCGAAATCCAGTTTGATGGAGAGGTAGAAGTTGTAGATCCATAATGTATGGGTGTAAACGAGATACGAGTATTTTTTCAAAGACTTTACCCAACGTGGAAGTTAACAGGATTGGACGATAGGACTGTACAGAATGCGGTGGTTTGTTGGGTTTCAGAAACATACAGACTTTAGATACCTTCCAATCGAGAGGATAGAAACCAGTTCGAAGGATAAATGTATATATCGATGCTAGAAATATGAAAAAATTGACCGAACATTCCTTAAGTAATCTGTTATTTGGTCAAAGCCTGGAGCTGTACTACGTTTCCGCTTGATGATGGACTGTATCTCCGCGTAGGTGATTTCACGAGTCAAAGGATTATCAGCTTCTAAAGTGTGATGGATAGAAGGTTGAAGTAATTGTGCAATTGCCTCTTCAGAAACTCTAGGGCTGAATCGATGTGTGCAAGGCGGGGGCGTAAATACTGACTGAAGATGTGTGGCTAAAGCGTCTGCTTTAGCTTGGTCTGTACCTAGAGATTGATTATCCTGTATGAGAGGATAAACTGAACTAACTGTCTGTCCAGTCAGAAGATGAAATTTTTTCCAATATCTCGTGGGATGTGACTCTGTATTTAATTGATTGCATGCTTTGCTCCAGGTAAGCCGTTTATGAGCAATAATATAGTTATGAACTGTCCTCTGCCATCGTCTTGCTTGAGTCAAATACTCTGGATTTCGTGTTTGTTCGTATTTTCTAAAGTAAGTGCGAGACTTTTTGACGAGAGCCAAGTACTGCGGAGGTAGCATAGGTTGATATGTTTTGCCTCGATATGTAGGTATGTTTTTGTTGGCGCTACTGGTGATAGCTGTGCTAATGCTATGGACGGTATTATTAAGATCGGTCTCTGATGTCGGTGATACAAAGGAGGCAAGAGTAACATCTATATCAGTACGAAACTGATTCCATTTCGCCTTGTCGTATAACATGATAGTTCTCATAGTTGATTCAGATAGTTGTCTTCTCTGATGGTTGATAACGACTTTCACCGGAAGATGGTCGCTGCCGATAGAATCTAGTACATGTATATTACATTTATCGACCATAGAGGCAGTGCTAATAACAACATCGGGTGTACTCTGACTGCTCGGTCGCGTATGTTTGGGCAATTGATGGACATGCCCATTTAAATTAAGAGTTATATGATCGAAAAACTCCGCTTTATCACGGGCAGACCGACTGTGAATATTAACGTCGGCTAGTATGACAAGATGTTTAAAGTGGTGAAACAAATATGTGAAGAAGGCAAGAGCAATGATATGACCTGGTCGAACGTATATTGTAGCTACTGTTAATTTAAGGTGAGGAAGATAAACTGTTGTCACTAGGTGTTCCGGTAACTGCATATGCTGCGGAACAAAGTTGCATCTATAAGTAAGTTTATTACGAACTCCAATTGCAGCGCCACCTTGGGCTCGTGCGTTATTGTCTGCGTACTCGCAGCGAAGAAATTGATAGCGAGGAAATCGGACATAAGTAGCAGGTTTGAGTGCAGTCTCATTTAGTACAAATAAATCGATATTTTCCTCAAGCAGTAACTGCTCAAATAGTATTCGGTGTTGCGCTAAAGAACGAATGTTTAGAAAAAGAAGTGTAAGAGCCATATTCATACACAAAATTACGGAGTTAAACTGCAGTGTCTCGGGGAGCAATATGGAAGTGAACGTAAGGTCCAGAATATGTAGCATACAAGTTAACTTGAAATATAGCGGAGGCTGCTGCAATAACATGATCTAGTATAAGTTGACGTTGGAATGGGAAAATATTTTGTAATATGAGTGTTATGTAGCGGAGCAAGTTTCCACAATAAGAGGAGAGGTGATAGACTGTGACAAAGACACGTTAGAATCTATGGTACGTAGCGGTACCGTCATCTCCGGTTGGTCAGGAGTTGGAGTCGGTTTGCCTTTACATTTATAACTATAAGTTGGGTGCTTGTCACTGGAACAGGTCGAGCATAGAGGTGGTTTTCCCGTATTAGGACACTCTTTTAGTATCATGGTTGCCAGCACAGTAGCCGCATTTTACGACATTTGGACACTTAGCCGTTATATGTTGGTTGTACACCTGGCACTTTTCACATCTAATTGGAAGAGGGAAGCTTGTTCGGGAAGGTTCCACCCTATGACGTTTCTTAAATATGTATGCGCCATCTTGTAACAAGGCATCGATGGAGGATTGAGAAGTAGTCAGAACTCTCACCATATATGTTGGACCGTTATTATTTCTGATACGTATGAATTTGGTCACTTCAATTCCCTCTGTTTTTAGCTCCTCAAGCACCTCATCATCTGTTATTTCAGGTAAACTCCGCGAATAACTACTGACATCATTGGTGTTCTCGAAGGTAGAGGAGTTTGCTTGATTTTGTCAGGAAGCTTAGACAGTTGTGCAGCTTTGCCAAAAATCTCGTAACTGGCCCTATTACAAAGAGTAATGCGAAGATTTTCATCCTGAGATTTAATAATAACACTGCCCCTGGTGAAAACTATCTGTTGGATACTGGACCTTGGAAGATACTTGATAATCTGATTAAAGATATGGCGGGTGTTACTGTACTTTGGGTCGAAGTTAGTTAGAAGGAAAGAATGCAATTTAGGACGAGCAAGGGTGGCTGCATATGACGGTTGTAATCCAACAGTAGATGTGCTAGGATCCCCAGCGGCCGTCTGCATTGATTCCGATTCTTCCGACTTACGAATATACGTAGGAGAGTGAGATCTGGAACGCTTATCAGCCGATTCTAAACTACCCTCCGAGAGCTGAAGGGTACGTCGATTGGTTCGAGGATCGCGTTTGGCATCATCCACTGCTTTAGGTGTGGGACCTTGAACTAATCCCGGTAGCTTATGCATGGTGCGATAAAAATATGCACCGCATAAAGTGATGTAAACAACACCCCGTTCAGATAGTGCTACAGGTAGCCCTAACAAAGCGACAAAAGAGTTGGTCAAAGTGTGATCACAAACAATGACCTTCAAAATTTAAGATAAACCCTCCAGAAGATGAAGATCCTCTGTCAATCTTCTATGTAGGGTATCTGCACTGATCTCACAAGTACGTTTGCAATACTTGATCACTGCTTAGCACAGTAACTAACTACAAGAGGAGTTAGGTTCGTAGTAAGTATCGACCTATAAATTCTCCTGCTTCACATATAAGAAGCAATGCTTATCGCATTTTCTGTACAGGATCTACAGGTAGTTTCATAGTTTCTTTTGTAATTATCAGTAATTATTCTTCCTATCTTGAGTCAGTGGCGCAAATTATATAAGGAATCCAATTGAACTTAATGGCAGCAAAGTCTCATATCAATGAGTTGATTGGTATATTTAGAAATCACAGAGTAAACGCAGAAGAAACTTTTCAAGCGATTTTCCAAAAGTGCAATAGTGCAGCGAAAGAACTTGATATTCACTTAACAGTTCCAAGAACTTCGTCTCGACAAGTTCATCGTGCTAATCCCAATTCTACTTGCACAGAAGAATATTATCGTAGAGCAATTTTTGTCCCATTAATCGATTCCCTTTTACAGTCACTAAATAGATTTTCTGAGGATAATAGTCCAGGTTTTTCTCTGTTTCCATTAAATCCATCCGAGATGAGAAATCTTTCTAAGTCTCAGTTCTTGCAGAAGATGGAAGAAGTAAGCCGAGCGCACAAGATAGAAAAAATTTCATTTCTCAGGCAGAATGCTGGTTTGATTTGTGGAGACATAGAAATCTGGATTCTGCCAATTTAGAAAAACTCACTCTTTTCAACTTGATGGACCAATCTACATTTTACCCAGCAATAAAAGGGGCAATTCAAATTTCTATTACACTTCCTGTTACAAATTGTACCGTTGAAAGAAGTTTTAGTACATTAACGCGAGTTAAAATTTGGTTAAAATCTACCATGTCTGAAAAACGATTAACAGGATTATGCATGATGAGTCGCCATCGAGAAACTGTACAAAACAACAAAACAGAATTTATATCTGCCGTGTTGGATGCCTTCGGAAAAGAGCCAAGACGTGTACAATTTATGTTCAGAAAGTAACGCATGTAAAGTATTGATTGGTTATTATTCGTGTGCTATGTGAATCTTGTTTTAATATTTATTAGAGTAATTTGGATGAAGCAAATTTAGTGTTTTTCTTAATTTAACCACGTGACTTTGAAAAGAGCCATTATCAAACAAACTTCCCAGATATGCAAAATTTCTGCATTAGTAGTAATTCATTAACTGTGATTCGTATAATGAATAATAAAGTATAGAAATTCGTACTTCAAATCAAACTTAGTAAACAATTTAGTTGTGTGAGTGAAATCTGAAATGATTTTAGTTACCACAAATATGAGGCCGTTGACAGAGTGATAGTGATCTTTATTGTGATAATCCTGAATGTGGTCTCTCCTGCTATTGGTAAGTAATATATACTTTTTTCTTTTAAATTTTCTGTTCAGCCTTGATAAAAGTTCGTGTTGCTCTTATATGAATAAAACGTATTTCCATTTGACTCGAAGTGCATATGTCATACTGACTTGTTAAGTAACAAGAGAAAAAAAGAAATATTTTAAAAGAGGACTCTGGGAAAGGTTGTGCTACAAAAATTTTGAAGTAGTCTGTACAATCTTGGTGTACAATGTATATAGATTAATTTTATGTAATTCTTTTTGTCATCTAATTTCATTTCGTATTTGTTGTCTTTCGTAGTTTTACAATAATAATAGTATCATCAAAATAAATAATATTTTCATGTTTTGTAGTAATAGAAAAGGGAAAATGCTACTAAAAGGAAGCAGGATTGTCATTTAGATCATTTCAGATTTGGCTTCGGGGGCGGGCAAGGCCCCCACCGACATAAGATTTTCACGGGTTTTACTAGTATATTAGTAGACCGTTGAGTAAAGTATATCGTTTCTCAAATTCAGGGAGGGGAAATTGCCCTCTGCCTCCTAAACGACGCCCATGAAAGGAGGTTGTGACTTCTTTTTCGAAAATACGGGAGCACATTGTATGGTTAAATATCTTTCTCAATCTTCCAGACCATAATTACTTCGATTTTTATCTTTCTCATAATAATAATAATAATAATAATAATAATAATAATAATAATAATAATAATAATAATAATAATAATAATAATAATAATAATAATAATAATAATAATCTCCTGGAATGTATGCAACACATTAATCTTTATAGGGCTTGGAATTTGTGTAATCTGAATTCCAACTAGACAAAAATCATATAATAGCAAGCTAATCTTTTTGACCCCCTTGCGAAATTTTCTACGGACGCCTCTGCTTGTGTACTCTATTTACAAAAGTCAATACAAAAAGAATAAATCGCTGCACGGTTGCCAGTTGTGCTAAGTACAGCAGAAAAACTAAAAGTGCAAATGTAGTTGTTGTCGTATGAGAGTTTAGCGTCCCATTCAGCAGCGAGGCTACATGAGACGTGGACCTACTGCTAACATGAATTCCGAACCATATGAGCTCTCGCCGGGAATTGAACTAAATTCTCACGCGCTGGAAGTGCGTACGCTAATTATATAACTACGAGAAAAGCTCTGGTGCAAACATATTATATCATTCTTTTACAAAAGACATTTTTACACACACACACACACACACACACATACACACACACACACACACACACACACACACAATCTTTCAGGTTTACGTTCCACTTCTATGTTCTATAAGCTTAAGAAGGCTGATGGTTAGTCAAAGTGAATAGTTATGACAGAATTGGTAAAATGAGATTATGAAAAAAAACGGGAGAACTTCGAGAGAAAACTTACAGACGCTATGCTGTCTACTAAAAGCTTACAGGTTTGGGATCGAACCAGGGACCCCTCACACTGGAAGTAAGGTGTCTTTGCCATTGAGGCTCCCATATTTACAAAACACGGATTCTCCAGTGTCGAAGGAATGGCCAGTTCAACATTTCAACTTCTACTGTCTACTTCCAACATATCAAACTAGTGAAAAAGTTTCTATATCATGCTGAATGCACCGCTTATTGAGGAAGAAAATATGACATCAACGGTGTTAAGGTAACACTTCGTAAGCCTCATTTCCAACTTCTTTCAGGAGAACAAAAAAACAACCTCTAACTTCCATTTACATCCTTACAAGACACATGTATAAAAAGTGGTTCATTTGCCTTAATAATACACACAAGCTTACAATATATTTCTCACCTATATGCTGACCTATAGTGAGCTGAATAAGATAAAAATCCACATTTTCAATTTTTTGAGGGTTACGACCTTTTACTTTAACACCGTCGAGGGCACCACCTACAGATATAATTTTCTCCTAATTAAGTAAAGTATCTGAGAGCTGGGCAAAGTTTCTGTCACGTGGTGATCTCCATTAGAGTCGATTCTGTGGGGTTGCGGGATCCCAACACACCACGTTTGATTGGATTTCCCTGAATTTGGATGTACTATATTTGCTTGAATCTTTGGTTATATGGCAATAAAAGACATACATCTGAAGCTCCCTTCCCCAAGTTCACAGAAATCGGCGCCGCTGGTAGTCTTCACGTTTGATCAGAAAAATAGGTGACAAAAATTAATGGATTCAGGTTGATTTTCAATTATGCATATGGCAGTAACGTAATGTTCAGTAAAAAAAAATGTAAAAATAAAATGACCGCAAAAATAAGTGAAAAATATTCTAATGTTCATAAACCACTAACTAAGCTTTCTGAGAACCAGGATGTTCATTCAGATGAAGCACATAAATAGGAACAATAACATTCAAAAATCAACTTCAACCTAAAGAGGAAAATATTGTCAATTAAAATGAAGCTCAAAACAAATATTAACCCAAAAAAAGTACACAGCAATTAATAGTATTTCTTCTACTAATGCTAGGCATTGTCCGTCTGTGGCAATGTCCGTAGGTTTCCTTAAGAACATTTCCCTCGATCGACAGAAAATTTTCCATTTTCTTATCAAATTTTCCCTAGTTTGTTGCGTGTCTAATTCCTACGACTGAAGTTACGTAATAAGATTAATTTAGCTATATTAAAGAAAGTGCTAAACACATTTGTTTTATTCATTTGCTTTCTGCTCCTTATTATTTTTATTTTTTCCTTCACTTTATTGTTTACAAAATAATACACACAAATACACCCAGTCAATAATAAGTGTAAATTATGTTACTTTGAACATACATACATCCAGGGCGGAACTGCACCGGAACATGTGCATCCCCTTCGTTGTAAATATAGCTACACTATCTAAAATGGGAAGCTAGCAGTGAAAATAGCAACAATTTCTGAAATTTTCTGCTGTCATGTTTCCCGTTTGGGGTTTCAAAGAAAGCGGAGTTTTGCAAAAAGAATAGTTTAAGTCGATTTTCTGAAGGTGGAAGCAAAGATTCACCAAGCAAAACAATATTCCTCATTCACACCACAGATGCCTAAAGGCATTTAAAACGATTCAAATGTAGTGGTAGTTATTGGTGCACCCGTCAGAATATCCTGGATCCTACCTTGCAATCCAGGTTATTGTATTGATTTATTTCTGAAGAATAAAGAAAAATATAAGCATTTATATTCGCCAATCAATCAGCACCAGAATTTCCTTGGATTTCGGCGTTTTATTGAAAAACCCCTTTTTCCCTTTTGGCTAAATTACCTAGGGAAATTTCCCTCAAACTACGAACACTGATCTGTGGCTGTGCGTTTCTCCAAAGCCACCTGGATACAAGGCCTTACAACTACGTCATCTGGGGCGCGTGACGTCACATACTGTAGGCCATCAAGGCAGATTGCTTCTGCAATGTAAAATGTGATTCTTGTTCTCGTAATTGAAGTAAAACAAAATGGTTTATAAGTGTTGTTCCTGGGTGTAGAGGAAACTATCAAGGAGGACCGAAAGTGCATTTATTTTCTTTCCCTCGAAAAGATGAACTCCGTGAGAAATGGAAGAAAAGTATACCACGACAAAATTTAATAGTTACGAAGCATTCAAGGGTAAGTATCAACACAGTTTTATTTCTTTTATTATTATTATTTTTCTCTTCAATCAATAGAATTCATAGGATGTCAAAATTTGGCAATTATCCTAAGTGAAAGGTTCAGATTGAACAAAAGCGGTAACTTAAAATGTTATCAATATCAAATTCAAGCTTCATTTTGTTTGTCTTCCAGCATTAAATTATTACGTGCATTAAAGAGTGCTAAAAAGTGAATTAAAAGGTGTATCCAGGTGGCATTGGTTTCTCTCGCTCTCCTCCTATACTGACGTAATGTCACCAGCCAATCAGTGTTACAATTCCGACATGACCCAAGCTTACTACTTTATTAACCTTGTTGTCAAGCAGTGGAGTTTAGCAAAACTACTTACTGTGGAGCAACTCGGTCGCTTTTTCAATATAAACAGGGGGCTACAGTCAAGTTTCATGTAGATTTGTGAAAATCAGCCACAGAACTTTCATGAGGGCAGGAAGTCTTTGGTGGACGACGAAAGGATGGGACTTCCCTGTACACGAAGAGATGACCAAACTGTAGCTTCGTGAGGAATCTTACGACAATTATCTGAGATTCTAGGAAATAAGTAGTGTCCTTGCCATCAATAAGGAATCCATCAAGTGTATTGTCCATTAATGTTTGGATGAAATGAAGCTGTTCGCCCGTTACGGACGCGGGAGTAGTTGCAAAATGCACAACTAATATACTGTACTGAATCTATTATGCACTAAAAATCAACTAAGTACACAAGTCCTAAACTACCCAAGTTCTAAGATGCACAAATCCTAAAATTCACCTCAGTGGTACTGAACGAATATACTGAAACAATGAGGTTTAAGCAAAAACAACGAACACACCAACTCCTTCTTTCCAGTGTCATAAATTTGTGCTTCTCGAATAAGACGAAGGAGGTAGCAATGCCCATTCCACAAGTATGATGTGGACAGGCTTTTATAATCTGTTTTAAATGGTCTGTCCAAATTCCTTGCATATTGCTAAAACAAATAGAAACACATATCGCGCTGTAGGCAAATCTTCAAGTGAAAAACATGGGAAATTGGATTACCTAATTGAAGACTTGTCCGTGGATACAATCCTTTATTACTGACATCACTCCATGCAAATTTTTGTAACGATTGGTTCATTGCTAAGAAACAATAATAAAAAAAGTACCAATGTTATTAAGTAAGGAAAAACTCAACTCAGACCAGGCTAAGGAAAGAGGTACCAACCATCTTAAGAATATGTGAAAAATAACTCTAGTGTTCAGTGGCGAAGCGTAATCCCACAAGTAGGGTAGGCCTGATAAGCTAATATTATCATTTAGCACCACTACAAATGTTTTGAAGTGCAGTTCATATTTTCTTCTGTCTGGGATTTGCAGGAGGATGAGGAGAATTTCCTCCTTAGTTGCTGTTTTCACTTTCTGTATATTTGAAAATGAAGGGAGAGGAAAAGAAAGTATATTCTTATTGTTAGATGTCAAATTTCTTGGATAAGCGTTTACTTGCATATCCCACCTGAAAGTAAGTACAATACTGAATTTAATTAATGCATCACGTGATATTGACTTCATTAGAAATGTTAATGCTCAGAAGGAACTTCATTTGAATCAACGCAAGATATTTAATATTGTATTCTATGCAGTAGCATATTTAAGGGGGTGGCTTTAGGGCTAAACCACTCACAGAAATTTTATCGCTATTTTTTATTGTTTTATATATATATTGCATATCCAGGAATAAAGCTAGCAAAGCCCCTCCCGGAACAAACAAAACTACTCGAAACAAAATCGTAATTACCCCACCGATTCTATAAAATGGAAAACTCAACTAAAATTACACATAATTATTATTATTTTATCCTGTACCGTAGCGTTTGGTAAATTTATACATATGTTTAATGTATCAGACATATTTTACAAGCTATTATGGACCAGGTCCCATGTAGAGGAAAAACAGCGACTGAATAACTCTTGAGAGTATATACCTGAATTAAACAAGCTGTCACTAATAGAAATACATCATTCTACACAGAAACTTCTTACTCTGTGTTAAGGAAATCATTTTATAACATATTAGCATTGAAAGATGCCTTCAACGCTAAAACTAAACTTCCAGAGGCGATCCTTCGCACCTTTCCAAGAATGCATGCAATCCCCAGCGATAATAGCTTCGCTCCCTGAGCAGCATAGCCCGTAAGCCTGTCTAGCGAGCTGGTAAGACTCGCATGGGAAGGTCCCACAAGTCGTCGTTAAAATCTGATTGCCACATAGCACATCTGATAGAGCAGTGGTGTCCAATTACAATGAGCCTGAGGGCCATATCTGCCTTTACTAGTAAAGTGGAGGGCCGCAGCTAAATAATAATAATAATAATAATAATAATAATAATAATAATTGTTATTATTATTATTATTATTATTATTATTATTATTATTATTATTATTATTATTATTATTATTATTATTATTATTATTATTATTATTATTATTATGCTACAAAAGAAAAATATAAAAAACGTATTGGAAATATTAGCTATTCAATCTGTGACAAATGAGGTTGACTAGCAGCGTTTACAAGGGCTGCTACATTCATTCCTGTTGTTGTAAGCCACAAGAGATGTAAAAGAAAAGAATTTCCAAGGTAGTTTCTGAAGCGATTCTTCACAATTTTCATGGTGGTAAATGCACTTTCACACAAATAAATACTATCAAACATTGACACTTTTTCCCGACCAAACTCATAGTTTTTAGGGAAACGTGTTGCAGTGGATGTCCGCGCCTTTTTGTTGTACATAACCGCTAAATAGGTGCGTTATTTCGAAAGAAGAGTGGAAACAATGAATAAATATAAATGAAAATACCATCAATAATAAAAATCGCGAATCGTGAAAGCTTTGTGGGCCGCAGAAAATGGTTTGGCGGGCCGCCATTTGGACAACGCTGTGATAGAGCATCATGAGAAATAAAAATGAACAAAATTTAAGGTGCTATGGATCAGAAGGATAGGAGCTACGGGGCTTCAAAATTTGAATATCTAAAAAAATTATCATCGAATTATGTACGTTTAAAGCAAACGCCGTTAAAGCAATCAAAATAAAAGTTGCACAGTATAATGAGAACAAAATGCCCTATCGAAAACAACAGACAGTGTTACCAGTTCAGCATGAAAATATTTTGTTTCAAATAGTGCCAAATACAAGTGTGCACATATTTAAAATGCACTATTATCACTAAACATAACAGTAAAGTGTGGTGATACAGTGTTGCACACTGTTGGAGCTACTGTGCTGAAAATGTTCAATGGAGAAGTCTGATATGTGGTGACAGATTGTAATAAAGGATTGCATTAGAACAAAGTAAGGGTTTTGCAATATAGACCCCTACTTCTGTAGCCCTGGTGAATAAGCAGATAACTCGCGAAAACAAAACGATACATGCGAGGAAGGAAGCATGTGTTCTCTAATTCTGAAAACTGGTTCTCCAGATTATCTTATGAATATTTGGAATATCAACATTCTTGGTTTATGTCTTTCGTGTTAAGTGATACATTCTTTTACTTCCTCTTTTATACATCATATGATTATGCACTTCTTAACTTTTACCACGCCAAGTTTAATTCATTAATTAACTTTGGCATAATACACTGGGGATCTGCTGGAAATAGTTTAAGCATTTCCGATTGCAAAAGAAAGCGATTAGAATAATTTTTGGATTACCCACAAAATCGAAATGTAAAAAGGTTTTCATAGAAGCAAAAATTTAACACTCCCCAGCTTATACATCTATAAATCTATTCTTTTTACTGTGAAACACAAGCACCTTTTTGATCTTTAACAAAAATTTTCATAGCCATAATACACTACAAGGTAGTGACATATTTGTAATGCATCAAAAATATGCTAATATAAGCAAAACCGTGTACATGAATTGTCATATGTATAATAAACTTCCTCTGTACTTGAAAAATATGACCAATGTTTCCATTCTTGGTAAGACGTTATATAATTAACTCGCTGAAATACTTGTTTCAGATATTACATCATTAAAGAATATTTAAATGACTCATTACGTGAAGAGTTGGTAACAGATACTTACTCGTGAGTACATGCCTGGTGTGGTACAAACAGTTACCTAAGTTAATTACGATGTAAATTGTCGTTTTTATACTTAATATATCCTATTATGTGGTTTTGTATTTTAGAAAGATGCATGATGCATACCTCTGGTACTTGGCAATATTATACATTTTTTTTCTGACAACTGTAATGCTTACATGAGAATTTTCTCATGCTTTGTAAGCTAATGAAGCAGGCAAATAAATGAAATGAAATGAAATGAAATGTAATATTACCGTCATTCACATTGAAAATATGATAATTTTATTACTTCCTCATTTCGTTTTTAGTCGGTCTGGAAAGCCGTGTGGCCTAGAAGGCTAGACAACCGACATATTAGGGATCGTGGTTTCCAGTCCCGCCTCGGACATGTTTTTGTTATACTTTTCACCTTGTATTTCATTGTTATCTTTCTCTTTCATACTAGTTCGAATCCCACTTTACACTATAGGTCCCGTCCTATATGGCTTCGGAGCTGACACGACGTAAAAATGGCATCACTCATTTCTTTTTTCAAATGCATCAATATTTTGTGATACTGCTGACCAGGGGTGCCCATCCCCCCCAAAGCTGATGGCGCACTCCCCCCAAAACTAATAATCTCTTCCCTCCTCAAAACTCAAGTCCTCTAAAAACAATTGCCCAGGGTAGCAGTAGTTTTTATAGTACTAGTAATTGTTATTTTTGTTGTTTTTATTTCCTGTAGTAGTATTATAGAATGCTTGTAGTAGTAGTAGGGGAAGTAGTAATTATAAAAATGGCATTACTTTCATTAGTAGTCTTGGTAGTGTGCAATACTAAATATGTTCTATAAGGATATTGAAGGGTATAATAACTTCTACACACTGTGTATGGCACAGGTATTCTTTTTTTTACAATTAGTAGTATTATTTTTTTTCTTTACAAAATATTGATATAATTCCCTTGTACATGAAAAGTAAGACGCAAGTTACAAGTTATTGAGTTTGATACCAAAAGAAAATGTTATCCTCGAAATTAGCCTACAAAAAGAAGTGATATCCAACAAAAAACATTCCTGTAAAAGAGCCAAGTACGAGTGGCCTTAAAAAGAATTGAAATCACAAAAATAGGCGCCAAGTTTTGATGGACGACAGTTACAAACACTCACTGGCTCACTTCAAATTTAGATTTGAAACTTGGCTGTTGTCTGTATGGTTACCACTAGCTCACAATTATGTCAAACTACTTTATAATTTTCAACAGACAACATAGGCAAGTTTCAAATCTAAATTTGAAAGTGATTCCTTGAGTGTTTGTAACTGTTGTTCACCAGAACTTGGCGCCATCCTTTCATATAGCAACTTGCGCGGTACTTCATTTATAGAGTTTCTAAGCAGGGGGTACGGGGATTCATTCTCGAGATTTAAAAAAAAAAAAATCGCATCGTGTTCCAATGTTATTCTGACGACAGCAAAATTACTTATTCGGCATTAGAGTAAAATTCTTCCCCAATTTTTTTATTCCCCCCAATTTTTTTTCTCGATGGCACAACTTGCGCCATTTATCCCTCCTGTGGGCGGCCCTTCTCTCTTAAAACGAACCAACCTTTCCTTTCATACGACTACTTGCGCGGTACTTCATTCATCGAGTATCGAAGCAGGGGGTACGGGGGTTCACCCCGGAAAATTTTTGAAAATTAGCTTCTCAAAATCGTGTTTTAATGCTATTCGGACAGTAAAATTGCTAGTTCGAAAGTAGAGTAAAATCCCCCCCAAAATTTTTCTCAATGGCGCAGCTTGCGCCATACATCCCCCCTGTGGGCGGCCCTGCTGCTGACATTTTGCTATGTTGTAATCGGTGTTATGCATTTGAACTAAACTTATAGTATGAGACCCAGATTCCTTTATTTCAATATGTTGCCACATATCAGACCTCTCCATTGAACATTTTCAGCACACGTAGCTCCAACAGTGTGCAACACTGTACCACTACACTTCACTGTTATGTTTAGTGGTAATAGTACATTTTAAATCTGTGCACACTTGTATATGGTGCTATTTGAAACAAAATATTTTAATGCTGAATTGGCAACACTGCTTCCCCTATGGCAATACTGTTTGTGCTTTTCATTAGAACATTTTGTTCTCATTGTATTGTACAACTTTTGTTATGATTGCTTTTACGGTTTTCAAGATATTTACTTTAAACGTACACAATTCCATGATAGAATTTTTAGGATATTTAAATTTTGAAAACCCGTAGCTCGTATTCTTCTGTTCCACAGCATTTTAAATTTTGTTCATTTTCATTTCTCATGATGCTTTATCAGATATGCTATGTGACAATTAGATTTTAACCACAACTCGTGGGACCTTCTCGTGTCAGACGGAAGTGTCTTCAAGTATATCCAACCTACTACTTTTTTACCGAAAAAACCGAAATGTTGAAGTATTGACTTTATTTTATAAGAAATCAAAGATAAAGATAATATACCATAGAAAACACATTTGGCCCGGCCTCAGAGCCTCATAGTACGCTTCGCCGCTGAAGGTTCACTTCAGAGAAAATATTATCTTACTTTGAATATATTGCTGGACATACATACGAGATACATTTCATAAATTATGCAAACTAATTTTTGTGGCTTATACGTTTCGTGTTTAGAAAGGATAGAGAGGATATCTCTACAGGGCTTCAACATAATCTCCCTGCTTGGCAATGACAGAATCCCAACGTCCGGATAAGTTCTGTATTCCATCAAGGACGCCATCTTTGTGAATCTGTCGAATGGTTCAGGTAACGGCTGCAGAAAGCTCATCCGGACATGAGAGACGGCTGCAGAAACCGAATTTCACACATAACGTACGTTGTTTAAACTTTAAGAACAGGTAGTAGTCTGGTGGACTCATGTCTAGATTGTAGGGAGGACGAGGCAACATTTCCCAACGGTATTTGCGAAGCTTTGACGCATATCATTAACGGCGGGCCTGGGAAAGTTGTCTTGGAGAATCAGTGGACTCGCCCTGGTAGGGTTTTGTGCATTTTTCTGGACAGCTTCATAAGAAATTCACAATAATACACTGCTGTGATACTTCTTCCACAAGGAACTCTGTCCATTATGATAATACCTTGGTATCGTAAGCAAAAACCATCATTTGCTTAACATTTGATTGAGATCGGCGACACTTTTTTGGTCTTGGAGAAGATGAAGTTTTCCACTCGTTTGATTGTCATTTCGACTCCGACACAAAGTCTCTGATCCACGTTTCATCAATAGCAATAATGCAACGCAGGAAGTCCTCGTCTTCAATGTTAAATCTTTGATTCAGCACCATTGCATTGTTCGGACGTGTCTCCTTTAGTTCAGCAGTCAAGCAATCTGGAGGACCCATCGGGCAGAAATTTTTCTCTTCTGTAAATCACTTGTCAGAGTTCGGTATACTGACGCAAATAGAATCCCTGTAATGTCAGAAAGTTCCTCACATGTTACACGGTGATCTTGTTCAAGTGCATCTGTCACAAATTGTACACTTCTTTCATTGGTTCATGATTTTGACCTTTCTGGTCTTGCATTATCCTTTATAGTCACACGACCACTACGGAAACGAGTTGCCCAACGAGAAACTGTACTACAGTCCACTGCTGTCTCACCACAAACTTCACGTAAAGCACTGTGAATTTCTGCTGGGGTTTCTTTCAATCTTCACGTACGACCTCTGATCTTCAATAGACAACGTTCTTCGAGGCACTTGCCGCCTCAACACCTGCCACAACCACACATTCATTAGAGAGCTCACAAGCACATGTCCTGCTACCTCAAGATCTCAGCTTCAACTGACGAAATATTTACCTCGATTTTATTATTCACTCCGCAGTATTGCCATAGTATGCATTATTTATGAAATAGCCCATGTAGAATAGAAACTGTGATTTAACCTATAAAATTGTTTAGTGTTCATATTTTCTTCATATCAAGGCGCACGGTAGTCCACCAGCCAAGTTCCTTAGCTGTAGCACTCAGTGTAAATATTACACGGAGTAACTCAGGCATTTCTCGAACATCTATAACCTCGCTTCTCATCAAGATATTGCAACAAAAATTGGCTCCATCACTAACCTTCTCCAGGTTATGTCCCTTATAAAATTCAAATGCTTTGTCTCCAACCGTTTATGAAGGTCATGAATTCCTTTTTTTTTTAATGGCACTCATCAAAAATGTAGGGCACCTTTAGACGTGGAAACTTGAAATTTGGCACAAGTGTAAGATTTGTAATACAAGTTAAAAGAAATTTCTGAGAACTGGAAATTTCCCCTTCTAAGGGAGAAAATTAAGGGAAAAAATGAAATGAAATTTTTGAGTTTTACGTCCCACGGTTATGCCGGCTAGGCTAAAAGAAACAGTAATGATGAGAAATGAATGAAATGGTAGAATGAAGAAAGTGGGAGGAAATGGAAGAACCCCGAGGAAACTCACGCACACGGTGTTTACCCACCACTAAGTTCATTTGGTGCGAGCTGGGATAGAACAGGGATCCCAAGCACCAGAGATGAACGCCACCGCGACCCCGGAAGAAATAAAGGAGCAAGAGTAAAATTACATCACTAGACTCAAAATCTATGGAGTTCTTTTTACCTGGGTATACACAGAGAAACTTGAAATTTGGCACAAATGTAGGATTTATGATACAAATAATGGAGAAAGATACGAAAACAGAAAATTCCCCGCTACAAGGAAGAATTAGCTTAGGGGTCAAGGCGAAAATTGAATCACTTCACTCAAAACTTATGGGGCACTTCCTGCTAGAAACTTGATAATTTGGCTCAAATGTAGGGTTTCTGATACAAGTAAAGTCAAATATCCAAAAACTGGATATTTCCCTCTCCAAGATAAAAAATTAGAGAAAAATATCAAAATTAAATCACTTAACTCAAAACCAATAGAGTACTTCCTGTACACACAGAAACTTGCAATTTGGCGCAAATGTAGAATTTGTCATAGAAATAAAGGGAGAAGATCCGAAAACTGGAAGCTTCCCCTTCCAGGGGAAAATATTAGAGGGCAATGCCAATATTAAATCTCAGTACTCAAAATCTATGGGGTATTGTACACATAGAAACTTGAAATTTAGCACAAATGTAGAGTAAGTAATACAAATAAAGAGAAAATTTTGATTATATGAAATTTTATTAGGAAAAAATTAGGGGGTGAGGCAAAAATTACGTCACTGGGCTTTGAACTATTATGGTAATTTTTGTAAATACAGAAACATGAAATTTAACACAAAGATTGAGTTTGAGATATAAGTTAGGTACAAGTCCGAGAAGTAGAAATTTCTCCCTCCGAGGACGAAAATTAGGGATAAATTACATTCAGTTACTTCACTCGATTCAAAACGCATAGGGTACCAGTAGGCATGGAAACTTAAAATTCTATACAATTGTGGGATTTATGACATAAATAAGGAAAAGAATTCAGAAACTGGAATTTTCTTCATCCAAGGGGGAATATTAGGTAGAAAGAATAACATTAATTACAGTTACGTTACTTGATTTAAAGCCTGTAGAGTACTTCCTCTAGATATGGAAACTTGAACTTTGGCACGAGTGTAGGATTTGTGATACAAGTAAAGGAAAATTCGAAAACCGGAATTTTCCCCCACAAAAGAGGAAAACAAGGGGACAAGGGCCAATTACATATCGTTACCTCACTTGATTCAAAAAACTAATGGTGCTTTCTGTACACAATGATACTTCATATTTGGCACAAATGTAGGATTTATGGTAGAAATAACAAAAAAAATTTTTTTTGAAAACTGGAAATTTCTCCCTTCAAGGAGGATAATTAGGGGAAATGTTCCATATTTTACACATAGCTATGTCACTTGATTCAAAATCTATAGGATACTTCAAGTAGCCATGGAAACTTGAAATTTGATCAAACGCAGGAGTGATGCCATCAACAAAGGGGAAGAAATCCGAAAAATGGAAATTTTTATATTCAAGGGAAATTACATTATAATTACATTACTTGATTGAAAACCTATAGGACACTTCCTATAGCAACAGAAACTTAAAACTTAATAGAAACATAAAATTTGTAATACAAACAGCGGGGAAAAAAACGAAAATTAAAAACTTCCCTTCTCCAGGAGGAAAATTAGGAACCATGTTCAATATTACATATCGTTACGCCACTTATGATAACAATTCGAAATCTATAGGATACTTCCTCCTAGACATGGAAACTTGAAATTTGGCAAAAGTTTTGAATTTGTGACCAAATAAAGGGGAAAATTCGAAAACTGCAAATTTCTCTCTTCAAAGGGAAAATTAGGGGCAAAGAGCAAATTACATATTGTCACTTTAATTATGACAACGATTCTAAATCTATAGGGTAATTCCTGAGAACATGGAAACTTGGTCTAATTGAAGATAAAAGTTTATAAAAATGCCAAACTTTTCTAGTTCATGGAGAACAATAGGGGCGCATGTATGTTAAAATTACGTATTGGGTCACTGACTACTGACTAGAGAACGTCGCGGGGTATCACTCTGACTTCATATCGATACTTATGCGCATTCTACTCCTTTTTATATATGAAACAATTAGGCAACTGGAGAAATCCTCTATCGCAAGCGTGTTCGAATTACCAGCATTAAAAGTTCAAAATTGAACAAATTTTGCAAAAGGCTTGAAATAACCATTTTTGAGATAGACATTTCATTTTTGGTATCGGGTGACTTTCTTGGGTGTCCAACATAGTGACGGGGTTTAAACATACCTATTTTGCAAGATAAGGATACTTATTGGTGAAGGAGTAAAAGGTAATGACGTCTTCCAACTGCAAATTGCCTTCCGTTTGGTACGTCGGTCGTTAGTCTGATAAAATGTTTTAGCCACCCCTATCCGACTGGATTGTCTATCAAATATCACGTTTTTTCAAAAAGTTTCCTCTTTTAAGCATGACATCGTAGTATAATTGTAGTTACAAATAACGTAATAGTTCTTCTAATGTGTTTTTTATTACTATTTTCGTTTTATATGTTTATACATCGTTTCCCCGAACCGAACAGAATGGTTAAAAATATAAAATTTCTTTTGAGTCAAGACTGGTGAACTAATTGTTCAGTACTCCTGACATTTTGTTTTGTATATTAAAGTAATGTTTTTTGTCTTTTTTTTTTTCTTACCGGAAAGTTAACTGTTTGCAATAAGGTACGCAATTTTCATCTAATCAAGACTGATGTAGTAGTAATTCTTCAATACAATTTATTTATTTATTATATTTTATGAAATTGTTTGTAATAACAGTGTAATGTTTACAGTATGCAATTTCTATACAGCAACATAGCAATTTCTATACAGCGTACAGTATGCAGATTGTTCAATGCGCTTTTCTGTAATTACTTTTTTATATTATTAGGTTTGCTAGCCTTTATTCCCTCCCCAATAAATGTCTTTATCTTGCAAAATGTGTACTTTTGACTTCACCACTGTCTTGGGCACCCAAGAAAACTCCCTGATACCAAACATGAAGCACAAAATTTAAACATGTGCCACAAATCTTAAAAAAAAGAAAAGAAAAGAAAAGAAAATGAAAAAAGTGTAAAAATAGAAATGAAATAAAAATAAAAATTTATTTGAGTGGGGTTTTGGGTTCGTTTTCCGGGTGTCACCATTCCTATCATGAGCACCACCGTTAAAGTCTCCCTTCTCTGAATTAACTGGGTTATGACTCGATAAAGACTGATTTCACGGTTTGGAAAATCCTATCTCCCCGCGGTATCCCAGGGCTTTAGGGAAATAAGATCCCCTAAACAGAGAGCAAACGAAAATTAATTTTATTCGCACCTGTAGCCATGTATCCACATGCTGCAATGCTGAAAAAGAATCTTCCTCTAATTTCTAGTTTGTAGGGACGAACTAGACTGATTTTCACTTCCCATGAAAAATTTAATAATGATACTACTACTACTACTACTACTACTACTACTACTACTAATAATAATAATAATAATAATAATAATAATAATAATAATAATAATAATAATAATAATAATAATAATAATATCGCAAGAAATAAACAAACACCTTGAATTTAAAATTTTGATTGAAAGATCATGAAATCAGTTCAATTCAGTCCATGATAGATAGAATTAGAAAATTGCCTATATTGCCTTAATAGTTTGGTCTAACAGACTCAAAAAAAAAATGTTACCGTTGAGGTTAGGGATGCAATTTGTTTATGAAAGAAAAAGTTCACGAATTTTAGGTTAACAAAACAATAAAAGCTTTAATGAATAAAAACAAACAAAAATGTTTAGATAAAAAAATCGAGTATGATGAAAATTAACGCTGCATTTGGAATATTGTGATAAGTGTGAAAAATAAGGCAGAAGGCCTTAGCACCAAAATTAATTTAAGTGAATTACATCTGTTTTCTTTCTTGACCTCCAGTTTGAATGGCTTATTACCAGTAACCTGACATACATAAACAAACTAGTGAAATCGATATACATAAACAGTCATATCTGAAATTTACGATTGATTATCCTTTCATAACGAGTACAATACAAGCTGGTTAATTTACGACCTTACATTTGAAAATACCTATTTACCCAACATTGGATAATAAAAGATTAGCGTTAATCAGCTGATACTTTATGACTAATTATATTCCTAAAATTATGAATTTAAAATTTGTATAGTGTGATGGAACCTGAATTTCATTACCTACGATTTAAGTTAAGTAAAATTAATATATATATTTCCGAATAAGTTGGAATACATTGAAATAGCAATAAATCGAAATAAGTTGAAATAGGTCGAAATAAGTTGGACTAAGTCATGACTTTGATTTAGAATTTAGTGAGAAATTTGAGAGAAAAGTAGAATGAGCTAAAGAAAATGAGTAAGCCTAAGCCTGATTTGTAATTGTCCTTAGTTATCACTGAGAATTGGAGATAATTACACCTGATATTAAATTTACCTGTATATCATCATAAACAACAAGAATACCTCATACATAATATCAATGTGATTAATATAGTGATTTAACCATGCATAACACATATATATACACATATTAGCGAATATAGCAAAATATAAAGACACAAATATACACAGATAAATCATAGATATAAGCATGCATAGATATACAGAATACAATTTATACTAGAATATTCATAATAAGTGCAAAGACGTCTTTTGAAAGAAATTTTTAGACAAATGTATCTATTTTTCAGGGACCGCGCCAAGGTTGGACGATGACAAGCCTGGACACTTTTTTTGTCCAAGCTTGTCGTTGGTCAACCTTGTCGTCAGCGACCCAAAATGAGATATGTCAAAACATCTCGGGGTCGATCCCGACAAGCCTGGACACCTTCAGGAATGTGTCCAGGCTTGTCGTTGGCCAACCTTGTCGTCAGCGACCCAAAATGAGATGTGTCCAGGCTTGTCGAGATCGACTACGACAAGCTTGGACACTCCAGGAATGTGTCCAGGTTTGTCGTCGTCCAACCTTGTCGTCAACGACCCAAAATTAGATTGTCCAGGCTTGTCGGGATCGACCGCGACAAGCTTGGACACCCCAGGAATGTGTCCAGGCTTGTCGTCAACGACCCAATTTGAAATGTCTGTTCCAACAAACTCTACCAGTTAACGCGTTTCCAGTTCATACATACATGCCCTTCAATATAGAGTTGCTCGCATCTATATCGCTATTGGCTGATTCTCGCCAGTCAACTACTGCCCTCTGCTAGAGGATTTTCGTATTATTTTAAATTTATTTATCTTTTATTAAAAGAGATTATTATTATTTACAAAATTTTCGTTTTACTTAAAAAATTACAAGCAGTATTTAGCAATCGTTGCAATATTTCCGCCAAAAAATCATGGTAAATACGGACAGTGAGACTCTGCCGTGAAAGTCACGTTTTCATGCACCGCTGACTCCAAAAAGTTCACCACGTAATACAATCACAAACACTAGAGGTGAACGCGTTTAAAGTTTCTGCGATTGCTTTTCACGGCGAATAGCCGCAGTCTTAGCGTTCTCTTATGTATTAAATGCACGTGTGGTTAATTGTGACTAGGTGCTGCGTTAAAGCCTGACGGACCCGCTCAGTTCGGCGCCACCGTTTCAGCTCAGCGCTTATGTTAATCAAATGGGATGTGTGCCCTTGTACATAAAATTTTCGCCGAACTGAGCTGGCGCCGAAACGGTGTCGTCGAAACCTAGCGGCCCCAAATCCTGATGGCTTGAATAGGTTTGAACCCTAAGCATTTTTGGGTTTTAATCCTCGTTTTTTCTTTTAAATTTTAAACCGGGTTTTTATTTTTCAGTATTGATATATGATATTGTAATTGAATAATCATGTCTATGGTACTTCTTACGAATTTTATGAATATCACGGTGGTATAAAAATAACACTGCAGTATAATCAGAGAGAACAGCTGCCCTTGTACATTGATAACACTAACTGCCCTTGTACACCCGTACAAGTGGATAAACAGCTGTATTTGTCAGATCATTTAATTTAGAAAACGAACATCTGGTTGTTTAGTGGATTAATACCAAGGTTCTTCGAGACCTTTCGTATTCACCCACCAACCCAGACAACACGTACGTGTACGACACATGTGCACTATCCATGCATAAGCCGTACATGTGCATTTATGTAGATGATGCACACATACATAACCCGTGCATAAGCCGTACACGTGAATTTGCGTGGATGAAGCATCCATACATAACCCGTGTATGTGCACATATGCATTTGCGTGGGTTGTGTACACGTACATAACCCGTGACTAAGTCGTGCACATGCACAAGTGCATTTGCATGGATAAAGCAAACATTTATATAACCCGTACCCAAGCCGTTACGTGCATATGTGCATTTGCGTGGATGCAGCCCACGTACAGAGCCCGTGCTTAAGCCGTTATGTGCACATGTGCACTTGCATGAATGTAGCACACATTTATATAACCCGTGCTTAAGGCCTTATGTACACATGTGCATTTGCATGGATGAAACAAATTTAAATTACCCGTGCTTAAGCCGTTGTGTGCACATGTGCATTTGCACGGCTACTGCACATGTGTATGACACATCCATAATACCGTGCAAGTGTATACTTTTACTTTCATTCTTTTAGTCTCATTCTCATTAACAATATAAAGTAACCTCCATTTTTGGTAGGTATCGTTTTTCCTTTAGGCGGTGTTATAGAGACTTTTCGACGAATAACAGCTGAATGATTGTAAAAAACTCCATAATGTCCGCTGAGCTATGATACAAGATAAACAGGTGGCAGCACTGTACTGATGTAACTACTGTCTGACAGTTCATAGGTTTACAAAATTATTTTCGTGACTGATTACAGCACAACATGTTGTGTTATTTTCTTACTTGGCAAACATGTCAAATATACTACCTAAAGCTTTACTCGTTGCAAATAATGAACTCCAAAAGTAAAATTCTCACTGACAATTATTAGTTACTTGTAATATATTTAGAAGGCGATGTCTTTGGTGTTATATATGATGTTACTGTTTAAGGCGCCAAATATATAAACTCTTTTCTTCGTTGCATCTCGAATATGTTTTTACATCACTTCTGCACTACGAGGAAATCACCTGGGTACTGTGTGTAAATCACCTCTGTTCTACATGTAAATCATCTGGGTACTGCATGTAAATAACCTATGTGCTACGTGTAAATGACCTCTGTCCTACATGTAAATCACCTGTCCTACATGCAAATCATCTGTGTGCTACGTGTAAATCACCGTTGTCCTACATGTAAATCACTTGTGCACTACATGTAAATCTAATATGTGCTACTTGTAAATCATCTGTGCACTACATGTAAATCGCATATGTGCTACTTGTAAATCACCTGCGCGGTAGGTGTAAATCACTTGTGCAGGACGTGTACGTGTGCATTGCACATGTCCTGTGCACGTGAAGATGTTGAATAGGACTTGTGATGTATATGTGCATCACATGTACAGGCGTGCATTTATACAGATGATGCACATGTTGCATCCGTGCAATTGTACATATACTATACGGGTACTGTACGTGCATTGTGCTGTCTGGGAAGTGACCACAAGTGATGATTAGTTGTCCAATATTGAAGGATATGACGAACACAACTATATATCCATTTATTTATTAAGTGTCCAGGCTTGTCGTTGGCCAACCTTGTCGTCAGCGATGCAAAATCGATCCCGACAAGCCTGGACACCTCAGGAATGTGTCCAGGCTTGTCGTTGGCCAACCTTGTCGTCAGCGACCCAAAATTAGATGTGTCCAGGCTTGTCGGGATCGACCACGACAAGCTTGGACACCTCAGGAATTCGTTCGAGTCTGGCGGAAGAGGATAAATTGAGAAGTATCCAAGCTTGTCGTTGTCCAAGCTTGTCGTCGTCCAACCTTGTCGAAAGCGACCAAAATTAAGTGTCCAGGCTTGTCGTCGTCCAACCTTGTCCGCGTCTCATTTTTCATGGTTTCTCTTATGTTGCAACAGTAACATACGCATGTATCCGTAGGTTGTCGTAATTATTGTGGCCTATGCGCATAGACTTCTGATCGCTCTATTGGTTTGAGGATCAGAATAATTCATTCAATGCGGCTTTGCTTAGCCTACTTCATGGTTATTGCCAATACATACTTTTCATGATAGAGTCTAACAGCTGTTCCGTTCTTAATAACGGATTCCATATCTCTAACAAAAATGACTAATCGTGAGATTATTCGCGTTTTTCTGATTACTATTTAACATTTAAGCTCTCTACGTCGAATACTTTCATGGAGACAGGATACAGACGTTTTATAAACCTCCTATTATCATATTGATTGAAATGAATTTAATCAGTTACCAACTCCTTTGTGAATGACTTTACAGACATAGTGATTCCATACAATTTAAACAATACACTGATTACACTTAAAAAAATTATCAAGCTTGGCTTTTAATTATCTTATTCGGACAGGTAAGCATAGAGGAAGACGTGCCTTCCTTTTACTCCTTTAGATTACTATAGCATGAGTTAAATTGAAAAGATTGAAAATGGAGTAAAGTTCAAATTAGGATATTCACTAGCTTAGGAGGTTATTTATTTTGGCTAAAGTTTACGAAATTGAAACCTATTATTTTTCTTCTACGATTAGTGGAAATCCGAAGTTTGTGCTTAAAACTTGGAATGGATATTAATATTTTTTGGCCACTTTGTTCGGAAGTTTGCTAGTAAAACGTAGTACGTGTCATTTCAGCAATTCATTATATTTTTGCCATATATTTTCTCACTTCGTGTTTATTGGTTAGATTCTATTAAGTTATATAAAATCACTACCTCCTTAGGATATTATGTATTATAATGAAGGCAATATAACATCCCACTTTGGATTAAGGCCTAACTATATACTAAAAGTAATTTGACTTTGCAATTTGACCGTGATGATCAGGCACACATAGGTACATTCAATTTTTTATATAATAATTTATATATTACAATGATTCAAAAATATGTTTTTTCCAGTAGTTAGCTCCTCTAAAAACTCACAGGTCTCGAAAGCCAAGTAGTAGTATAAGTCATATTGCCATTATTACAATTACAAATATCAATATCCAAAAGTACCTGAAGTTCCTTTTTCACTTTGTTAGATAAACTCACCTCAGGCAAGTAGACAGAAACAAATGGAAAAGGAAGGGAAATGAAGGTCTTGAAAGTAAAACGAAGAGAAATTTACCAGTCTTCCGAAGACACTGTCTACAATGCAGTGAGCAGAGTGGGTCGGTAGCAGAGTTGGCATGGGTCAATGAAAACTTGACCCACGCCCCACTGACCCACTACCCACCGTGATCCAAAGACCCACCACCCACCGTGACCCACTCTGACCCACGACCCACAATGACCCACCACCCACGGTGACCCACTGTAACCCACCACCCACCGTGTTCCATTTTAACCCACCCCCCACCGTGACCAATCACCCACCATGAACCACTCTCATGCACTGTGACTTACTCTGACTCACCAAAATCCATTATCAACTCTGAATTTAATCAGTTACCAACTCCTTTGTAAATGACTTTACAGACATAGTGATTCCATACAATTTAAACAATACACTGATTACACTTAAAAAATTATCAAGCTTGGTTTTTAATTATCTTATATTAAAAAGAGTGCCTGTCAATGGCTTAAACGTATTTTCACTGCACTCAAATGTAAACATTCTAGTTTGAATACTCAATCGTCATATTTTATCAAGAATTGCACAATTCGAGCCACTAAAAAGTCTACATATATTTTGTTTACATTCAGTTTATCTCTTTTTATCCGCAATTATGCTTCATAAGTGGCAAAAACCAAAAAAAAAGAAAAGAAATATAGGAATTAATATATCTTGAATGAGAATGATGCGGTCACTAATATCACATACTACGTGAGTAAAATTGGCAAAGTGTCTCTACAGTTCAATGTAGGCTGACTTTAAGAAAAAAATCTAATCGTTGATAGCTCAAGTTCGAATTATAATGTCTATTTTCAATGCGATGGAATTATGCTTGGAAGTCTAAACTATTTCCGGACTTTTATTTTGGTACAGAGAACGTCTTGCATTCTTACTTAATGCTGAGATTTTTTCCTTTTTCTACCAATAAATAATTTAGATGGATCCTACCTTTCGTTGTCATCACTGCCTTGACCACACTCGTTGTTGCCACGGCGCTGACTACTTTTGTTGTTGCCACGGCGCTGACCACACATCACAGAGGTCCTTACGTCTCCTCTTTCTATGCCTGCGCGACGAATGTTTTGGGTTCTGAGTTCTGTCCTCAGACTCCTGCTGAGCCTTCCTCCTAAACTGCCAGAGGCGACGCGCTTTGGTCTGTCCATGTCCATCGAAACGCACTGTTCCGCTGATCCATCTCTCCAACAATGCACTTTTCTGCACTAAGAATTCCAATTATTACACTGCACCATCACTCTTTGTGTCGTGAGTGTTGTGTCGCACGGACTAATTATATTGAATATTTTTATGAAGTGTTCATGACAATTCAAACTAATTTCGTATTGTTAGGGCTAGTCTAACTGCTGTTTGAAAGTGTGTAGGCAACGTTCAAGTTTGTTTTCACGTGTAGTTCGTAATCGTAGCGTCTTAGCGAAATCAGTTTCTCAACGCTCGCTGTGTAAGATTTTTCATAAATGTATGTGTACAAACTATATCACTCACACAAAATGTCTATAAACGTTTACGTGATTTCGGAATTTCAAAGATTCTCTTGGTTGAAAAAAATCTAAGTATAAATGCCTATACTTTAGTGTTGTTGAATGATCTTCCACCGGGCTACTTGTTAACCTAGCCTAGCATACTGTTTCTTAATTAATGTGTGAATTAGTAGTGTGTGTGTGTGTGTGTGTGTGTGTTCCGGGTAAAAGTTTTTGAACGCACTTGTTCCCGGTCTCTTGACTACCACTGACTGACTGACTGACTTAGAATTTTGAATTCTCAACTTCTCGATTGTTTAGGACACGCCTCTAACTGCGTTTTTGCTCCCCCTTATTTTCTTTCATCGGTCAGATTATATTGGTGTCCTCAATTTTTATTCTTTTTGTCTCCGCCCATTTACGGTGTTCGAGCGTCGTCTCTTCAACGTACGTGATTTTTTTCAAATTTCAGATGTTATATCGAAAATTTGGTAGGAGGGAAGATAAACGGGCCCTCGGATTTTCGGTTCAAAATTGATCACAGCGTCTTCCTTAGGTCCCAAATAGTGTTACCTGAAAATTTCAGACCGCGGAAACTTCAGAAACATGCCCAAAATTACTATAAAATTTACCAGATATGAGCACGGCAGATAAACGGGCCATCAGATTGTCGGTTCAAAATTGATCACAACGTCTTCTTTAGGTCTCAAATAGTGTTTCCTCAAAATTTCAGACCGCGGAAACTTAAGAAAGGTGCCCAAAATTACTATAGAATTTACCAGATATGGGCAGGAAAGATAAACGGGCCATCAGATTTTCGGTTCAAAATTGGCCAAACGTCTTCCTTAGGTCCCAAATAGTGTTTCCTGAAAATTTCAGACCGCGGAAACTTAAGAAAGGTGCCCAAAATTACTATAGAATTTACCAGATATGGGCAGGGAAGATAAACGGGCCCTCGGATTTTCGGTTCAAAATTAATCACAACGTCTTCCTTAGGTCCCAAATAGTGTTTCCTGAAATTTTCAGACCGCGGAAACTTCAGAAAGGTGCCCAAAATTACTATAGAATTTACCAGATATGGGCAGGGAAGATAAACGGGCCCTCAGATTTTCGGTTCAAAATTAATCACAACGTTCTCCCTAGGTCCCAAATAGTGTTTTCTGAAAATTTCAGACCGCGGAAACTTAAGAAAGGTGCCTAAAATTACTATAGAATTTACCAGATATGGGCAGGGAAGATAAACGGTCCTTGGAAGTTTCGGTTCAAAATTCCTCACATCTTCCTTAGGTCCCAAACAGTGTTTCCTGAAAATTTCAGACCGCGGAAACTTCAAAAGAATGCCCAAAATTACTACAGAATTTGCCAGTATGGGCGGGGAAGATAAACGGGCCCTCAGAGTTTCGGTTCCAAATTGATCACAACGTATTCCTTAGGTCCCAAATAGTGTTTCCTGAAAATTTCAAGTAGGGTATGAATGTAGGTTCTAGGACACTTTTCCCCCTCCACCCCCTAACTTTCAAAAATTACAAATCCACCACTAGCCATAGTACTTTAACAAAGAAAAATAGCACAAAGTAGATTGGGTAATTACACTGCATATAGGTATTTATGACATTTAAAAATCAAACAAAATGAACTAAGTATTTTGAATATTTTATATTTAATAAATCATGAAAAAGTGTGTAATTTGTGGAGAATTAAAACAATATCAAGAATTTGCTCGAAATGGAAATACAAGACGAGATGAGTGCAAAGTATGTCGGAATAAAATAAGCAAACAAAATGATGAAACAGAAAAAATGGGTACGTTTGCTTATAATGTTGTAAATCCTGAACAATTATCTGAAAAAGAATTTATAGACTTACAAAACGAACTGAATTATATCAAACTAATGTTTTTAGAATTTTACATCGACTATAAGAATGGAAAAGTTCAACTTGATGAAAGAGCAAAATATCATCTTAATAAAATACACGAGCTGTGGAAAAATGCATTACCCTATAAGAATTTAGACTACTATTTCAGTTTTATGAACCATCATATCTTTATCAATCATATTAATAATAAGAAGTGGATTGATTATATAAAAGCATTTTTGAAATGGAGGGTAAGGATGATGCCTTATTCAAATTGGAAGTAAAGATAAATAAACTACTGTTTTATGACATTTAAAATCATAAAAACTTACATATAAAATATTACAATGGAATCCTACACAAAATATATTTACTGCACTAAATATATACTTAATCTCGAGTTTCTAAGCCTTCATTTGACACTTGAATCATTAAAATCCGTCAAAAATTAACTTTAAAAAGCCGATGAGAAGAAGTGTATAATAAAATAACATTTACTGGAATAGGTGATCTGTCACTGATTCATTTTAACGATTCCAGTACCAGCACAGGACCGTCTAATCCAATTCTCTTTCCTTCTCACATCAACATACATATATACACATTAGCCTCTCTTCCTTCAACAGAACTTTTAGCTAGCAACTGTAAGAGGACGCTCTATGTGACGTAGTCTCCCCGAAGGAGAATACATCATATATGACGTCATTAATCCGTGACGAAATATCTCTCGAGTCTCTTTCTCTCTTTCCTTCCCATCAACACTCAGCGATACCAGAATATCAGAACTAAATCCTAAGTTGCAAGATAAAAGAAAAAAGTCAGTGTTGCCAACTCAATATTTTTTCGGAACGTTCCAGGATTTTAATTTTTCAAGATATCGCTTTAAAACATATAGGGATGAATTCACCCATTACTAATAAATATGATAATTGTTAAAAGTGAGTTGGCAACACTGGCAGCCTTACCCCCAAATAACGTTAAAATTCAATAGCTCGGTCCCTAATTAACCGATTTCAAAAATTCAAACGGCAAATGAATACTAATGACATATCCAATTTTATAAAATGCATAAATGGTTGCATAACCCTCAGGATATGTCCCCCTTTTTCAATATCTCTACTAATTTTCATCAAATCGAAAAATAAAAAATACTACCATAATCACAATAAAATTCTAAGACTTTTTTAAAGAATAACATTTTACCGAAAACTCAAAAATAAACACGTAAAAAATTCCCGAAATTTCGAATTTGTTATAACCGTCAAATATTAACCGATTTTGAATATTCAATAGATAAATAATTTGACTATCTATTGAATGTTTTATAAATTGCATACCTCTAAGGATATAATTACAAAAAACTCAAATAAATCTCTTATTTATACATGTATCTTTAAAATTTAAATGACATTATGTTCTGTATAACCAAAGGTCTTAGTTTTTATAGTCTTGATACTATAAAAACCACTTATACACTTAAAACATACTTAAAATTACAAGTTCGGATATTGATAATGGAATTTTCTGCTAACCTCGTTCTCAATAGGAAACAATGACTTCTTAAACTCTGTCCACTGATCATAATTCAAGCTGAATAGACAGCCGTTAATATCAAAAACAACATGAACTTCGGTCTGCACATTTTTCACAATTACATTGAAATTATTAGTAAGTATAAATTTTTTTTGAGGATCCATTCTATAAACTCCATTTTTTACTTCTGACGACATATTTTTGATCATTTTTATTATTCTTTGGATTCACAAAACCGATCATCATTTGAAATTCACATACAGAACTCAACAGTTGGGTAATTATCTTTTAAACCAGTGTATTTGATTTTTATTCCATCTTTAACGATCTCATCAATCATTTTATCTGTTAAGTGTTTTGTAAATCTAGGTGGAGGAAATACCTTAAACTCTTCTCATTCAACTAAAATGCTCTTTCCAAACTTAGTTTTAATCTTTTCCATTTTCACAATCTTATATTCTGTATTTAATTCTAATTCTCTTAATCCAATAACTTGTTTTTGTTCAAGACTTCCAAGTTTATTTAAAAGCTCAATATGACTCGACATCGTATTTATTATATAGAAAATCAATGAACAATCTTCAATTTTTATCTTCACAAAAAATATTTAATCATTTGAAGACCGCAAACGCCATTGAAAGACACGTAGATGAAGAAGACAAAGTTACATACAAACAAATACGGGTCCTGGAAAACGGGACCCACGTTAATCCGCAACAACATACAATCTTCATCATTTTTTATCAATTTTGTTTATGGAAAAATTTCCATAAAATAATACAAACATACATTTAACTATCTAAAACTCTTCTACTACTTTCTCATTCTTGGGATCATATGTAAAGTTCTTTTGTCCAATTAAAATCGCATAGCATATAGTATCAGCAGCCACAGCTTCTGCAAAGTCTACTACAATCTTTATTTTTGTTCTCTCATTTGCCGATACATTCTTCCTCTTACTACAATTAATCACATACATTGGTCTGTTATCTATAAACTCTTTAGGGTAATAGTACATTTCGGTATTGCCACATGTTATTCTCTTAAATGCAGTATAATCTTTCATACATCTTAAAATAATCCCTTTTAGCAATATCTAAGTTTCTTGATTCTTTTGGAAATAAATCATTCCTTCCATTCTTAAGATAGATATTCTTTACCTTACAATGATCAAACTTACTTGCATCTGCTGTTTGTTTGCCACTTCTATCAGTTTGGAACATTACAACTACGAAATCAGACATATCAAATTATCTAGAATTAAATTGAGTAGTAACATCAAACTCCAAGAAAGAACCTACAACAGTCTTTTGTACACATTGATAAGTATGGAATGAAAACATGATTTTAGGTTCTTTAAGAATATTCAACTTTAACTTGTTTTCATAATTAGATTCGTATTCTCTTATCTCCATACTTTTTATTGTTATTTTTCCATCATGAGGAGCTGCTGCACCTGCTCCTGTTCCAACCCATTTGTACAAGACATCGTTATTGTTGTTAGCTTTTGTAAATGTTATTCTCAATCCACCTTTTCACATAACCTCTTTATAATCACTTAAAAAGCCTGGAATTAATCTTAATGGTTACAAAACACTAAAGTCCTTTGTTAGACAAAGTTTATCATCTGTTTCAAATCCTGCTTGTTTTTAATATTCAACTTCTGGTTTGGAAATCTTTAATGTTCCAATAGCTGTAGATGTTATTCCTGGTAGTTCAATCTTATCTATAACAACTCCATGCTTTCTAACCTCAATTTGAGAAAAGAATGGTAAGAAGTTATCTACAAGTTTTATAGTATCATTTGCGCCAAATGTTCCTCCAACTGATGCACCAACAACTTCAAAAGTCATATGACAATCTGCTTTGTGTGGATGTATGAAGCCATCCCCCACATCGAAATCACACTCAATATCTTTGTTAGCTTCATTCAAATGCTTAAATGTTCTTGTGTTAGCTTTAAAACTCTGTAACTCGTAACTCTCAACACTATCCATTTATTATAAAGAAAATCTTGAAACAACGCTTTTATGGGATATACCCATAAAAGAATCATATATAATAACAATTAAAAACTTATAATCCCCATCCTAACTTAACCTTAGCATTCATAGCAGTACCAACCCCAAAAGCAGCTAATCGTTCAGCAATTGACGCATCACTACTAAATGCTCTTTTCCATGCTTTAGTTTCTAGTTCCTTATCTGCAATATGTCTTGACTCTGTATCTTTATTGTCTCTATAGTATATATCGTGTTCTTTACAATCCTCATCTAATGGGTTAATACCTTCATCACCTCTCTCTAACCTTTCTTGAAGCTTCGTAAAAGGCCCACAAAATCTGAAGCCAGGTATATGTAACTCTGGTATTCCCTTCATGTTTAAAATCTTATTCATTAGTCCTTTTCCAAGCTTCTCATCATTCCAGAATCGTGGTGGTAATGTATTTAAAATCTTAATCAAATACCCTATACCTTTTGGATCATTAGGAATAAATTGTGAAAGCTTATTATTAATCATACTTACTATACCTACTTTCTCATTATAAAAGTTATTATTACCAGCCTTTTCCTCTCCATCTATAACTATTAACCGATCAATTAACTTTCTCACATCATCCATCCATATATTTTCTTTAGGTATCTCTGTATATTGTTTAATTCCTTCACCAGTCCTTTTAGGCGTCGTGTTCTTTTTAGGAGTTAGAGGTAAAGATGGTTTAATATAATTATCCCAAATAGGCTTGATAATATTAATGTACTTAGAACCTCTACTAGATGCTACTTTTTTATCTCGATTATATTTTTGGAAGGCAGCATCTGATTCTATTATTATTTCCTTGTACTGTTCAAAATCGTCATCATCATAATCTTCAATGGTTTATTAGTATTCATCGTTAACAATTTCCATAGACCTTCTGTTCCTTTATAAGTTTTACCATTAATTATCAAATCATCACCATTCACTTTAACTTAAGAATTTCCTACCTTACTTATTATTTTTCCATCTTCTTCTACAGTTCTTATTCCAAATACACTATCATTTCTTTTACTATAATATTTCGTTGCAATCTTACCAAATGATTGGGCTGTTGTTAAAAGCTCTACTCCTTCCACTTTGTCTTTAATTTGTTTTCTCGTTTGTTTTATTTCTCCCGTTATAGGCGTATCACTACTACTTGGAGAACTATCATAAGTTATCTTTTTAGGTGTTTGTAGTAGACTAGGATCTATTGAGGCCGACTTATGTACAACTGGAACAAGTTCAGTTATTAGATTTTTATTTTGTTCTGCTACTTCTTTGATCTCACTTCCCAAGTTTTGAATAGCATCAATTACAGGTTGCTCTGTGTTTTAAATTTATCATATATACCTGCTCTTTCTTTCTTCTAAGATTTGAAGCCCTTTATCAAGAACTCCTTTAACTTGATATTCTTATTAATATCTTTCTCATCCATTTATTATATAGAAAACGAACAAACGTCAATAAACGTTAATAAACGTCAATAAACTTGAAAAAAACGTCAATAAACGTCAATAAACGTCAAACGTTAAAACGTCAATAAACGTGAAAAACGTCAATAAACGTAAAAAAGTCAAACGTTTATAAAGTGTTTTATCTTGTTCCTATACTTACCATTGTTTACCTTCCTTGTCATATCAATTACTATAAAACCATAATCTTCTTGCCAACATTTTGAACATATCTCTTTAAATTTATCATAAGACATATCTCCCCAACAAACTCATTATACACATGTTTAAGATTAGTATCATCTTGTCTAAATATGCATAGGAAGTTAACGTTATCTCTTATAAGCTGTTTAGGTACTTTTGAATATGTTTGTGCTAGATAGAAACAGTCTAAATGTCTATGTCTACCTCTTGTAAAGTAATTTCTAACAGTATCTTGATTCTCTAAAATGTAATCATCAAACACAACGACAGAGTATTTTTCACATTCATCAATAAGTACAATAGAATCATTACCGCTTAAGAACGTTGCTTCTTAAACTTTAGTTCTGCTTTTTCAAATCGATCTTTTAACTGCTCATACTTTGGCTGATTCATGCTTTTAGAATATATATAGAAGTAATTATTGTTTAACCAACCTGGCTGTAATAAAAAATTAAATAGCAAAAACGTCTTACCACACCCAGATGGACCCACTATAAGACATCGAATATCATCAAGTATAAGTTCTCCATTTCTTTCCTTAGGTGTTGTTTCTTTTATCATCTCTTTTACATCCCAAGTAATAGTTTTCTTACTCATTTATTATAGAGAAAATCGTCTCTTTTCTGATCTTATATCTTTAAGTTGTTCTCTAATCTTATGCAATGTACTTTTTATATATTCTTCATCCATTTCACCATTTAATGTTATTATCATCTCTAACTGTTCTTTAAATGAGTTAATACAAGTGACAATGGCTTTATATTCATCTTTTCTTTTGCTTATGTTCAACTTAGAAGACAAACCTGTTATAATAGCACTTCCAGTTGCAAGAGACGTTGTTAATATTGAGTAAATTGTTACAGGTATAAAAATATTAATAAACCCAGTTGTTGCAGAAAGTATAACCGACAACGTGATCAAAGTGTAGTATGCATATTTAACAATTCGTAGTTTTCTCTTTTTCTTCTTTAAACTGTATTCTAACTTTTGAATGACATCTTCTATTAACTTGATTACTTTCTCTCTTGGAATATCTCTAGGTAAATCAAACTCATTCATTTATTATATAATAAATGGCTAAGGTATTTAAGCTAACGAGTGATACTTCTGTTTTAAAGAAGAAACTCCATTACGAATTAGACAACAGTAGCAACTATTTAAGTATAGGACTAGTTGGGTTTTACAGTACATATCTAACTCCAAACATAACAACAGAAAAAAACAGTTTCTCATATGGTGATAGACAAGTTTTTATACCAAAAGGGCAATATAATATAAAATCACTTAATGAGTATTTCAAATCTCAATCCATCAACATAACATTATCAGAAGATCATTTAAGAAATAGAGTTAAAATAGAAACTGATAGTAATGATCTTACAGTTGGGGGTATAGGTACTGTCCTCGGGTTTAATGTTCTAGAAAATAGTTTTAGAAAAAAACAAAACACATATTGGAAGTAATTTGCCAAAGTTTCATCCGTTTGATACTATAAATGTTCACTGTAATATAGCAGATGGTATGTTTGTTAAAGATACAGAATAGCACTTCCATACATAGAGAAGCAGGATAGCACTTCCATACATAAAAATCTAATAACTTTATAAACGTTTCATACATAGAGAAACAGGAATTATAGCATCATTTAAAACAGATGCTGAGTTTAAATATAGTATTATTTATGAACCTACTTATCCATTATTTTTCCCTATATCTAAAGACAAGGTTGACAATTTTGAGATAAGGATAACAGATGAGAATGATTCCTTAATTGATTTTGGTGGAGCTACAACAACTGTATTTTTACAAACTAAGATTTTCTCTTAAATAAATAGGAAGATGTGTTCTATTAAAGGTTGTATGTTTAGCGTTCCTTACAACGAACTAAAGGATTTAAATATTGATCATGTATTAACAAAGAAACAACTTAGTGATATATCTAAGAAAATTAAAGAAGGTAAAGGAATGGATTTAACTTTAACTACTGCACAAATGAAAAAGATTAAGAAAGAGCATATGGGTGGTTTTATTTTTACAATTCCAGCCATTTTAGCAGCTTTAGGAGCAGTTGGTTCATTAGCAGGCGGTGCAGCAGCGATTACTAAAACTGTGCTTGATGCTAAGAAGAATAAACAAGAACTTGAAGAACAAAAAAGACACAATATGGCTATGGAAGAAAAGCAGGGGGCAGGTAAACCAAAGAAGTCAAAAAACTAAAACCATTGACCAACTTCGATATAGAGAGGTTGGTTAAAGAATTAAAGATAAAACGATTTAGAGGTGTATTTATGAGTGATGAACTTCCACAAAAGCCCTATGTACATGAGTGTGGTATAGATAACAACATAACAACATAAGGAAAGATAACAACATAAAGTACGTATTTGATTCTTATGGTGGTGTTCCTCCTAAGCAGCTAGTACAATATCTTGGTATCAAAAACTTATTTTACAATGATGAACGAATACAAGACTTTAATTCAGTTATATGTGGTCATCTTTGTGTTAAGGTTTTAAATCTTCTAAATCAAGGGTATTCTTTTAGTGATGTTATGTATATGATTAAAAATGCTTAAATATTATTAAGTTTAAGTACTTTTATGGTTTATATCCATAAAAGTTTTGTTTTAAGATAAATATGGAAGCTATACACAATAGATTTTTAGATTATTTTGAGAAGCATGAGGATGAACTAGATCCACTAGTTAGTTATAATTTTATCAGTATTTTGAACAAGTTAGTGAGATAGACTTAAAAGATAAAAACAACGTATATAATGTTACTGGTTTATGGAAAATGTTAATACCTAAATTTTCGTATACGGAAGAAGAGTTGAAAAAGTTACGACCAATAATTACCTTAGAGGAGTTGTTATCAAATTATAGTTCTAGACCATTAGAATGCAGTAATTGTGCTAGTAAGTCATTAACAAAAGGTATGAGTAGGTACATTTGTGATGAAATGAAAGCTGGAGCAGGACTAAGGAAGAAATGAAAGCTGGTTGTGTAAAAAGCCATGGTATGATACTACAAAAAGATTTAAGTTACAGTTATCTCGTTTACAAGCTTTACATGATAGAATTATTTCCGAAGATGTGTTCAAGGTGTTAAATGATGAATTTAGAGATATATCAAAAAATTTAATATCAAAAAAAGGTGTTCTAGAAGTACTAAAGAAAAACAAATACACAAAATATTATGATGATGTCTATTTAATACACTATCACATTACCGATCAAAAACCATTAAAATTACAACATATGGAAGAAACACTTATAAACGAATTTGAAAAGTTACATGAGATCTTTATAAAACTGTATCCGAAAAGAGTATTATTTATTAACTTAAAATGTGTGCTGTACTATCTGTTGAAAAAGCATGATGTTTATGTTGATATTGATTTCAAGCACTCACCTAAACAAATAGAGATGTTAAAGAAATGTTTTGAAAAATTAGGATGGACATTTTCTGTATAATAAATGAGTATGGATATATTTGGTAATGTTAAAGATAGAAAAGATAATGTTGATATTAGTGAAGAAAAATTAAAATTGTTGGAGAATTTAAATGATGTTGTTAGCGTAAGTCAACTTAGGTCAATACAAACCCAATTAGAGAACGATAAAAAACGATTTGAAGATGTATTAGAAACGTTACAAGACACATACATCAAGAAAGAAGATTTTCAAAAGCTTAGGATGGATACTACTAAATTGATTATGGAGAAAGAAACTATACCCTTTTTATATCGATTGAGAATTAAGAATGTTAAGGAGCCAATCTTTAAAATATTCAATCTTTCTAATGGTTACACATTTCTTTATAATGGGAAAATAATGCACATGGAATTAAGTTTGGATAAATACTTTTTAGACATATATTTAGGTAATACTTTGATTGAAAATATACCTTTTGGTTTTAAGAAGAATGATATAATAACGATTAAACCAAATAAAAATTCAGCTATGGAAGAAGGTCAATTATTGTTTGTTGTAATGTATATAGAAAGAGAGGTTTCCTAAGGACGTTTGCTATATAATAAATATGGATATTTTTGGTAATGTTAAAAGTATAATGGACAAATCTAGAAACGTTTTTACATCCTGGGTTGATTTTAAGAATAAAAGATTGGCTAATGTATCTAATGCTATCGATAAACAAGATGTTGTAACATTAGAACAGCTTGAATCAGTGAAAGAAGAGTTTAGTTTACTTACAAGAAAAGAAATTGTTGAATTACCATGTTGATTGGCAGAAGATAATCTTGGGAAACCAGCCTTTTTTGTATATAATTTAGCTGCTGCCTACAAATTTCTTTATAGAGGTAGGTTAATGGATATAGAATCAAGTCTTAATAAACATCTTATAGATCTATTTTTAAATGACGCTTTCGTTGAAAGTTTTCCATTACACTTTAATATACATGATCAGTTAACAATTAGACCAACCAAAGATTCTGAATTGAAAGAAGGTAAATTATTATTGCTTATTATGTATATAGAAATAGAAGATGAAAACGAATCACGTTGATATTGAAGACAGGCACAAGTTGAAGTCCTTTACAGACGTCGGGAAAATCGACGACCGTTGTGTAGATGTTAAAACAATCTTCATCAACGAGTCTGGCCTATATTCACTTGTGCTCTAGTATTAGGTAATGATAATTTTTATTTTTTTGTTGATTTTCTATACAATAAATAATGATGATGTATTGTGTTAAGTGTAAGAAAGCGACAGATACGGAGAAAGATACTATTAGAATTGAACAAACAAAGAATGGAAGATATCTAAAGAAAGGTATTTGTTCTATATGTGGTGTTACTAAAACTCAATTCGTTAAAAAGAATGTTTGACCATATGATGGTAAAGGTGTTAGAGAAGAAATTATAGAAGAAATTCACAAACCATCTAGAAAAAACTTTGACAGATTAAGTGTAGTTATAAAAGGTATTGATGATCTTTGGCAAGCTGATCTTGTTGAAATGGATAGTGGAGTATTAAAAGGTGTTTCCAAATTAAATAAAGGTCATAAGTATCTGCTAACGATTATAGATGTGTTCTCTAAATATGCGTTTGCTGTTCCTGTTAAAGATAAGAGTGGTAAAAATGTTACAGAAGCATTCGAATCCATATTAAGAACGAGAAAACCTAGTAACTTACAAACTGATCAAGGTAGAGAGTTTTACAATAAAGAGTTTAAGAAGTTAATGGAGTAAAATAAGATTAATCATTATTCAACCTATAGTGGTAAGAAAGCTTCTGTTGTTGAAAGATTTAATAGAACACTTAAACAAAACATGTGGAAAAGGTTCAAAACACAAGGAAATTATAAATGGATAGAGATATTACCATCATTGGTTAGTGAGTATAATAATAGAGTACATAGAACAATTGGTTTAAAGACTATAGAAGTTAATAAGAAGAATGAGCGAATAATATTGGAGAAAGTGTATAAGAAAGAATATAAGCGTGTTAAACCCAAATACAAGTTAGGTGATTATGTTCGTATAAGTAAATCGAAAGGGTTATTTGAGAAAGGGTATACACCTAATTGGTCAGCAGAAGTATTTGTTATTAGTGAAGTTATTCCATCCAATCCCCCTACATATAGAATTAAAGATTTAGGAGAAGAGGATGTACAAGGTAGATTTTACGAACCAGAACTATTAAAGACGAAACATAAAGATGAATACTTGGTGGAAAAGGTGTTGAGAATGAAAGGTGATAAAGTATATGTTAAATGGCTAGGTTTTGATGATTCACATAATAGTTGGATAGATAAAAGTAATGTTGTAGTGTAAATATAAATGTTTGTCTTTTATGGAATAATAACCATAAAATGCTAGCATATGATTACATAGAACAAGCGATGGGGACGATTCTACCAACCGCTCTATGTACACAATCAAAGGTGGAGAAAGAGAGACAAATATAAAATTAATAGGAACATAACGAAAATGATTAAATCAACATTTTAATATAATAAATATGAACACTATGGATAATTCGTATAGTTTAAATGATATTTGCTATGAACAGATTAAAGATGATAATTGGTATGGTCTGTTTGGTGATTTTAAACTGATTATAGATAAGAGTACAGGATACTTTAATGCTACTAAGCTGAGTCAGAGTGGTGGTAAGAGGTTTGACAACTGGTTGAAAAATAAAGAATGAAAAGAGCTAATAGAATATTATGATAGAAAAAGCGCTTCCTCTAATTATAGAAGGTGCTCTACGTACTTAATAACAGGAGGAGACAAAGAAGCAGCTTCAGTTATATCTGGAACATATGTCTACAGGAAAATATTTCTTGCTATTGCTTTTTGGATTTCACAGGACTTCTATGATAAGTGTTACGATATTATTGAAGACTATTTCTCTAAAGACTTTAAACGATACAAGGATGATAAAGAACGACTCGGAACAAAGGTACAAGAGATAGAACAACAAATGAATCAATTACGTATAAACAATGAGAAATTAGAAACTGAAAATCAACACCTTAAATCAATCGCAGCTGAACATACAGAAGATCCAGGGAAAGTACACAAACTAGTTATTATTAAAAAGAATCTCTCCCCTAATCAACTACAAAAGATATTAGAAAAGTATGAAACAGGCAAAAGAGAACAAGTAAAGAGCTATGAGAGTTACAGGTATTGGGTTGGAAGAATTCAAGAGTGTAACATAAAGACAAGATTACAATGCTTACAAGAAAAATATCCAGACATGACTATATTGTCTAAAACCAAAGACCCAAACTCGATTAACCTTCTAAATAAAGTAAAAGAAAAGTATGATTGTGTTATTTCGCATGGTTGTCATGTAGACCTAAAGAATGCGGATGGAAAAGAAGATGATGAGTTTGTTATTGATTTGTTTTTAAGTATAAGAGATAATTAACATTAAGTTTCGTATTTAGATATCGTCAAGGTAAGGATAATGAGTTTTGGACATCCCTATCAGAAGAAGATTTGGTTAATATCTAATAATTAAGGTTACGACTTTTATGATATAATAATCATAAAAGTTATTTACTTAAACATTAAACAAACCATCTGTTATAACATTGAATGCTAAATTCAATATACTACCTAAATCGGGATTATTATGATATTTTCTTATTATAACTCTCCAATCTACGTAATGTCTAAATAAATATATAAACTCTACAGAGAGGTGTTGATAAATTGAGATGTTATGCCAATGAACTCTGTCTTTGAACTCTGCAATAAATCCTTCTGTTAAATTTTGAAACAATGAAATTGCTTCCCAATCTACTTTGTCAGCGTAATCTCTTATAAGGTTTTCTGATAATTGTTGAGTTCCAGATAAGCACCCCCAAGAAACTTTATCTGCATGTTCTCGTATAAAGGCTTCAGAGAGTTTGTTTCCATAAGATATAGCATCAAAATCAACTTTATCTATAAACTCATTAATAAATTCTTCAGATAGGTTTTGATTATACGATACTTCTTCCCAATCAACTCTATCTGCAAATTCTCTTATAAAGTCTTCTGATAAGTCTTGGCTTCCTGAAATAATCTCCCAATCAACTTTATCAGCTAATTCTCTTATAAACTCTTCTGATAACTTTTTCCATAAACATATTTCGCTCAAATTAACTTTCTCCTGATATTTGGGTATGAAATCTTCTGTAATGTGATCATAGTTATATTCCCCCTCATAATCATCATAACCTATAGATAACCATTGTTCATCAGTCAGTGAATCTAATATCTCATCAGACAAATTCATAACGTTTGCATAGAGAATGTTTTGTATAAGAAATGAGTTCTTTTCTTTAGTGGCCTTCTTGAACAAATGATCTAACATACCTATGAACACGCTAAAATTTATTTTGTCTTCATCATTATAACCACCAATATCTAAATGTTTACATACACAATCAAATATAGGTTTGTAAGATAATATTTCCTTAGCACTAGTCATATTCACCTGCTCGTTTTTTATTCTGATTTTTTAAATTTATCTCATTTTTGTTGGTTTTCTATATAATAAATCTGGAAAAAGAATTTAATTTATTACATGATAGACTTAAACTAATTCATCATGATATTAAACTCTTAGCAGCACTACTAGAGAAGCAAATAATGTTAAAGGAAAAAGAATTATTAATAATGCAAGAAAAAACATCTGATTTGAGTAGTGATGATGAATATAAATATGGTAGTGATGATTATGATGATGATGATGAGTAAGTTTACAAAAATGATTTAATTTTTTAAATATCAAGACCAAGAGCTTCTAACTGTGACCGATGTTAGCGGAGCAATATGGTTCAAAGGTAAGGACGTTGCTAAAATTTTAGAGTATGGGAAGACAGCTGATGCCATTCAAAACAACGTCAAAGAAAAATATCAAAAAGAATTCAAGGATCTGGGGCCCACCAGCACTGGACCCCTTTCAAACATACAAACTTCGGTTGTTATCCATCTCTTAAACTCTTTAGCTTTGGGCTTCTTTGATGATAACACTAAGGAATATAGACCAGCCTCGTTGATGAAGATTGTATGTTGTTGCGGATTAACGTGGGTCCCGTTTTCCAGGAGTCGTATTTGTTTGTATGTAACTTTGTCTTCTTCAAACATCTGATTTGAGTAGTGATGATGAATATAAATATGGTAGTGATGATTATGATGATGATGATGAGTAAGTTTACAAAAATGATTTAATTTTAATATGTGTATATGTGACTGATGGGTTATTCTCATCAAAGTCGTGTTCTAATACAACGCGTAATATGTAGACAATGGCAGGAGTGTACAATGTTAAGCGTTGTATTAGGATATATGGAAGTAAAAACAGTACAAAAATGAACTGAAATAATCCGGCGAAGATAAAAATTGAGTATAGTAAGATTTTCTATATAATAAATAAGATGAGTAATTATAGTAAATTTACTGTAATAGAGTTAAGACGACAATGTAAAGATCAGAAGATATTCCCGATTAAGAAAAGCAGAACTGATAGACCTTCTTAAACAATATGATGATGAACAAAGCAGAAAACAAATTAGAAATATATTCCCATTTAAACAAGAAGTAATTGAAGAACCGAAACCAACACGTATACCTATAAAAGTAGAATTAGAAGAAACAGCATTAAAGAAGCGTTTACAAACCATTAAAGTTGAAAACACAGGAGGATAAAAAGACCCAATAAAATTTTTAGATACAAGTGGAAGAGTTGCTATTAACAAAATCAAAGAGGAATTAAAATTTCACCCTGTTAAAGTTAACCTTGTTTTCATTTGTGACTATATTAAAGATAAAGAAATACAAGAGCGCAATTTTAAAACATCAAACGAGAGAATATTAGAATCAACTGACTTAAATGAATATATATCTTATGCAAAACAAAAACTTCGTAGAGAAATGGAAGAGTTTGAAGGTAGAGGATCAGGATGGACATTGCATCAAATTAAATATTTACAAATCAGATTAAACAAGTATGTACCATTAAGAGCTTCTTCCTATATTGAACTTCCTAAACCAATTAAAGATAAGAAAGCAGTGATTAATATTAAAAATAAAGACAACAAATGTTTCTTGTATTCTATTGCAAGTTACTTAAAACCTGTTGAAATACATCCTGAAAGACCTTCACATTATAAACAGCTTGTTAATGAGTTGCAAAAGAAGTATTGTGACAACATTGAATTCCCAGTACAATTAAAAGATATTCCAAAATTTGAAAGAAGAAGTAATATTTCCATCAATGTTTACAGCTATGACAAAAACTATAATATATATCCACTTCAAATCACAAAAAATAAGCAGGAAACTCATATCAATTTATTATATGTAAAAGATGAAAAAACAGTCATTTTTGTTGGATAAAAAACCTATCACGATTAATAAGAAGTCAAGTGACAAAACATGAGGAAAAACTATACTTCTGCGACAGATGTTTAACGAGGCACTTTCGAAATGAGAAGCAGTTGCAAAACCATATGCTATATTGTAAAGAGCATGAGGCTGTTAGAATAGAACTTCCAAAACCATACGACAATCAAATAAAGTTTCAAAACTATAATCGATCATTAAGAGTTCCATTTGTGATAATTGCCGACTTTGAATGCATCTTATGTAAGTTAAAAATAGAGCATAATTGTAGTAAAACAGTAAAATATCAAAAGCATGAACCAATGAGTTTTTGTTACTATGTCAAATATTCAAATGGGAACTATAAAGCCCCTGTTAGTTATATAGGTCCAGATGCTGCAAAAGTATTTATTGAAATGTTACAAAAGGAAGCAATAGAAATTAAGAAAATATATAACAGGGTAGTTGATATGACCCCGCTTACTGAGGAGGAAATAGAAGCTTATAACAGTTCGGATACTTGTCATATATGTGAGAAAAACTTGAATGACTTACCACCAGCCGTTGATAAAAAAATAAATATATTAAAGGGGAAAATACAGTTCTACAAGGATAAAGATGATATGAGTGAAAAAAATAAAAGAATGGAAGCATGACTTAAAAATGTGTTTGTATAAGATAAATAAAAATAAAGCAAAAGTAAGAGGTCATGATCATTTAACTGGAAAGTTTAGAGGTGCAGCTCACAGTTATTGCAATTTAAACTATAAAAATCCCAACTTTGTTCCTGTATTTCTTCACAATTTAACTGGTTATGATACGCATTTGTTTATTAAGGAATTAGCTTATGATACACAGAAAATTAAACTGATCGCTAATAATGAGGAAAGGTACATAACATATGAAAAATATGTAAAAGTAGGGTCAGAAAAAGATGGAATAAATTTAAGATTTGTTGATTCATTTAGATTTATGTCAAAGAGTTTAGCAGAGTTAACTAGTAATTTAAAACCAGAACAATTTCGAGAAACATTAAAGTTTTTTCCCGATTGATAAACTTGATCTAGTTAATACTAAAGGTGATTATCCATTTGATTATGTTGATTCATTTGAAAATTTAGAAGAATCTGTTCCATTATCTATAGGCAAATTTACAAACAGATTAACAGGAGAAAAAATGAGTCCTGAACGTCATAAGCTTCATGTACGAGTTTGTAAAGAATTCGATCTGAAGTTAGTGAGGGACTTAACTGAACATTATAACAAAACAGATGTATTTCAATTAACAGATATATTTGAAAACTTTAGAGATGTGTGTTTAAAGGCATATGGATTAGATCCTGTATGGTATTATACAGCACCGGGCTTATCGTGGGATTCAATGTTAAAGATGACTAAAATTAACTTAGAAATGTTAACTGATTATGATAAAATACTAATGTTAGAAAAGGGTATACGAGGAGGAATCTCACAATGTAGTAAAAGATATGTAAAAGCTAACAACAAATATATGCAATATTATAATAAAGATGAGTGTTCAACATACCTAGCATATCTAGACGCAAACAACTTATATGGATGGGCTATGAGTCAATACATGCCTTATAAAGACTTTAAATGGATTAAGCCTTGCATAGATATAATGAGCATTCCAGATGATTCTGAAACTGGCTACATATTAGAAGTAGATTTAGAATATCCGAAGTATTTACACAACAAACATTCTGATTTACCATTAGCTCCAGAAAATGTGTCCACCAGAATCTAAACAATCGAAACTACTAACAACACTTTATAATAAGGAGAGATATGTAATTCACTATAGGAACTAAAAACTATATATGTCACTTGGAATGAGATTAAAGAAAGTGCATAGAATATTAGAATTCAAACAATCAGACTGGTTAAAGAAATACATTGATTTAAATACAAATATGAGAACGCGAGCTAAAAACAAGTTTGAAGAAGATTTTTATAAGCTCATGAATAACTCGGTATTTGGAAAAAGAATGGAAAATATTCGAAAGAGGCAACCCATACAATTAGAATGTGATCCTGAAAGAGTAGAAAAATTAATTGCCAAACCTAATTTTGATTACAGAACAATATTTACAGAGAATTTATGTGCTATACATATGAAAAAAGAGCGATTAACATTTAATAAGCCAATATATGTTGGTATGAGTGTATTAGAACTATCAAAACTATTAATGTATGATTTTCATTATAACACTATGAAGCCGAAATATGGAAACAATATAGATTTATGTTATATGGATACTGATAGCTTTATATATGAGATTGAAACTGATGACTTTTATAAAGATATAGTAGAAATAGTTGACCAGTTTGATACGAGTGAATACGGGGAAAATAACATATATGGACTACCACTAATAAACAAAAAATAATAGGTAAGATGAAAGATGAGAATAAGGGTAAAATAATGACGGAGTTTATTGGATTGAGATCAAAGATGTATGCTTATAGAGTAGAAAATAAAGAAGAGAAAAAACTAAAGGAGTAACTAAAGCTGTAATATCACAAGAGTTGCAGTTTAATGATTATAAAGAAAGTTTATTTAAAAATGTAAAAACATATAAAGACATAAACCTCATTAGGAGTTATAAGCACGATATATATAGCATAACCGTTCATAAGCTGGCACTAGATTTCTCGGACGATAAAAGATATATTATGCGAGATGGTGTAAATACATTAGCTTGGGGTCATTATGGGATAGAGTAAAAGTGTAATTATAAGTGGTGTAGTGTAGTGTAGTTTTAGATGTAAGTTTTTATGATTTTAAATGTCATAAAAGCATATTCAATCTCACTTTGGGTTATCCCTCTGTGTTAAAGTACAATAGTCAGTGGTGGCTTCATGATTTTTTTGATAGTTAGGGGGTGGAAGGGGGAAAAGTGTCCTAGAACCTACATATATACCCTACTATTTCAGACCGCGGAAACTTCAAAAAGGTGCCCAAAATTCCTATAGAATTTGCGAGATATGGGCAGGGAAGATAAACAGGCCTTCGGATTTTTGGTTCAAAATTCCTACGAACATCTTCCTTAGATCCCAATCAGAGTTTCCTGAAAATTTCAGACCGCGGAAACTTAAGAAAGGTGCCCAAAATTACCATAGAATTTACCACATACGGGCAGGGAAGATAAACGGGTCCTTAGATTTTCGGTTGAAAAATGATCACAACTTCTTCCTTAGGTCCCAAATAGTGTTTCCTGAAAATTTCAGACTGCGGAAACTTAAGAAAGGTGTTCAAAACTACTATAGAATTTACCAGATATGGGCAGGGAAGATAAACGGGCCCTCAGATTTTCGGCTCAAAATTGATCACAACGTCTTCCTTAGGTCCCAAATAGTGTTTCCTGAAAATTTCAGACCGCGGAAACTTCAGAAAGATGCCCCAAATTACTACAGAATTTACCAGATGTGGCCAGGGAAGATAAACGGGCCTTCGGATTTTTGGTTCAAAATTCCTCACATCTTCCTTAGGTCCCATACAGTGTTTTCTGAAAATTTTAGACCGCTGAAACTTCAAAAAGATGATGAAAATTACTACAGAATTTACCAGATATGGGCAGGGAAGATAAACGGGCCCTCGGATTTTCGGTTCAAAATTGATCACAACGTCTTCCATAGGTCCCAAATAGTGTTTCCCTAAAATTTCAGACCGCGGAAACTTTAGAAAGGTGCCCAAAATTACTATAGAATGTACCAGATATGGACTGGGAAGATAAACGGGCCCTCGGATTTTCGGTTCAAAATTGATCACATCTTCCTTAAGTCCCCGCAGTCTGAAATTTTAAGGAAACACTGTTTGGGACCTAAGGAAGATGTGACCAATTTGGAACCGAAAATCCTACCCGTTTATCTTCCCTGCCCAAATCTGGTAAATTCTGTAGTAATTTTAGGCATCTTTTTGAAGTTTCCGCGGTCTAAAATTTTCAGGAAACACTATTTAGGACCTAAGGAAGACGTTGTGATCAATTTTGAACCGAAAATCTAAGGGCCCATTTATCTTCCCTGCCAATATCTGGTAAATTCTATAGTAATTTTGGGCACCTTTCTGTAGTTTCCGCGGTCTGAAATTTTCAGGAAACACTATTTGGGACCTAAGGAAGACGTTGTGATCAATTTTGAACCGAAAATCTACGTGCCCGTTTATCTTCCCTGCCCATACCGCTAATTTCTATAGTAATTTTGGGCACCTTTCTTAAATTTCCGTGTTCTGAAATTTTCAGGAAACACTATTTGGGACCTAAGGAAGAAGTTGTGATCAATTTTGAACCGAAAATCTACGTGCCTGTTTATCTTCCCTCCCATATCTCGCAAATTCTATAGTAATTTTGGGCACCTTTCTGAAGTTTCCGCGGTCTAAAATTTTCAGGAAACACTATTTGCGACCTAAGGAAGACGTTGTGTTCAACTTTGAACCGAAAATCTAAGGGCCCGTTTATCTTTGCTGCCCATATCTGGTAAATTTTATAGTAATTTTGGGCACCGTTCTGAACCTTTCGCGGTCTGAAATTTTCAGGAAACACCATTTGGGACCTAAGGAAGACGTTGTGATCAATTTTGAACCGAAATTCTGATGGCCCGTTTATCTTCCCTGTCCATATCTGGTAAATTCTATAGTAATTTTGGGCACCTTTCTTAAGTTTCCGCGGTCTGAAATTTTCAGGAAACACTATTTGGGACCTAAGGAAGACGTTATGATCAATTTTGAACCGAAAATCTGAGGGCCCGTTTATCTTCCCTGCCCATACCTGGTAAATTCTATAGTAATTTTGGGCACCTTTCTTAAGTTTCCGCGGTCTGAAATTTTCAGGAAACACTATATGGGACCTAAGGAAGACGTTGTGTTCAATTCTGAACCAAAACTCTGGGGCTCGTTTATCTTCCCGGCCCATATCTGGTAAATTTTATAGTAATTTTCGGCACCTTTCTTAAGTTTCCGCGGTCTGAAATTTTCAGGAAACACTATTTGGGACCTAAGCAAGACGTTGTGATCAACTTTGAACCGAAAATCTAAGGGCCCGTTTATCTTCCCTGCCCATACTGCTAAATTCTATAGTAATTTTGGGCACCGTTCTGAAGTTTCCGCGGTCTGAAATTTTCAGGAAACACTATTTGGGACCTAAGGAAGACGTTGTGATCAATTTTGAACCGAAAATCTACGGGCCCGTTTATCTTCCCTGCCAATACCGCTAATTTCTATAGTAATTTTGGGCACCTTTCTTAAGTTTCCGCGGTCTGAAATTTTCAGGAAACACTATTTGGTACCTAAGGAAGACGTTGTGTTCAATTCTGAACCAAAAATCTGGAGCCCGTTTATCTTCCCGGCACATATCTGGTAAAGTTTATAGTAATATTCGGCACCTTTCTTAAGTTTCAGCGGCCTGAAATTTTCAGGAAACACTGTTTTGGACCTAAGGAAGACGTTGTGATCAATTTTGAACCGAAATTCTGATGGCCCGTTTATCTTCCCTGCCCATATCTGGTAAATTCTATAGTAATTTTGGGCACCTTTCTTAAGTTTCCGCGGTCTGAAATTTTCAGCAAACACTATTTGGGACCTAAGGAAGACGTTGTGATCAATTTTGAACCGAAAATCGGAGGGCCCGTTTATCTTCCCTGCCCATATCTGGTAAATTCTATAGTAATTTTGGGCACCTGTCTTAAGTTTCCGCGGTCTGAAATTTTCAGGAAACACTATTTGGGACCTAGAGAAGACGTTGCGATCAATTTTGAACCGAAAATCTAAGGGCTCGTTTATCTTCCCTGCCCATATCTTGTAAATTCTATAGTAAGTTTGGTCACCTTTCTGAAGTTTTCGCGGTCTGAAATTTTCAGGAAACACTATTTGGGACCTAAGGAAGACGTTATGATCAATTTTGAACCGAAAATCTGAGGGCCCGTTTTTCTTCCCTGCCCATACCTGGTAAATTCTATAGTAATTTTGGGCACCTTTCTTAAGTTTCCGCGGTCTGAAATTTTCAGGAAACACTATATGGGACCTAAGGAAGACGTTGTGTTCAATTCTGAACCAAAACTCTGGGGCTCGTTTATCTTCCCGGCCCATATCTGGTAAATTTTATAGTAATTTTGGGCACCTTTCTTAAGTTTCCGCGGTCTGAAATTTTCAGGAAACACTATTTGGGACCTAAGCAAGACGTTGTGATCAACTTTGAACCGAAAATCTAAGGGCCCGTTTATCTTCCCTGCCCATACTGCTAAATTCTATAGTAATTTTGGGCACCGTTCTGAAGTTTCCGCGGTCTGAAATTTTCAGGAAACACTACTTGGAACCTAAGGAAGACGTTGTGATCAATTTTGAACCGAAAATCTACGTGCCCGTTTATCTTCCCTGCCCATACCGCTAATTTCTATAGTAATTTTGGGCACCTTTCTTAAGTTTCCGCGGTCTGAAATTTTCAGGAAACACTATTTGGGACCTAGGGAAGACGTTATGATCAATTATGAACCGAAAATCTGAGGACCCGTTTATATTCCCTGCCCAAATCTCGCAAATTCTATAGTAATTTTGGGTACCTTTCTGAAGTTTCCGCGGTCTGAAATTTTCAGTAAACACTATTTGGTACCTAAGGAAGACGTTGTGTTCAATTCTGAACCAAAAATCTGGAGCCCGTTTATCTTCTCGGCACATATCTGGTAAAGTTTATAGTAATATTCGGCACCTTTCTTAAGTTTCAGCGGTCTGAAATTTTCAGGTAACACTGTTTTGGACCTAAGGAAGACGTTGTGATCAATTTTGAACCGAAATTCTGATGGCCCGTTTATCTTCCCTGCCCATATCTGGTAAATTCTATAGTAATTTTGGGCACCTTTCTTAAGTTTCCGCGGTCTGAAATTTTCAGCAAACACTATTTGGGACCTAAGGAAGACGTTGTGATCAATTTTGAACCGAAAATCTGAGGGCCCGTTTATCTTCCCTGCCCATATCTGGTAAATTCTATAGTAATTTTGGGCACCTGTCTTAAGTTTCCGCGGTCTGAAATTTTCAGGAAACACTATTTGGGACCTAGAGAAGACGTTGCGATCAATTTTGAACCGAAAATCTAAGGGCCCGTTTATCTTCCCTGCCCATACTGCCAAATTCTATAGTAATTTTGGGCACCTTTTTTAAGTTTCCGCGGTCTGAAATTTTCAGGAAACACTATTTGGGACCTAAAGAAAACGTTGCGATCAATTTTGAACAGAAAATCTAAGGGCTCGTTTATCTTCCCTGCCCATATCTGGTAAATTCTATAGTAAGTTTGGTCACCTTTCTGAAGTTTTCGCGGTCTGAAATTTTCAGGAAACACTATTTGGTACCTAAGGAAGACGTCGTGATTAATTTTGAATCGAAAATCCGAGGGCCCGTTTATCTTCCCTGCCCATATCTGGTAAATTCTATAGTAATTTTGGGCACCTTTCTTAAGTTTCCGCGGTCTGAAATTTTCAGGAAACACTATTTGGGACCTAAGCAAGACGTTGTGATCAACTTTGAACCGAAAATCCGAGGGCCCGTTTATCTTTCCTGCCCATACTGCTAAATTCTATAGTAATTTTGGGCACCTTTCTTAAGTTTCCGCGGTCTGAAATTTTCAGGAAACACTATTTGGGACCTAAAGAAAACGTTGCGATCAATTTTGAACCGAAAATCTAAGGGCTCGTTTATCTTCCCTGCCCATATGTGGTAAATTCTATAGTAATTTTGGTCACTTTTCTGAAGTTTTCGCGGTCTGAAATTTTCAGGAAACACTATTTGGGACCTAAGGAAGACGTTGTGATCAATTTTGAACCGAAATTCTGATGGCCCGTTTATCTTCCCTGCCCATATCTGGTAAATTCTATAGTAAGTTTGGTCACCTCTCTGAAGTTTTCGCGGTCTGAAATTTTCAGGAAACACTATTTGGTACCTAAGGAAGACGTCGTGATCAATTTTGAGTCGAAAATCCGAGGGCCCGTTTATCTTCCCTGCCCATATCTGGTAAATTCTATAGTAATTTTGGGTACCTTTCTTAAGTTTCCGCGGTCTGAAATTTTCAGGAAACACTATTTGGGACCTAAGCAAGATGTTGTGATCAACTTTGAACCGAAAATCCGAGGGCCCGTTTATCTTTCCTGCCCATACTGCTAAATTCTATAGTAATTTTGGGCACCTTTCTTAAGTTTCCGCGGTCTGAAATTTTCAGGAAACACTATTTGGGGCCTAAAGAAAACGTTGCGATCAATTTTGAACCGAAAATCTAAGGGCTCGTTTATCTTCCCTGCCCATATGTGGTAAATTCTGTAGTAATTTTGGTCACTTTTCTGAAGTTTTCGCGGTCTGAAATTTTCAGGAAACACTATTTGGTACCTAAGGAAGACGTTGTGATCAATTTTGAATCGAAAATCCGAGGGCCCGTTTATCTTCCCTGCCCATATCTGGTAAATTCTATAGTAATTTTGGGCACCTTTCTTAAGTTTCCGCGGTCTGAAATTTTCAGGAAACACTATTTGGGACCTAAGGAAGACGTTGTGATCAATTTTGAACCGAAAATCTGAGGGCCCGTTTATCTTCCCTGCCCATATCTGGTAAATTCTATAGTAATTTTGGGCACCTTTCTTAAGTTTTCGCGGTCTGAAATCTTCAGGAAACACTATTTGGGACCTAAGGAAGACGTTGTGATCAATTTTGAACCGAAAATCTGAGGGCCCGTTTATCTTCCCTCCTACTAACTTTTTACAGGGGTTAATTTGGCGTCCTTTCGTCTCATGCGTGGTTTTAACCAAGTTACAGACCTGTGTCAAAATTTTATCTAGGTTCTACGTGAAGACATAGTGACGAGTACACGCGTTTGACCAATTCACAGAGATTATTTTCCACTTGGATTCTTGGGTTCACGAAGGGTCCTCTGTATGTGTGGTCTTTCATCTACGCGTGTGGCTTAGGCAGCGGTATTAAGAGACAATAGAAGTTTCTTTCAAATGTCCTCGCCGCAACGACAGGTATACATAATAAAAAAAAAGAAAACATCTTACTCTCGGATAGTGAAGGAAAATAAAGAATTCCTTTGCTTCTTTAAACGCACAAAAATGAAAATGAAAATGATATTCACTAACGTTCATAATTATATGCAAAATTGAATTAAAAAGATTTATTTAAAAATTAAATAAAAATGGTGATGATGCAACTGTCAAAAAAGTTACTTCAGTCTTTTCGCAAAATCTGTTCAATTTTGAACTTCTATCGCTAGTGATTCGAACACGCTTGCAATTAAAGATTTTTCGGTTGTCTACTTGTTTCATATGTGACAACCAGCCGAATTTGCGTAGTATCGATGTGGAGTCAGAGTGATACTCCGCAACAGGGGCGGACTGGCAACCATAGGGCCCACCCTGCTAAACTGAAATGAGGACCCACTGTATAAAAATGTAAAAAATGTAATTGGCATTCTTCATATGTATTACATATAAAAGTCCATCTTCGAACCCTTAAATAGTATCCCATATATTCATACAAAAGCAAGACATTAGTTACTAAAAATCTGAAGTAGGAACATTTTAATAGTAACTCATACAGTGTGTAATTGGCATTATCAGTTTTTATTGTAAACACACACAATACCGGAATTGGTGCTTTCAGTTATTTACATAGTGCTATTGTTTTTTATGTAATGAATTTAAACCATTTATTTAAACAAATGAGTGTCATGTTTTAGAAAACCCAAAATATATACATGTGCAATAAGTAAAAACTAATTTCAAGTCAACTTTGAAACACTAAATAATTAAAGCACTGACAGAAATAATGTAAGTTTCTTTCCTCATAAATCAGTTCTAATATCAAATTGGTTGAAATTTTCTACTGAATTGCATACTGTAAACTAATTTTAGAAGTTACACCAACGCTTACTGAGCCCAGTGCCGGCAGCTAGTGCTCTCAAACGGGACAGGTCAGGCTTAATCGGGTCAGGGTTCGAGTCAAACCTCCTTGGGTCACAGGTCGGGTCAGGGCTGCTCTAGCAACGGGTCGGCTCGGGTTAACTTTCTTATGCGTCGTTTCGGCTAAAACCTATTCGGTCATGAGTCGGGTCGGGTCGACGTTCAACTCGACCCGAGAAGGACTTAGCCGAAACGGAACATAAGAAAGTTGACCCGAGCCTACCTGTGGCTAGAGCAACCCTGACCCTAGCGTAGGTGACCTGAACCGACCCGTGTCTCAAGCAGGCTTGACTCGACCCCTGACCCATGAAAGCCTGATCTGACCCGTTTGAAAGCACTAGGCGGCAGCAAACAGTTCAGTTAATTTCGTGTTTGTCTGTTAAAGTTGTAAGTAAAAATAGCCATAAAAGATAAGCTACAATTGACTGAAATCATCCAAAGACTTAGTGTATACATTATAATTTATAAACACCTTAGACAGAAAAACAAACAAAAAAAAATACCTGGCAACTGTCCTGCAGTGCTCGAATGAGTCACATCACGGTAATTTCTTTCTTGGGGCTTCACAGATTCAAATAGCCTACGTTGTTTTGGGTCAGATGCAGCTTTTTGTAAATCACATCTTCGTTTGTGTTCTTGCTTTTCAGCACCATTCAGTGTTGCCACACTTGGTACAATTGTACCAAATTCAGCCCTTTTTGTCATTCATCGGCCCGTTGGTACCACGCTGGCATTTTCAGCCCTTTTGGTGAAAAAGTTGGTACAATTCTAGCCAATTCAGCACCATTTAACAAATACTTGTCACATTTTCAAAATTGTCAGTAGCACTTTTCCTACATCTCACGTTACTTATATTGTGTGTTGGATTCTTAAAAAATGCTGTGAACATTCATTCTGCGACATTGCACCGCATAACACTACGAAGTACGAACTTTGCGTGAAAAATTCGTAATTCGAACAGTACCTGGAAACAAATGATGCTACATGTGCGCATAATGTATTGTGATGTCTTTCAATGAAGGTTCTAGGACCCTGGACCAGTTTTACATTTTTTTTTTTTTTTTTTTTTTACAAATGTCAGTTTACTTATATTCTTACAGTCTATTATCCTCCTTCGGTCCTGGTGCAATAATTTATATTTTAACCCCTTGCACTGAAATGACGAGTCTAGCTCGACATGGCCTCGCAGTGCCAAATCGCAAAATGACGAGCTACACTCGTCATAAAATTTAAACTATTGTAGCATCACATAGGGTTACTATATTGATGTTTTGAAAGTTATATAATGATAAACCATCTATAATACTCTTTTATAACTTATACTTCAATTGGGAGCGCGGTGGCTCAGTGGTAGAGCGTTCAGCTCCGGTGCTTTGGGTCCCTGGTTCGATCCCAGCTCGCGCCGTGTGGACTTTGTGGTGGACAAACACCGTGCTCGTGGGTTTTTTCGGGGTTCTCCCGTTTTCTCCCACTTTCTTCATTCCACCATTTCATTCATTTCTCATAATCACCGTCTCCTCCGGCATACCCACGGGACGTAAAACTGAAGATTTCATTCCATATACTTCAATTCAGAAAATAAATCGTAGTTTAAGGGGTTAATATTTAATTATAATGTACTGGTTACACATTAACTCGGAGAAGATTGATTTGTTCCTCGTTTTATATATTTTTTCATATATGGGCATAATACCCAATGGCGGATCTAGAAGGTAAAAACTGGGGGAGCCTGCCAGCACCCAGACTGTGATAAGTATATCGTGAGTTTACTAAAATTTTCAAAAATAGATAAATAATAGCTGCAATTATTTTTATCACTCAAAAACTGCTGGCGTAGGCTCCCCCGGCCCCGGGCTAGATCAGCCACTGATAATACCGTTTTTTTGTTTATAAGTAACTTTGAAATAGAGGCGTATTTGGTTTTCTTACAATACATACCGAAGGTGATAACTGTTTTCCCTTTTAATTTGCGATCTCTGTTATACTTCTACATGCGAAGAAAGTTTCATCTATTTCCACGGTTGTTCGGGGTCCTCCTATTTGGATATTTTTAAAACAAATTTTTAAAAAGAGCACTTTCTTGATCTGGACTCTTGGGGGGGGGGGTGTTCTAGAACTTTACTGCTTTTCAGGCCGGTAGCCAACCCAAAAATTTAGGGGAGCCCGATAGAAGTTAGAGGGGGCCTGATCCAATTATATTATGGTTCATCACCATATTATAGTTCATTTGCAAGCCTACCTTGAAAATTTTAGGGGTCGGTAAAATTTAGGGGGCGGCCCCCCTAGGCACCTTTGGATACTAGCCTGCTGCTTTTAGTTTTGCGTTATAGAGCCATGTATTACACTGGTATAAAATAATGAATTCAGCCCTTTTTGTTTCAATTTGGTACTATTTTTCAGCCCACTCCAGAGCCGGGACTGTGGCAACACTGGCACCATTTTTATATTTTTCCTTTACAGTAATCTTACAATCACTCCTATTATACCATCCATACTGACACAACCACATCAGTCTTCCACGACAAATGACACGTAACTGGTGTTCCAATAATTGAATTGCTGCTATCGGATTTGCTCTTCGATGTAATATACAAATAAAACACGAGACGAGGGCAGCAACTTCATAGTAATTGTTTGAGGTTTGTATAAAACAATCCTTGATAGTGGCGAGTAATTTCTTTTCGCTTTACCGCACTGAAAAAAAAAAAAAAAAAAAAAAACGAAGCCGATACTATTTCTTTCTTCGAAGCTTGGTCTGAGGACAATGCAGTTCAAAAGCGTTCCGGCTCCATCGCCACTTTCCACAATAACAATATCTACGAAACTATTGTTTGTTTAAAACATCGCCACTCGCCGGCTTGTAAAAGGACCGGAGTAGGCAATGGTATCCAAATCCAGTAACAGCCTGAAATCTACTGTGTTTCTTATATTTAAAAAAGTAGTATTTAACGTGCTCGTTTTAACAGCTGCTGTATCACAAACCCCGCAATGTTTTAGGGCCTGATTGTCTCATAGACGGAAAATTTTCTTCATGAAAGTTTAAGTTTACGTCTTTTTTGTGCAAAACACAAGTTTGCGGGAGTTACCCTGCCATATTTTTGATGCTGGTAGGTTTCATTGAGCACATCTTTTTAAAATTGGTGGAGGGGGCCCACCTGTTTGGGGGGCCCACCCTGCATTTGCAGGGTAGCAGGGTGGGCCAGTCCGCCCCTGCTCCGCAACCTTCACAAACGAGTTGCTGTCACTGAAAACAAATATAAACATATCTGGAAATTGACAGGGAAAAATGAATTGAATATTCATCACTATAACTATTTAATACACTAACTAATGGTCTATTTGCCGCTTTACATGCAAGGTAAATCATTGTAAATGCTTATCTAAAAGTAGTGATATCCCACCAAAAACGTAAATGTGGAAAAATGAAGCCAAGTTCTCTTACGTATATTACTTCATTCGGCTAGGAAATAAAGAGATCTGAAGCGATGCCGAGTTCAATTGAAATCTGAAAATCGGAAAATAAAATTTACAGCTTTAGTCCTTTAGTGCTGTGTTCCGGTGTCACAGGGATTTTTTACCCCTGGAAAGTTTTACCCCATGGAAATCTTTACCCCCTTGTCGGTTTCTGGTAATTTCAAAGGAAAAGTCAGAAATTACATTAAAAATTAATATTATTGAATGTGATCTCTCAGTGTATGCACTCACTTTGGGCAAGATGGCTTTCAATCCGAAGATTTGGTACGGGGGTAAAAATTTCCTAGGAAATTATTACCCCCCATTCGGTTATTGGTTACTTCAAAGACAAACTCAAATGTTACATTATAAATTAATACCACTCTGTAGTATCTCTTAACAGACAGAGTCACTTTGGGCAAGATCGCTTTAAATCCGAAGATTTGGTAGGGGGGTAAAAATTGCCTAGGAAATTTTTACCCCTGTCGGTTATTGGTTACTTCAAAGACAAACTCAAATGTTACATTATCAATTGATACCACTCTGTAGTATCTCTTAACAGACAGAGTCACTTTGGGCAAGATCGCTTTAAATCCGAAGATTTGGTAGGGGGGTAAAAATTTCCTAGGAAATTATTACATCCCTGTCGGTTATTGGTTACTTCAAAGACAAACTCAAATGTTACATTATCAATTGATATCACTCCATAGTATCTCTTAACAGACACAGTCACTTTGGGCAAGATCGCTTTAAATCCGAAGATTTGGTAGGGGGGTAAAAATTTCCTAGGAAATTATTACCCCCCTGTCGGTTATTGATTACTTCAAAGACAAACTCAAATGTTACATTATCAATTCATACCACTCCATAGTATCTCTTAACAGACACAGTCACTTTGGGCAAGATCGCTTTAAATCCGAAGATTTGGTAGGGGGTAAAAATTGCCTAGGAAATTTTTACCCCTGTCGGTTATTGGTTACTTCAAAGACAAACTCAAATGTTACATTATCAATTGATACCACTCTGTAGTATCTCTTAACAGACAGAGTCACTTTGGGCAAGATCGCTTTAAATCCCAAGATTTGGTAGGGGGGTAAAAATTTCCTAGGAAATTATTACATCCCTGTCGGTTATTGGTTACTTCAAAGACAAACTCAAATGTTACATTATCAATTGATATCACTCCATAGTATCTCTTAACAGACACAGTCACTTTGGGCAAGATCGCTTTAAATCCGAAGATTTGGTAGGGGGGTAAAAATTTCCTAGGAAATTATTACCCCCCTGTCGGTTATTGATTACTTCAAAGACAAACTCAAATGTTACATTATCAATTGATATCACTCCATAGTATCTCTTAACAGACACAGTCACTTTTGACAAGATGGCTTTAAATCCGAAGATTTGTTAAGGAGGTAATAATTTCCTAGGAAAATTTTACCTCCCTGTCGATTATTGGTTACTTCAAAGACACGCTCAAATGTTAGATTATAAATTGCTATCATTCCATGTTATCTGTTAACGAAGGGATTCACTTTGGTCAAGATGACTTAATATCTGAAGATTTGATAGGAGGGTAATAATTTCCTGAGAAATTTATACCCCCTGTCGGTTTTTGATTACATCAAGATCAATTGAAATGTTACATTATAAATTTGTATTATTTCGTGTTATGTCTTAACAGGCGGACTCACTTTGGCCAAGATTGCATTGTATCCGAAAATTTGAGAGGGGATAATATTTTTATAGGGAATTTATACCCCCTTAGCAGTTCTTGGTTATTTCAAAGACAAAATCTAATGTTACTTTATAAATTGGTTTTATACCCTGGTGTCTTTTAACAGACGCACTGACTGTCGGTAGGATGTTTTTATATCAGAAATTTTATAGGGGTGATTTTTCCCTAGGGAATTTATACTCTTGTATTGGTTCTGTGCTATTTCAAGAATAAGGTCAAATTTGTACATTATAAATTGATGTTATATCGTTTTATGTCTCAACATACGCACTCATTTTGGGGACGATAAAGGATGGTTTTATTTTCGGAAAGTTCATAGGGAGATAATATATAAAGAAAGCTAAACTTATTTTTATTTTTAATGAGATGTTGAAATACCAAATTAGATGACAGGAGTTTAATAGAATCCGAAAATTTACACGTTTTTATAAGATAATTTTCACCCGTATCCTTCGCTTCCACTTCGAAATTCCAAAAATCGTTTCCTTTTAGTATCTTACGTCTCAGATCCTATGTACTGACTAAGCTTTAAGTTTCCATCTGGTAGGACTTGAGAATCTCCTTTTTACAAGCCTTGTACGTTGTTCTGGTGGCTAGCTCGCGCTAGCTAGCTACGCCATTTTGAACAGTGTTGACAACTTTATCAATGTTTATTATATCTCCTGTACGGTTTGAGGTATCGAAGTGCTGTGAACGGTAAAATAATTTGTACGTTCATTGCAAACCATACATGTAACTAGATATAATATTTACCTAAGATTTTTTTTTTAAATAAAGACTTTCAAAAAATTCAAAATTTTCTACCCCTGTAACTTCGTTTCTATTCATTCGAAAAACGTCATACCATGACCATGGTATTCAGCGCTAAAGTTCTTTTGATGTACACTATCCTGTGCATCTCTGTTGTGCTGTGTCTGCGTTAGAGGCTTCAAAACTTCGGATGTTTGTGATACCATAATATCTTTAGCTTGGAACATTGATTAATAAAAGTGGTATTTTAAGTTTACATTTGACAAGTTGGTTTGAAATATGTAATAAACTGACGTAGGACCATTTGAAAAAATATAAACTTGTATTTGGTTGGCAACACTGTTGTGAATTTCTGTCTAGACCCGTTATAGCGGATGATCATGATAATTTGTCTACCATGTGTATATAAGGAGAGAGAGAGGAATAAATTGCAATAACGTTGTTTTTAGTTGAAAGATGTGTTTTATGTTTTCAATCATTTATGTTATAAATTGTGTAATAACAGTTATCAAGATTATAAGGCAACTAATATCTAATATCTAATATTTAATCTAATATTACTAATATCTAATATTTAACTACGTAATATTTTGGAATCAAAATCTGCTTTCTCGGTTGCAAATAACATACTTTAAAATTAGATTTACATACTTTTGTTTCAAAAGATTGTTTATTCTCAATATATATTTTATTCCCACGTGTTCCACACTGTCAAAAGAGTCAAATCGAGTTTCAAAATCAATACATTCCTTTCGACGCTCCTTAAATCTCGACTACTAGTGAAACAAGTCAAGAGCTGCTTTCAGGAACGAAACTATGAAATATTTTTTAACAGTGCAGTGTTTCGGAGGAAAGTTTCTTCCTCCTTTTATACTAGGCCGCTAAAATATAAGATTTGAATTGTTCCTCTTGATGAGCACCCTATACAAATTTCATTGAAATAATCAGAAAACAATTAATAGAAATTAACACTTTGCCACTGCAACCATCTTAAGACACCTGGGGGGCGCGGTAGCTCAGTGGTAGAGCGTTCACCTCCGGTGCTTGGGATCACTGATTCGATCCCAGCTCGCGTCGTGTGGAATTTCTGGTAGACAAACACCGTGCTCGTGGGTTTTCTCGGGATTCTCTCGTTTCCTCCCATTTTCTTCATCCCACCATTTCATTCTTTCTCATAATCACCTTCTAATTTAACCAAACTGGCATAACCGTGCGTCGTAAAACAAAATATTTCATTTCATTTTTTTCTTAAGACACCCTCGTCAGACAGCAAATCACGTGCAAAACTGGAAAAGCATTTATTTCCTAGGAAAACATTACCAACTATCAAATTTTGGGTTATGAAGCCAAATTTTCGGGCATAAAGCAATCTTGCCCAGAGTGATTGCGTCTGTTACGAAATAACACGGAGCAGCATCAATTTACAATATAACAATTGATGTTGTCTTTGGAGTAACCAAGAACCGACAGGCGGTATAAATATCTTAGGAAAATATTACCCACTATCAAATTTTCGGACATAAAGTCATATTGATCAAACTGAGTGCCTCCGCTAACAAACAACACAGAATGGTAATAATTTATAATGTAACATTGGATGTCCTTGAAGTAACCAAAACTCGATATGATGGTATAATTTCCTAGGAAATTATTACCCCCATACCACATCTTCGGATTTAAAGGCATCTTGACCAAAGTGACTCTGTCTCTTAACAGATACTATGGAGTGATATAAATTCATAATGTAACATTTGAGTTTGTCTTTGAAGTAACCAATAACCGATTGGGGGGTAATAATTTCCTAGGAATTTTTACCCCCGTACCAAATCTTCGGATTGAAAGCCATCTTGCCCAAAGTGAGTGCATACACTGAGAGATCACATTCAATAATATGAATTTTTAATGTAATTTCTGACTTTTCCTTTGAAATTACCAGAAACCGACAAGGGGGTAAAGATTTCCAAGGGGTAAAACTTTCCAGGGGGTAAAAGTTTCCAGGAGTAAAAAAATCCCTGTGACACCGGCGTAGCGTAGTTGCTAACGATTTCCTGTTTGGTACGAGCGTTGCCACATTTGTTCCCGGTAAGGACACTTGTTCTAAAAGTTGAAACCGGCAACTTTTGAACAACTGAGAACAGACCTTTCCGATGTTCTACTGGCTAGCGAATTATGGCTTTAGTTCCCTTCGTATCGGGTTCAATCCTCGGAGGGAGAGTATTAAAACTTGAGCACATCACGGCTTCCACCATAAACTCGTGTTTCATTTAGCCCCGGCGCTGTGAATAATTCCAAACTTCAACAAATAAATAACTGTAAAAGAGAAGTAGTAAGCATAATACATGTTTTCTTATCTTGAAATACGCCCATTTATTAAGAAATAATTTTTAATTTCCAATATTTTGAATACCGAAACAGTTTGCATCATGGCCTCATTCGGGGAGAGCGGGAGGGGCAGTTTCCCCCAAGTTTTAAATACAGATACATACACACATATTTATATATACAGGGTGTTTCAAAACAACACTGACAACGTTTGGGAGGTGATTCCTGACACCAAGATAAGACAAAAAGTATAGACCCACTTGGGTGCAAAAATGCTTCCTTTCGAAGATATAGGCTGCCGAAATCATGAAAAATTGAACTTTAAATTTCCATAGCTCAAAAACTATGGGACCTACCGAAGTCGAGTCCAGACTTCACTTACGAACTAATCGTGTCCTATCGAAAAATCCATGTTTCAAAATCCTGCGGTACTTCCGCAACAGTTTTTATAGAGGGAGTTTGGCTACGGGCATACAATTTAAAGTACTCACCAACTACCTCTATAAAAATTGTTGCGGAAGTACCGAAGGATTCTGAAACATGGATATTTGGATAGGACACATACTAATTCCTAAGTCAAGTCTTGACCAGACTAAGGTAGGTCCCATAGTTTTGGAGCTATGGATCTTTAAAGTTCAATTTTTCATGATTTCGAACTCCAAAAGGAAGCATTTGTGAACCCAAGTTGGTCGATACTTTTTGTCTTGTCTTGTTGTCAGGAATCACCTTCCAAACGTTGTCGGTGTTGTTTTGAACCACCCTGTATATATATATATTAGGGATGGCCAATTCCGGAATTTTTACTTTCCGGAATCCGGAAAGTAAAATCGGAAAATTCCGGATTTCGGAAAAATTCCGGAATTCGGAAAAATTCCGGATTTCGGAAAAAATCCGGATTTCGGAAAAATTCCGGAATTCGGAAAAAATCCGTATTTCGGAAAAATTCCGGAATTCGGAAAAATTCCGGAATTCGGAAAAATTCCGGAATTCGGAAAAATTCCGGAATTCAGAAAAAATCCGGAATTCGGAAAAATTCCGGAATTCGGAAAAAATCCGGATTTCGGAAAAATTCCGGAATTCGGAAAAAATCCGTATTTCGGAAAAATTCCGGAATTCGGAAAAATTCCAGATTTCGGAAAAAATCCGGAATTCGGAAAAATTCCGGAATTCGGAAAAATTATTTTTTCTTTTTGTAATCCTAAGAATTTTGTTCAAATGCAAACGAACAAATTTCCTTTTTGTAATCCTAAGAATGTATGATGCAAGTTAAGCTGAAACTTATATCTTAAAGTATACACTACTCAATCTTCCCATGGTTAATGAGATGTAGTCCAAAAGTACGATGTACTCCTAATATTTAATTTTTGTTTTACTGTGATATTGTCCAGAGGTAAGACATATATTACACTGAGATAAACAACTTGACATAATGAAGATGTTATCATACGTAGTTTTCCAGAAAATCGTGAGAAACGATTTTTTATGAAGTTAAAATATGCGTCGCTTGTTGCCAGTGTGATGCAATTGATAACTTTTATGCTGGAATAGTCTTCTTCTTATTATTATTATTATTATTATTATTATTATTATTATTATTATTATTATTATTATTATTATTATTATTATTATTATTATTATTATTATTAATCGTTTATGTACTGTAAAAGAAAAATATGAACCGTTAAGTAGTATATTTTATCTTGTTTTTTGATATCTTCTAACAGTAATAACAAATTGCTTGTAAATACGCAATGATTATCAAGGACAATGGCATATTAATGTAAGGACTACTCTGCAGACTAGCAATAAACAATAAACAATAACATAAACAATAGTCCCAAAAAAAAAGTAACTAACTTGGGCACGTCAGAATATTCGCGAGAATATAGGGACGCATTGAGACTAGCAAAAAACGTGGTGTTATTATTACTCAAAGGGCCGTACGATGGAGGCTTTAACGTTAATGTTAATGGCACCAATGAGCACTTACTTGCTCTAATGGTTAACCTCACTTTTGAGATGATTCTTAGAAGTGGGCGTGTTGGCATGCAGTTGGAGTACTAACGATTTGCGTCACTATCGAACACTAACGTAGCACTAGCGACGTTTAAAGTCGAAATTGGAGTCTGACATAAGTGGCTTGTCAACTTCACGGACATTATATTTTCCTTGAATGCGAGAATTTTGCGCCCTACCACAAAAATAGGAAAAAATGCACTCGCAATATATTTGCACTGGAATGTTTGTGCCCTACCCCAAAAAGAGGGGAAAATGCGCCGGCTATATATTTGCACTGGGATGTTAGCGCCCTACAATTCAACTTATTATTGTATTGTGTAAAGTAACTTCCACTCGCACTTGAACTAGGCTTGCCTCTCATCGTCTCAGTGAGTTACTCCATCCGTTATAATATTCCGAACAAATGAAAAAAAAAATACAATTTTAGTTCACTAAAGGGCAATCCATACAAATACAATTTTTCATTATACTACAAAATTTACAATAAAAGTATAAATGACTGATATATAATTATTTATTAATATAATCAAAGAGTATAATTTAATCTACAAAAGGCTGTTTGGCTCTACCCAGATATCTCTGTTCACAATCCTTGAGAGTTGTTTGGCTTTTCAGGACACAAAATATAGAAAAGAAAATGTAAAGTGAATGTAAAATCAGTTCAGTAATATTATCAAGAAAACTATGTACAGTGTGTTTACTTGCTGGAATTACACTTCAAACACACAATTGCGTTCAGTCGTTCTTTCAGGAAAAATGTTCCGGGGGGCACATTTAGTATTCCGGAGGGGGGTCACTGCTGGTACTATTCTATTTATTATTATATTATAGACGTATTATTTTGGTCTCCTCCGAGGGGGCACTCTGAGAGCTCTGGGGAGGCCAGTGTTCCCCCAAAATCATCTCTGGAAGAAGCAGTGATTGCGTTGATCCGTTGTGTTCTTTTGGCTTATATTGAAGTTTATTCTCCCCTTATATAGCCACAATGAAAATAAATCACAAATGGCATGGTTGTGGGGGGAGGATTGTTTATGCTGTAATGTCAGCCCCTCCGAGGAAATGCGTAAGCTCCAATAGGTTCTTTTATTTCGCAGGTCTCAAACTTCCCGGTGGAGGTACATCGCAGGCGCAATTTTCCCTGTTCTTGAGGTAGGGCGCAAATTTCCCAGACGCAAAATTCTCGACACCGTTCGAATGACCTCGGAAGACTATATCTTTTTCAATACTTTTTTATAATTTTTTACTCGAGATTTCTTCATAGCTTCTTATTAAAATACTTACTAATATATCCTCATTTTATTGTCCTAACCAATCAATATGGGTATGTTGTCAGTAAAATATTTAGATTGATCGAGCCTCTGGTGTGTAACCACAGTATCATGCCCCCATTAGAAATCTTGGCTAAACGAATCAATATATGTTGCCAATAAAATAGTTTAGAATGATTGAGCCCCTGGTAAATAACCATAGTATTTCGTGACAGACCCCCCCCCCCCTTCCTATTACCATATTCTAGCTACGTGCCTGACTCAGCTAAATCTCTACATTCTTTACCAAGCACACATTTTCTAAAGCGGAAAATGCTCTCTAAATACCTAAGCTCATTATTTTCAGCAGATGCACAAACTGGGTAACATGCTATCTACATGAATGTTATATATGTCGATTACTGGAAACCGCTTCTCGCTATCTATTACCATATTTACTATATAATGATTAACGTTAAAACCGGAAATGGTTGATTTGTACCGCTTCCGGTTTGAATATTACATTCATCAGGGAACTCGATTCTTAACTATTGACTCTGTACATCATGGCCAAAATTGATTGGTAATCCATCAGATAGTTCTTGAGACTGTTTGTTTCACTGACGGACAGAATGAATATATGGCTATAGAGTTTTGATAAACTAAATTCGTTAATGAGTGATGATGGAACAAATATAAGAAAGGGAACCAAGAGTACCACCGGGAAAATTTTCGAACACAAAATTAGCCATCGAAAACCCACATGTCCTGGGTTAGAATACCATAGATGAAAACTCTACCACTGAGTCATCAATCACCCGCTTATTAGTTTTGTTAACTATTATATTAATATAAATTAATGAATGCCTGCTTATGTTAATTATTGAACAATTACATTGTATACTTCGTAAAGTCAATTTGTATTTACTGTACATACAGTGAGCGCAGAAAGTGTTCGTACACCTATGCTATTGAAACGAGAATGCCTGCGAAAAAGAAACAGAAAATTTAAGAAGTGTAATAACACACACAATATGAATAATGAAAACTAAGCTTTATGAATATATCAATAAAGAACCACAAAGACAAGTTTAATGGTCAGAAAGTAAATAAATTCCGTAGAAAATATATAGAGTAGACGCAAAAAGTGATCGTACACCTGACGTACGAATACGAAACAAAGATACCACAACTGGGGTTCACTAGTATTCACCTGAGTATACACCTCTGTATAGCATGACGAGTAACAGAATGAGTTTAGTTGTGAATAGGAGTGAAAAAACTGCACGGTGGGCTGTCAAAATGGGAAGCAACCGAACAGAAACAAATGAGGAGACAAGAAAAGTAATTATTAAAGTGCATAAGAAGGGTAAGTCTTTGAGAAAGATAGCAAACCTCAGGGGCAGATCCAGAGGGGGGCGATCGGGGCCATCGCCCCCCCCCACATGAGGAAACTTTCTTATTTTATATATAAATAAACCCATCCATAACAAGTTTGGAGCTCTTAAAAGTAGCAGTATTACTGCCGACCGCCCCTTCCCCAGAAGTCCGTCCTGGATCCGCCCCTGTATAGAGTAGCCACAATCGAGTATTTTCCGCTGTATGTTTGGAGTCGTTGTCTTGCTGAACAATAAATTGTTTTCAAGAACCATCTTCTGCCCACTAGTATGGAGATATTCCTTTAATATGTTAATATACACTTTGTATAGGGATGGTATCGAGACGAGACGAGACGAGACTCTGTACAGTCTCGGTCTCGTCTCGGTTGATAAATAGCTGTCTCGGTCTCGGTCTCGTCTCGAATCAAAAATCGCCGTCTCGGTCTCGGTCTCGTCTCGGTCAATAGATGCTTGTCTCGATCTCGGTCTCGGTCTCGAGGACCAAATCTCGGTCTCGTCTCGAAAGTCTCGAAAGTCTCGAAATAAATAGTGTGAAATTAAAATTGTGAAAGTATTATTATCGTACAGTCTGTCGTTTCCGCTTCTTATTTTTTGCCTTCATTCTTGAATATTATGGTACGCTATACCTCTTCACAGCTAATTTGCTAGCGCTAATGCTTTCCATGCGTGTGTTCGAGGTTCAATCATCTATGGGCAGTGGCGGCGGTTGGACGTTAAATGTGGGGGGGGGGGCAAGACATGATCTGAATATTTGATATCAATGTTAGTTTTCCTGGTTGCTTGTAACACTTTGTTTGGCGAAAGGTTGTATAACAAATAGGATACTATCTTTTTCAGTTAAAATACCGTATATCGTATTTCATATTTTATTAAGTAAATTGACAAGAGAAACGCAAGTAGACACTAGCCCTTTGTACTCTTAAACAACGAAGGTGTAAGAAGGGATTTGATTCCTTGCTCATGAATATCTGTGTGGAAAATTGTGTGATCAGATTAGAGGCATATTTAATAAATTTGCAAAACAAATAAACAGAAAGGATAATATTAATCAAATAATCATAGTAATGAATAATGGGGCTTGTTTTGCAAAAGTTATATTGAAACTGGAAATTAATGAACAACTTATTTTTAATTCCACGCATGCTATTATATAGTTATTACTCTTAGAATGACAGTGAATACTACAAGCATATGCTACGACATTTAAAGAAATACTTTTGCAGCTTCCCGAAACATGTTCGCTGCCATTAAGTACAGTTTTCACTTTATTGGAATATATCAAAACTCAGCAATACTTAGTGACTCCACATTTCAGTTATACAAAATAATTCTAAAATCTAGAATTATGCTAAATTTAATAAATTGAATTGTATATACAAAACTGTATATGTACACCCCTAAACTCCTATATTATACTGCAAAATTAATATTCCTTACTGAGCTTCTTCGTGGCTAAGCGGTTAGCGTACACGCCTTTGACGTGGGAGACCCGGGCTCGATTCCCCGGGGGGAGCTCACGTGGTTCGAACTCCACGTTGATAATTAAGTCCACGTCTCACATAACTTCGCTGCTGAACAGAATGTTAAACTGAAAAAAATCAAATCAAAATATTCCTTATTATTAGAAAGAACAAAATACATTTTAGGAACTGTCGATTTTTGTGCAATTAAAGAATAACTTGTAAAGGACTTCTTTTCTTGCGAAATGTTATCTCAATTAGTTCCAGAGCAGCTAACATATCGAGCCCTTGCAAGAAGAAATTAAAGTACGCTCTAATTGTGGCGCTCCAATAGGTTAATTTTTGGTCCATTTTTAGTAGCAGTTCAAACGCAATTCCTGTAGCTTTCTTAATTCCACGGGAAGACAATCAATAAGTACTCATGGAACGACAAATATTTTATGGCACCATTTTTATTCTATGAACCAATAATACATACAAAACTTTATATTTCCAAATGAAACTATATACATTAATGAGTAATTTCGAAAAGGTGGGGAGGGGGCAACTGCCCCCCTTTGCCCCCCTAATCGCCGCCCATGTCTGTGGGTATATCATATCTGGGATAAAACCCTAATAGTAATTCATATTTCACTTTCTAGCAATAGACTTTGTCTCAAATAGCCTCAGTACTGCCTATACAATTAAACTCTATTAAATTAACTCCAGTACTGTACAGTAGTTTATTTCCTTCCTTTGAATCAGAATTGATCAATGCCTCCTAACGGATAACACAACACATAGCAGCACGAAAGTATTAAATCGGACCGAAATTGAAATTTTACAATACCTCATTTATTGTCCAATACATTCTGCTTTGACTGTCATTTTAAAAACAGAATATAACATTCATGATCTTAACAAATAGGGTAAATTATTACTACAATATATTTTGTTTCTAATTGATCAAATGCTTTATTAGCGTTTCATATATACGTATTTAATTTACACTTTATAACACGGACTTACTGAGCCTTGTGGTGGGAGCTAAGACACTCACCTTTGTTATGTGTGGTCTTGGGTTGAATCACCAAACAAGTTAGATTCAAAGTCCGATATTTCGCATAGTTCGCGTCTCAATTTAAGTACATTCTGTTTCTTATACGAGATCGTAAGGTCGTAATGCATTACTATGCATATATCCAGAGCCGTAACTAGGCAGGAGCAACTGGGACAGTGTCCCGGGGTCCTCACCCATAAGGGCGTCGAAAAACCCAGTCAGGCTTACAAAATTTCTACTCTGAGAAATAAGGAAAGGATAATACATAAGAAATTGAAGAATTTAGTGCTATAATTTAAATAAATTGTCATAAATACTGCAGATCTATCTCTTTGTACGCTAGGAAAAATGTCGCCCCTCGGTGGCGACAAAATCAGCTTTGGAGGCCCACAGAGTTATTGTTACTCATCTAAGTAGGACAAAACAATAATTTATTTCCTTTTTGAAATATCTTGTTTTACTTTTCGTACTACTCTTCGCAGTAGCTTATGTGACGTATAAAAAAAATTAAAATTTATTTATTTATTTTTATTTTATTTTGTTTATTTTTTGCTCTGATTAACCATAGAATTTCAATAATCTCACGCAGAGACGTAAGCAGACTACAGCACGCTTGGCTACAGCAGAGCCGTAAGCAGCACGCTTGACTACAATTCGCGTGGTCCCAAGTTCAATTCCCGGTGTGGGTACAGTTGAACAACCTAAGTGGTTCCACTATAATCAGTAGCTCCACGTCTCCTTTAGCCGCCCTAGCATAACTGTGGGACGTTAAACTAAAACAAGTTAACCCAAAAATTAACACAATGCGTATTACTAACTGTAAGTCTTTGAATAATTGCATATACACTGAAGAAAAACCCAAGTCCAGATTTTAGAAGAAAACGAGGATAATATGCTTTTTGTTGGGAACACTATGACAAGACAGTGGTGTCAATCTTAATACTGGGTGAAACACCCTCATTTCTATGGCGACATAGTCAGTAAGTGAGAGCGATGCTTACTGTTCTCACAGGAGTAATTGGTGCTCTCACTTACTGACGTACGTAGCCACATGAAATAAGGGTGTTGCACCCAGTATTACAATTGACGCCTGTATATATATAAAACAACATCGACGATTGGGAGGTGATTCCTAACACCAAGATAAGACAAAATGCTTCCTTTCGGAGTTACACGCTGCCGAAAACATGAAAAAAAAATGAATTTTAATGTTCGATAGCTCCAATGCCGGAGCCAAGGGAGGGCCAGGGGGGCCGGGCCCCCTTGCTCAAAATCTTGGCCCCCTAGTGCCCAAACACAGTGATATAGCTATAGATTTACAAACGCTAAGTGAGTCGTGGCCACAAGTTAAACTACTACCAAAACATCTCTCCACAGCAGAGTTACCAACTGCAGAATACCGTATGTTGCAATAGTCTGCGTTCCGAAATGAAATGAAATCAAGATTTACGTCCCACGGATATGCCAACTAGGCTAATGGTGACGGTGACGACGAGAGATGAATGAAATGGTGGAATGAAGAAACTGAGAGGAAACGGGAGAACCCCAAGAAAACCCACGCACGAGGTGTTTGTCCACCACAAAGTTCACTTGACGCGAGCTGTGATCGGACCAAAGGTGGACGCTCTACCACTGAACCACTGCTCTGCGTTTCGAGTAAAATAGCTCTACTACTTTATGTTCGTAGTACAGCAAGATCTAATTCACCGAAATCTGTAGGATGCATGCATTGATCTCACCGCCTGAACTACCTTTTAACTCTTGTATCTTATTGACGTAGTTATCTCCTTTGTTTTCGACAAAGAGCCAGAAAGAAAAGCAAAATCAGTCGGCATTCTCATTCGCTTTAATGCTAAAATTTATACTAAAATATGAGACACTTACTTACAAATAGCATACACTTTAGTAAAACATTACACTTGCGTTGGACGAAAGAAGTGTTCGTACATTACCTATTAGAATTCGTACAGTAAGTGGTTAATTCTCATTGACTATGGCGACATAGAACAAATGCATAGTAATCATTAAATAATTTGGTACTACTACTAGTACTACTACTACTACTACTACTACTACTACTACTACTACTACTTATTATTATTATTATTATTATTATTATTATTATTATTATTATTATTATTATTATTATTATTATTATTATTATTATTATTATTATTACAGTTTATCTACATAATAATATAAATAGCTACTTATATTATTATGCTGTATTAAAACAAACCTGGAACTTGTGATATTTATTCACTTCCATCATTCCATCAGGCAAACTGGTCTGATGTGTGCAAGAAGGAATGTTTTCGAGCTGGTAAAATTTGAGATGACTACTGCCTATAACCTTGAGCTTCGCCTTATATCCAATTCTATTATAGCAATCAACCTCCGCCGTCACGTCTAAGTGGAGTAGTCACCTAACCCTTGCTCATGTTCGGCAGCAATCACGAGCACTAGGTTTACTCACAAAGGATGTCGCGGCATGTTCTGCGAACAGCTTGTTGTTTACAGTTTCCATTAAACTTTCAGAAATAATGTTCCACTGTATAAATATGATAAGCAGACTTGTTTCCTAGTCTTGATTTTCTTAACGACTACTAAAAAAGAAGTAGTTATCATATTTCTGTTTTTAAAAAATAGTGCTTTTGGATAGGATAGCCTAATGGATAGAATAAGATATGCATATTCAATGATTTTTAAATTATACAGTACATTTTAGCTTGTGATTGAACCTTACAAGTTTTGTGAGTATATGAATCAAGTTTTTCCATTCATTGAAGATGCCCCCCTCAAAATTTTCGTGGTCTCTTCATTGGCCCCCTTGAAAAACATTCTAGCTATGCTACTGCATAGCTCCAATACTATGGGATCTACCGTAGTCGGGTCAAGACTTCAACTAAGAACTGGTATGTGCCCTAGCCAAATATCCATGTATCAGTATCTTGCGGTACTTCTGCAACAGCTTTTACAGAGGTATTTGGTGAGTACTTAAAATTATATGCCCTTAGCCAAACTCCTTCTATGAAAATTGTTGCGTGAGTACCGCAGGATTCTGAAACGTATTTTTGGATATTTCGCATAATAGTTCCTAAGTAAAGTCTTGACACGACTACCGTAGATCCTATAGTATTGGAGCTATGGACCATTAAAGTTCATTTTTTCATGTTTCCGGCAGCCTATAATTCCAAAAGTAAGCATTTGTGCACCCAGGTTGGTCTATACTTTTTGTCTTATCTTGGTGTCAGGAATCACCTCCCACCCGTTGTTGATATATATATATAGATAGATAGATAGATAGATAGATAGATAGATAGATAGATAGATATAGATAGATAGAGACGGACAGAGAAGGCTACATCAGCAGTGGATTTTGTTTCGGGAGAGGTTTGAGAAACGGGTAAGAAACATTTGTGCTGTACGTGCAGTGCAAAAAAATGGTCACAAATTTATTTCGGGAGAGGCTTGAACCTGATAGCACCCCCTAAATATAGGACTGTACATCAGTCAACCGTCCCCATATTATCTAACACTGCGACGAAAGAAATTTTGAGTAAAGACAATTTTAATTTTTATCAATATTCGAGACGAGACCGAGACTTTCGAGACTGACCTAAGTCTCGTCTCGGTCTCGTCTCGATTTATAGAGGCCTGTCTCGGTCTCGGTCTCGTCTCGGTTATATAAAATCCGTCTCGGTCTCGGTCTCGTCTCGGTATATAAAAGCCCGTCTCGGTCTCGGTCTCGTCTCGATAATTCGAGACGAGACCGAGACGAGACCGAGACTAGTCTCGGTCTCGGTACCATCCCTAACTTTGTAGATCATCACTCCATCGATAAGGTGGAGACGACCCACTCCTGAGGCACTCATACAACCCCAGACGAGCACGGACCCTCCTCCGTGTCTTACTTTAGAGACGAGATTTTGAGGATTCATCTCTGTATTCACCTTGCGCCATACCATACGCCTCCCATTGGACTCGATAAAATTAAATTTATTTTCGTCCGAAAATATGACCCTATTCCAGAAAGAAGCCTGATCCCTTATCTTTATACTCTTTTTCAAACTTTAGTCTCTTTATACGATTTGTCTTGTTCACCCAGAACATTTTCCTGGCTATCCGACCATAATACCCTGCAAATATTCCGCACTGTACTGGCTGATACTTTAACACCGCGTGTTTCCAGATCCGTTGCCAATTGCACAGCACTACTTTTTGGAACCTTTTTTCTTTCCCTAATAATGTAACGTTTAACTTGTTCACTCAACACTCTTGGTCTTCGAGTTCTTTTTTATTATTTTTTTTTTATGGTTTCGCACAGTGATAGAAACATTATACATCGCAATTATTGTTTGTACTGTTGAACAAGGCCTGTCTGCAAGGTTTGCCAGGGGCGGATCCAGGACGGACTTCTGGGGGGGGGGCGGTCGGCGGTAATACTGCTACTTTTAAGAGCTCCAAACTTGTTATGGATGGGTTTATTTATGTATAAAATAAGAGTTTCCTCTTGTGGGGGGGGGGGGCGATTGCCCCCTCTGGACCCGCCCCTGACTCTATAATACCTTGAAACAGCTTCGCACACCTCCCCAATCCCCAGACATGAACCCCATAGAACATCTATGATCTGTTCTGGAGACAAGAATCAGAAGTCACAGCTTGTCTACTAAAGAAGGCCTAAGAAAAGCTATTCAAGAAGAATGGGACATAATCAGTCCCGAAGCTACAGAACTACGAACTACTACAGGTGAAATCAATGCCACGAAGATTACAGACAATCATTAACGCACAGGGTAATCCCACAAAATAATAAATAACGTAATATACTTTATAAGCATTAATTCAAGCATAAGTGTACGGTGACTTTTTGCGTTTACAAAAAAGGAATTCTCTCTTTTCTTCTGAACAAAACAGTGATTGTGTTTGTTTGGCCTTTCTCTTGTATATAGAAATAAAATGTATGAATGTGTAGTCTTAATTCTGGTTATATATATATTTTTCCACCTCCCGTTCTCATGCTAGCTGTTTTCAATATAAACTATGCACGGTGTACGAACACTTTCTGCGCTCACTGTAGGTATGTTGACAATAAGCGAATGTTATTAGAATATTTGTTGAGATTTATTTTCCTTCACTGCCTTTCGCCTGATTAAAAAGTAGTTTGCAGTGCTTTGGAGCAGCTGCAGGTGGGAACGCGATAATGTTTGAGACATACCGGCGACTTTTTTGTGTGTGAAAATAAGATCTTTCTCATAAAGTAGTAAATAACTGCAGTAGCAATTGTCTACGTAAATGATAGACATATCCAACTACAAGAAATTAATACAGTATATATAGCCTATTCATTATTGTGTTTCTCTTTTAACAACTACTAGCTAAGGATGGCCAATTCCAGAATTTTTACTTTCCGGAATCCGGAAAGTAAAATCGGAAAAATTCCGGATCTCGGAAAAATTCCGGATTTTTCTGAATTCCGGATTTTTTCCGAAATCCGGAATTTTTCCGAATTCCGGAATTTTTCTAAATTCCGGATTTTTTCCGAATGTCGGAATTTTTCCGAAATCCGGAATTTTTCCGAATGTCGGAATTTTTCCGAAATCCGGAATTTTTCCGAATTCCGGAATTTTTCCGAATTCCGGAATTTTTCTGAATTCCGGAATTTTTCCGAATTCCGGAATTTTTCCGAATTCCGGAAAGTAAATTTTCCGATTCCGGAAAACAAAATTTCCGGAATCCGGATTCCGGAAAATTTTGGCCATCCCTAATATATATATATATATATATATATATATATATATATATATATAAATGAATAGTAATAGTAGTATACTAGTAAAAAACCTTAAACTTCTATCGGTAGAATCTCTTGCCTCCTCCCTTTGTGCTCCAGGGAAAATCTGAAATCAGAGATAAAGTGGGTCAGTGGGTCGAGTAGATCAAGTTTCTGAGTGGGTCAGTGTGTCGTGGATCAACAGCATGTGACCCACCATCCACCATGACACACAATGACCCACTGGATCCACTGTGACCCACTACAACGCACCACCCACCATGACCCACTGCGACCCACCGACTCAGTCTGACCTACCGACTCACTCTGCTCACTGCATTGTAGACAGTATCTTCTGAAGACTGGTAAATTTGTCTTCGTTTTACTTTCAAGACCTTCATTTCCCTTCCTTTTCCATTTGTTTCTTTCTACTTAAATGAGGTGAGTATATCCAAGTGAAAAAAAGAACTTCAGGAACTTTTGGATATTGATATTTATAATTGTAATAATAGCAATAGGACTTATACTCATACTTGCCTTTCGAGGCCTGTGAGTTTTTCGAGGAGCTAACTACTGGAAAAATACATTTTTGAATCACTGTAATATATAAATTATTATATAAAAATTGAGTTGAGTTGAGTTGAGTTTGAGTTTAACGTCCCGTTCAGCAGCGAGGCTATATGAGACGTGGACTACTGATTAACGTGGAATCCGAACCACATAAGCTCCCGCCGGGAATTATATAAAAAATTGAATGTAACTATGTGTGCCTGGTCATCATGGCCAAATTACAAAGTCAAATGAAATGACTTTTGATATATTATATAGTTAGGTCTTAATCCAAACTGGGATGTTGTATTGCTTTCATTATAATACATATCCTAAGGAGATAGTGAGGATCCGAATTTTTGGAAAAAAAATTGAGTATCTCGCAAGCCGTTAAACTTACGGAGCTGAAATTCAGTGTATTCTCTTTATTGAAAATAAACAGAATGTGTCCTAGCATTTTTTTAAATTCTCCTTTATGGGGGGGGGGGGACTTTCTATATATGGAAAATTGATAGTGAGTTGATTTGTAAAAATGATCGAAAACGATCGATATTAGTTAAGAAAAAATTCAGAAAAAAAATCACTGCTTCGCTTCATATATCCATTGCTTTCTATTATAATAATTGCCGAAGCTTATGTTTCTTATATAGAGCGCTTACAGCACAGGGCAATCAACCTATAAAGTTGTTAGAAAAATATACATAAAATTTGTACTGTAACCTTAATTCCACGGAAATTTTAAGTTTGGATTGTACCCATAATTATATGGAGAATTTTACACTTTTTTCCCCTTTACGTTGGTCTACTTACCTTGATTTGGAACTTTCAAATTTCATCCTTTTTTCCACTGAAAAGTATCGATAATTCAACAAGGAAACAATTATACTATGATAATTTAATAGAAATTCCTCGTAATTTGACACATGTGAAACAGCAGTATGGTAATTGAAGGGGAAGAAGAAGGGAAATTCCCATTCACCTCTGAACACTTCCCCGGAACCTCGTTTCCTTTTGCTTTCTAGGAGGGGGAACTTGGTAATGACATTAAACCTTCATGTTTAATACAAAAATTAAATTTATAAACAAATAAGAAATCATCAGTTTATCAGGCTTTAATTGATAGTTTATGCACAAGATTCCCTATCGAAGGCGTGGTAGATGAAGTTTCTGTTCTCCATGAGTCGACATTGCCAACTGACATGGCCGATATAGAAAAAAATGTTGTATGGTGATAGAGAGCTGGTACTTCTTGCTGAATATTTCAAAACTGACCGAGAAAAGTCGTTATCAGATTTAAGTCTAACAAATAGATTGTTGATGAGGAGTTGCAGAAATTTCTACGTCGGGTAGAAGTATTATCAATTTCCACGACAGAGTGCGAACGGGGATTTCCCTTATGAATTTACAGATGACTGGTATTAAGAAATAGACTAAATGCTCAAACATTGTCTAACTTGTTGTTCATCAATGTCAATGGCCCACCGCTAGACAAGCTCAAAGTAGACGAGCTAGTTATTTCTTGGCTGAAGAATGGACATCATTCCGCTGGATGATTTACGACGAAAAAGCTCTAGAGTCCAACAAGAAATAAACCCGATTTCATATTTGTTTTAAGTGGGCAAATTACGAGTTATGGAAAATGTATACTTGTATTACTAATGGATTATTTGTGTTATTTAACTTTGTACCTAATTTTTAATAAGTCTCTTCTTTGCTTTTTATAATCTAGAAGGCAAACTACTTTGAATAAATATTCATAATAATTGCAATTGTGCATATTTGTAGCTTAAATTTAACGTGGTGTTTTAGTGATTACACAAATTAAAATTATGTGCATACTTTATGGAGATGTTTTCACAGAGGGTACCCGAGCACCTTTATAAGCTATGAAAAACTTATTTTTCAAGTCTTTTGTGAGAAAAATTCTGTGAACTAAGAAATCATAACATTTTCCATATTGTACACTCCGCATCAAAAAAATTGCGACAGCTAACACCGTGCAGTTAGGTCACCCAATGTTAGTGCTCTCAACGGGTCGGGTTGCAGACCGACCCGACCCGTGATCCGATCCGATTGACCTGACCCGACAACCGACCCGAGTAGCCTGACCCGACAACCCGACCCGAGCTGACCCGACTGACTCGACTCGACAACCGGACCCGAGTTGACCCGACCCGTTTGAGAGCACTATGGTCACGACACTGGGTGAACGCCAAAATGCACTCCCATTGGAAATTAAACCCGGACTACGTTAACCACTAGCTAGATCAAGCGGAGGATTCGTATATGCATCTTAATGAATATTTGGCACTTTTGAGGTTTGGTTATTTCTTTTTATAACTGATACCAGTGTCCGACGTGGGAGAAATTTATTTTTTCTTTGCTTCAGTTCTATGTGACAAAATTTTTATTCAAGGTCAGTGTTCTCACCTGCTCGGACGGCAGGGGATCTTCTCGGAAGGCAGTAGCAAGAAAGAGTCTCTTGGCGGAGACAAAAGGAAATCATTTAACTACAATGATAAGGGTTGAGGAAACGGAAGAATACCTGTGATTTTTCCAACCCTTCAATTTCATTCCAAAATAAGTTCTTATGATTCCGGGACCCGCGCCACTTTGATTTTTCTTTCTCGGTAATTAAAACGTATTTTACAGTATATATAGTTGCAAGTAAGAAGATACATAATATGAATTTTGTAATTTAAAATTTAAAAATACAGTATGATAATTAATTACAAAGTACTAATTTTATTTCATCACTTTCAGCCCAACAAATGAAATTCAAACAATTCACACCCTGGGTCTTGGTCATCAATACTGCGTCTTATTCTTTGTCCTGCACAGTCAAGTCTTGGCCCTGCATTTCGTAGTCTTGGTAGTCTTTCATGCTATACAAGAGCCAAGAATACTCGCCTTATAGGTACAAATGAAGACCAAGTGTGATTTTGATTATGGTCTTTCGTACTATACGGAAAGCAAGAAAATATGCTCATCGCTACTTCGTGATCGCCAAGAGCAAGATATACTGTGCACTTCGTCTTGCATATCCAATCTTTATCTTATTCCTGTATCGATGTTCTTGGGCTTGGTGAAATAAAATGAAATATTCAGTTTAAGGTCCCTCGATTCTGCACCGAGGCTAAGGGATATGGTGACCATGAGAAAGGAATGCAATGGTGGAATGAAGAAAGTGGGAGGAAACAGGAGAACCTCGAGAAAACCCACTACACGGCGTTTCTCCATCACAAAGCCCACTTAGCACAAGCTGGGATCGAACCATGAACACCATGCACCAGAGATGAATTCTCTACCACTGAGCTACCGCGGCCCTGCTTGGGCTTGGTCGTCCATATCCAATCTTTCTTTTGGCCTTGCTTAAACAACTTCTTGTTTTGTTCTAAATCCAGACTTCATATTGCCGTAGATATTAATATTACAGTCGATTGGTAAAATCAATCTTCCACATTTTAAAATTAAAGTTCACACAAGTACAAAAATAAGCATTTACCATAAAAACACAAGCTGCAGGTGTTCAAAATAGATTTATGGCTTCTATAAAATCAATTGAAAATTTTTAATCAAACAGCAGTGAAAAACAGCAACTTTCGACTCAACCTAAACTCGGTTGACCAAAGTGAACTGACCCGACCCGACAACCCGACCCGAGGTAACCTGATTTACCCGACCCGACAACCCGACCCGAGCTAACCCGATTGACCCGACCTGACAACACGACCCGAGCTGACCTGACTGACCCGGATGACCCGACCAGACAACCCGACCCGAGCTAACCCGATTGACCCGACCCGAATAACCCGACCTGACAACACGACCCGAGCTGACCCGACTGACCCGACCCGAGCTGACCCGGCTGACCCGTACCGACAACCCGACCCGACTCGACCCGTAACCCGACTCGAGCTGATCCGACTGACCCGACCCGTTTGAGAGCACTACCCAATATACATCTTTTTATCCCATAATCGAGTCAGATAAAGAGACCCTCTCTCTCTCCTCCTTTCTCATCTATACTAAAATTACCTAACAACATGAGCACAATTCTTATTTCAAACTACACATGTATTAGTTTCGATAGAATGAAATAACAAAACCAAGACAAAACAAGATTCATAAGTTGATGTAGGGAGAAACTGAAACAAACACAATTAAAAGTTGAAACCAATGGATGTCTACTACACAGAGATTCAGAAATGAGGTAGAGAGAGAGAGAGAGGAGAGAAGAAGAAAAAGAAAAGGAGAGCAGCTAAAACTGTGAAATTCAAACGTAGTAAGAAAAGTACATAACACTATAAAGTTCAGTTTCCAGAAATCCAACAGTAATATAAAAATAACGTTTGTTTTTAAATACTTTTTCAGAACTATTCGAATATATAAAGAATGCTTTAAACATTCATTATGTCCCTTTCATAAGGGATAGAATACTCAATTTCAAGTAGAACTGTAGATCTCCGAAACACATCTAGGATATTGTCAAAAATTTAACATACATGCTTTGTTTCCGCGTGGTTCGATTGCAAATTCTGTAGATTTTTATTGGACATACTGTTTGAAAATACATACTAATAAACCCAGTAGATAGCGTTGGTCATATCCTCCATTTCAGACTTCTAATGCAAACTGAACAAAAAAGCAAAAAAAAAACGAAACGAAAAGAAAAGAAAAGAGAAAGGGAGAAAGAAAAAATAGAAGAGTTCTATTTTAATGCTAAATTTCTATCAGAAATACCCTATATTAAAAGTTCAAAGTGTATCTTAATGAAAAGTTGCAAATGTTGGAAAGGAAACGTTTATGTTCCACATACGTGTAGCATGTTTCAAATTTTAACGTACTAACAACACATTAAATTTTGTGTCGAACTAGTATAAATAAAATTTTGTTTTCAAATATCCAAAGGGTTACCACTTTCTAGTCTTTTCCGAAGATTTATCTGCTCCGAACATCCAGCATTGATTTCATCTCTTCCGTATATAACGTAATTTGCGCAGATAAAATAAACGCGCTAAGAGGTCAATATCATTGTGTCAGTCGGATGATGATTAGCTTATAGACCACCACTGGGTGAAAGATTCAAATCCGTAGTGACCCGGTAATTCGACTGAGACTCGGTAACCCAGAGGATGACCTGTTCCCTTGCGTTTAAACAGTATTTCCGTCAGAAATGACCAGGACTGGAGATTTTATACCGAGAGCACAAAAACCACGACGCCGAAGTTAACAGTTAATTAGATTCTCCAGACCAGGTGTATCGGGCTCTTGCTCCGTTTTCACTTTGGAACATGAAGTGCGTGTGTGTGAGAGAGGGAGAGAGGGGTAGAAGTGAAAGATGCAAAGACAGGATAGGGAAACGTCAAGAAAGTTAGAAAGTGGGACGAATATAAATATGAAACACACTTATCATTGCAGTGTATGGTGTAGAACGCACACACTGGTTACTCGAACTATCGCCAGTGATGCATTGTAAGTTCTCCATCAGAAGATAAATCTCTGCAGCCATTATTTTATGCGAGAAAATCATACTACCTGATGGGGAGTCGAACCAAGATTTTCCATTTGGAAGTCTGGCACGTTACCACTTCACCACCGATTGCTTTAGCCAAACTTTGTTTAACAACTGGTGTAGTGTTTCTTTCTGAGAACGATAACATGAAAAGTGTATACTGCAGATCAATGATGTCTTTGGAATGTCCTGGTAATTCCCTTGCCCTTTCCCAACCAGCATTCGTAAATCGCCTCTATCATGATACAGGTGTTTTCTTCTACATTCTTATGTATTGCTTATCCAGTATGATAAGTCGATTCTTCACAATCACTTTGTAAAAAAATAATTTTGGCGTGAACAGAATTTGAACCTACGTTGGATAGCTATATTAGTCATAAGGCCAATACGTTATCCCTACACTATCATGCCATCTGAAATTACAAGCCAAATATTACTTAAACATATTTTACAGTAATTTCGCCATGCCAGTTCAAAAGTACGCAAATGATAATAATAATAATAATAATAATAATAATAATAATAATAATCATAATAATAATAATAATGAATGTTCACATTTACAGTACAGTAGTATTTTATTATTATTATTATTATTATTATTATTATTATTATTATTATTATTATTATTATTATTATTATTATTGACAGCAATTACCCACTTCATTGGGTTAAATTGAGTAAAAATAGTAATATGTTCCGTTACTCAGTCACTTTTTAGGATTACTAAAGTACTCTTTGATATCGGTATTTTCGATGTGTTTTATATATCCCCTCTCCACCCTATATTTTGGGGCACGTCACCTGTAGTGTCATTGTTGATCTCAGCGAGCCGGAAAACTATAAATTCGTTACTGATATTAGTTATTTCGATCATTTTTATATGTATCTCCCTCCTCCAAGTTGAGGGGCTGAATTTGGATTTAAACAGCATCATATGTGTCACTGTTAATCTCAGCGACTCCAAAAATTATAGATTCGCCACTTACACCAGTATTCTTTTGTTCCTTTTTAAATGTCGCTCCCATCCCCATCCCCAACCGTCGAAGTGATATGACACAAACCATCTCAGGTTTGAACTTCATCTAGGTTGAAAATTTGATCGAGATTGGTTTGGTGGTTCAAGAGTCATTAAGTTTTATTTAGATTTATATATCTCCCTCTCCCATTCCCCTCCTCAAGTTCTCCCGTGAAAGTGAAGCGATAAAAATTATCTCAGTCCCGAGCCTCACCTATGTTAAAAATTTGATAGTGATTGATCCTTTCTTTCACGAGTTATTAAGTTTTATTTATTATTTTAACCCCTCCCTCCCGTCAACCCTAAGTAATATCGTCAAAGTAAACAGATAAATACCATCTTAGACTCGAACTTCATCTATGTTGAAAATTTAATCGAGATCGGTGGGGTGGTTCAAGAGTGATGAAGTCACAGACAGTCACTTTCATTTTCTTTTTTTACATATATCTTCCCCTCTCCGGCCCCTACGATGCACCGTCAAACCGCAATGATAAAAGTCGTCCCAGATCCTAACCTTATCTATGTTGAAAGTTTGATAGAGATCGGTCTGGTGGTTCAAGAGTTATTACGTTTTATTCATTTTTATATATCTACCCTTCCCCTCCACTTACCCCTAAGATTTAACGTTCAAATGAAATAATATAAAAGCTTCCCAGGCCCGAACCTTATCAATGTTGAAAATTTGATCGAGATCAGTCGGGTGGTTCAAGAGATTAGGAGTTACAAACATAGTTACTTTCAATATTATAATATAGGTTATTATTATTATTATCATTATCATTTGCGTACTTTTGAACTGGCATGGCGAAATTACTGTAAAATATGTTTTATTTCTCTATCTTTTCCAAGATTGTATGTTTTTCTTTTATCAGTGGACACTAATTTCCCTCTAGGCCGTCGAATAAATCAATTTCGTTGTGCACTTTGGTGTAAATAACGTTACAGGAAGAAGCCGCTTCGTTCCAAAGATCAAGGCGAAAGTAAGTTATATTTGGCTTGTAATTTCAGATGGCATGATAGTGTAGGGGTACCGTATTGGCCTTATGAATAATATAGCTATCGAACATAGGTTCAAATTCTGTTCACGCCAAAATTATTTTTTTTACAAAGTGATTGTGAAGAATCGACTTATCATACTGGATAAGCAATACATAAGAATATAGAAGCAAACACCTGTATCATGATAGAGACGATTTATGAATGCTGGTTGGGAAAGGGCAAGGGAATTACCAGGACATTCCAAAGACATCATTGATCTGCAGTATACACTTTTCATGTTATCGTTCTCAGAAAGAAACACTACACCAGTTGTTAAACAAAGTTTGGCTAAAACAATCGGTGGTGAAAAGGTAACGTGCCAGACTTCCAAATGGAAATCTTGGTTCGACTCCCCATCAGGTAGTATGATTTTTTCGCATAAAGTAATGGCTGCAGAGATTTATCTTCTGATGGAGAACTTACAATGCATCACTGGCGATAGTTCGAGTAACCAGTGTGTGCGTTCTACACCATACACTGCAATGATAAGTATGTTTCATATTTATATTCGTCCCACTTTCTAACTTTCTTGACGTTTCCCTATCCTGTCTTTGCATCTTTCACTTCTACCCCTCTCTCCCTCTCTCACACACACGCACTTCATGTTCCAAAGTTAAAACGGAGCAAGAGCCGATACACCTGGTCTGGAGAATCTAATTAACTGTTAACTTCGGCGTTGTGGTTTTTGTGCTCTGGGTATAATATTTCCAGTCCTGGTCATTTCTGACAGAAATACTGTTTAATCGCAAGGGAAAAGTAAAATCTCTTTTTTATCCTCTGGGTTACCGAGTCTCAGTCGAATTAACGGGTCACTACGGATTTGAATCTTCGACCCAGTGGTGGTCTATAAGTTAATCATCATCCGACTGACACAATGATGTTGACCTCTTAGCGCGTTTATTTTATCTGTGCAAATTACGTTATATACGGAAGAGATGAAATCAAAGCTGGATGTTCGGAGCAGATAAATCTTCGGAAAAAACTAGAAAATGGTAACCTCTTTGGATATTTCAAAACAAAATTTTATTTATACTAGTTCGACACAAAACTTGTTCCCATCCTATAATTCAATGTATTTTCTCACGTTGAAATTTGAAACATGCTACATCTATGAGGAACATAAACTATTCCTTTCCAACATTTGTAACTTTTCATTAAGATACACTTTGAACTTTTAATATAGGGTATTTCTGATAGAAATTTAGCATTAAAATAGAACTCTTCTCTTTTCTCTTTTGTTTTGTTTTCGTTTCGTTTTTTCTTTTTTGTTCAGTTTGCATTGGTAGTCTGAAATGGAGGATATGACCAACGCTATCTACTGGGTTTATTAGAATGTATTTTGGAACAGTGCATCCAATGAATACTACCGAATTTGCTATCGAACCACGCGGAAACAAAGCATGTATGTTAAACTTTTGACATTATCCTAGATGTGTCTCGGAGATCTACAGTTCTACTTGAAATTGAGTATTCTATCCATTATGAAAGGGACATAATGAATGTTTAAAGCATCCTCTATATATTCGAATAGTTCTGAAAAAGTATTTAAAAACAAACGTTATTTTTATATTACTGTTGGATTTCTGGAAACTGAACTTTATAGTGTTATGTTCTTTTCTTACTACGTTTGAATTCCACAGTTTTAGCTGCTCTCCTTTTCTTTTTCTTCTTCTTTCCTCTTCTCTCTCTCTCTCTCTCTCTCTCTCTCTCTGCCTCATTTCTGAATCTCTGTGTAGTAGACATCCATTGGTTTCAACTTTTAATTGTGTTTGTTTCAGTTTCTCCCTACATCAACTTATGAATCTGGTTTCGTCTTGGTTTTATTTCATTTTATCGAAACTAATACATGTGTAGTTTGAAATAAGAATTGTGCTCATGTTGTTAGGTAATTTTAGTATAGAAGAGAAAGGAGGAGAGAGAGGGGGTCTCTATAGCTGACACGATTATGGGATAAGAAGGTGTATATTGGGTGGCCTAATTGCACGGCGTTAGCTGTCGCAAATTTTTTTGATGCGGAGTGTACAAAGGTATTTTCGTACGAATAGAAGTTTCTTTTGGAATGCGTTGAGAAATTAACACTTGCAAGAATACCCTCTTAGTGGAAGTATATTTTAGGCACAGATTAATTTTTTACCCTTCCACCTCGAAGTGCTTGAATTTCCACACTAACAAACACTTTACCATTTTATATGGTAAAGGTCAGTTCCACCGTTATTGTAACAGAGTGGTGCTTGAGCGACTAACAGTAGAAATTCAAACTCCTATTAGTGACAATTTCACAGTCTTGTTTTATTACAAGTTTAAACTCTTTGGTCAGTAGAGAAAAGGCCGTGGATCATGTATCAGAGTTGATGACAATTGATTTTCTTGAGTCAAGAGTAGGTCACAGTGGATGAGAGTGGTTTATTGTGGGTGGTGGGTAACGATGGGTGGTGGGTCGTGGGTCACAATGGTGGTGGGTCAGTGGGTCGTGGGTCAAGTTTTCATTGTCCCATGTCAACTCTGCCTGAAATGACGCTGCTGGTTTGTATAATAATATGAATGTGTCTCTTTTCACATTACTTTTATCGTTTTCAAGATTATCATTTATCTTCCTAACTACATATTTAAAAAGAAAATCAAGCTCTAAAACCATGCTTACCATTATACTGTTACCAATATACTATGTATAATGGTAACTATGCCCTTTCCCTGTAAATTATGCCGCAAAATGTTATTAAATATCTTTATATTAAATATGTGCTCCTTAAACTTTACAGTGTCTGTTTTAAATATTGCTGCTGGTCACTGGTTTAGTAGAATATCATTATTATTATCATTAAATAATAAAGTATTAAGTGTATTGTTATTACACAGAAAAAAACTATACGTACCGGTATGTTATCCTTTTTCTTTGTAGACATTCCGCTCTTTACTTTGGTAAACAAATCTGTCGATTATCTATTCTGCTCTAAATGTAGCATAGTTTTTTTTTTCTACTAGAATTAATTGATTAATATAGAGTATGAATTTTTGTTAGTGTACTCACCTGTTTTATCCTTTTGCAAGTAGTTTTCCTTCGCTAACAGAGTATTCTCTTTCAGCTGACACAGAGAGACTAGGACAAATGCGTCAGAAGCAACTTTGAAATCAAAATTCACTGAAATTCAGGAATTAAGTCTTTTAAAAGGATTTGTTTAAAGTACTGTCACCAAATTGATCACTTCGATTTGTTTCTCAACTTTTCAGCTTGCACGAATAAAAAAAAAAAAATCCTTCAGTCTTCCTTCGTTTTAACTCTCTCTCTCTCACACACTTTCTTGCATATGCGCAGTTGGTCTTGGAAGTAATTTCGTTTGAAAGTCCGCTCTTTTCTTCCTGGAGAAACCAGAACAATGAGAAACAATAATGGAAACTTCACCAAACATTTTATTACATTGACGCATCGTTCATTAAGAAAATAAGAAAGAAAAGAAACAAAGATAAGGAAAAAAGCTAAAAATAAAAGAAAGACACAAGACCTATTATTAGCCGTGGGAGTGGGATCCTGGTTCGATCCCAACTCATGCCAAATGGGCTCTGTGATGATCAAACACTGTGTGCGTGATCTTTCTCGGGACTCTCCCCTTTTCCTCTCACTTTATTCATTTTCATCATCACGCCTCCTTTGGCCTACACGGATACCGTGGGACGTAAACTTGAAACATTTTATTTTCATTTTCTAGTCCCGGGATGTGCAACGGCAAATATGTTAAAGAAGGTACGTAATTTATACTCAAATTCTTCATTGCAAGTGAGTGTTTACTGAAACTTCCAAACGAGAGTATCAAGATTTATTAAAATTCAGATAACAAAAAGAAAGCAATCATTTAGTTTCGGATCAGATGTGAAACTGTAGGGTTCCATCTCCGATAATGCTGTGGGATGTTCAACTCAAATATTTCATTTCCTCATATGATATTGTTGCTGGAAGGAATACTGAAGTTCAAACCAAACAATTACATGTGAATATAGTAGAATATAGCAATTTCTCCCTGATGATGAGAACGATGACAGCTCTCGAAACGTTGGCCTATCCACCAATTTTCACCTGGCTGATTGCCCGAGAAGAACTTTATCACTTACTTGGACGAAGTTCGAACTAGGGACCCCTCACACCAGAGATAAACAATCTACCACTGAGCCACCGTGCTCCCACAACGAGTCGAATTGAGAACCTCCTTTTTTTCTTTTTTTAAGTCGGTTAAAAATTGTGGAGTGTCCCTTCACGTTTTCGCAAATTGAAAGCATTTAATTATTTTTTGTTTATGAGCAAGAATTTGAAACACGGTTTCTTTTTTACTGCACTTTTAAATTAAAATCACGTAATTTACATATTTTTTTATAAATATATTTTGTTTTAGCTATAGTTCACAGCAAGATTAGTTAGATCTTGACTCATCTATCTCCTAGATTTATACATACAACATTACAAAATGGTTCATTCTCTTTAAGCGAACAGTATTCTTGAACTCTGTCCTCCAGCAGGCAAAGAAAGAAGACAAAAAATGAAGCGGTAATAGGAAAATTCGATTGAGTGCCTGGTTCGTGGATGTTGCTCGCAAATCAGATTTCCTGTCTCAGTAAACAAAGTAGGCCTACATAGAAATAGCCAACATTGCACGTTTTTGTTCCTATACATATTCCTATATTAAGATCACTTTTCGAAAACATTATGATTTTTGTAATTTTGAAAGAATGAAACATTCAGTCAGGGGAATACCCACAGGGGGCAAATGGGGACCCTGCGCCCCCAAACGATTTCCTGGTCCCCCGAATGAAGTTTGGCTGTTAGGTGATTATTTAAACATGTTTAGTAAAGTAAATGACGGATGCTTATAATAGGACAAATAGAAGGCCCCATTCTTCACACGTGTTTAAATTAATATAAAATCGGAAATTCGAATATTGTAAAAATTGTACCTCTTTTCCCTTTTAGAAGCGGAACTGCCGAAATCAGTACAACTCATTTTTGGTTATGAGTTTTATGTATCAAATTTCACGCCTCCAATTTAAACGAATACTCACATTTGTAAAGTATATAAAGAATCGGAAATTTTAGTATTATACAAAGTTTAAGTTGTTCCCTTTCCCCATTAGAAGCAGAATTGTCGAAACACGTATTCCCTTATTTTTAATTAAGAGTTTAAATGCTAAAACAGATATTCAGTTATTTTTAATGAGAAGCTCATATGCCAAATTCTATTTTCACGATGTGAGGTGCTTCCGTTTCTTATCACTTCTTTTCATGGTAATGGAGATTCCTGTCCAAATTTTATGTTTCTATGTATAAGGTTTTTTTTTTTTTTTTTTTTATGAGTGAGTCACATTTACTCTTGTATGTAGTAGTATAGATATGAAAGGAAAAGTTCTAAAGCGCATAAACATATCGTAATAATTATGAACTTCCAAATTCAATAATTAGCGCAATACTAATCAGTTGTATAGTCAGAAATATATAATGGAAGGTACTATCAAATAATTATCAGAAGGGAAGAATTGCACACAGCGAGCGTCACCGGCTGAAATGTGTGCCACGTATAGTGATGGGGAGTGGGAATATTCCCGGTGGGAAGGAAAATAAAAAATGGGAATATTCCTGGGCTTTTTCCCTGGCATATAAATTCCCGGGAAGGAATTCATTTCCGTTTCTTTACTTTATCTTCCATATATGAACCATATGACTAATTACTTTATTTTCATTCATTATGATATTCATCTAGGTTTTAAATAATTTGGAGGTTTAAAAAAATGAAATTCGTTGACTATACTTTATATAACTAATGATATTTTTTAAGTTCCGTTTCCATTTGCACTAGGAAGTAGCAAAGTACTACTTTATAAATGATGAAGAGGAACAAGTTTGTAAAGTAATGTAGAATTATGTAGAAATAGAGATGAAGTACTATTAATACATCCCGAACCAACGTTAGTAATAGACGTTGGTCTGTCTCCTGTCTCTGACTCGAATTTCTGAAAAGGTGCTCGGACTTCTCTTACATGTAAATTAACGCATGAAATTTCGAGAAATAGGTAGGAAGAAAGGAGGTGTATGGCAATGTTACGTGCAAAATTATAAAGATCTTGCAAGTATTATGAACATAAACATGTATGTGCAAATGTTGATAAAATGGTGAGACATGTCTTCTGACAGTTATTCAACGTAATTTCTTTATAACATTTAAAAAATTAATATGTTTATAATATCAGTCGTAGAGTCATGTTTAGAAAATCCACTTACATATAAATTTAAACTGTTTAGCCGTTTAAATGATTTGGACTTAATATACAATTTTTTCCACATATTAATTTGCATAGAACATATAGTAAATAAAAATATATTTATGCGTACTCTCCAAATATAATAAAATATTAATAAAATAACATAATGCCGTTTAGAATATACATTTTAAAGATTCCTCTGGAGATAACAGTAATAATAAACTGTGACAAAAAACGATTTTAACTTTAAAATCGTATTATAGTAGTAGAATGCAATTTTCTTTGTTATTGTACATAAATTTCCGGAAAATTTCCAATTTTGGGAATCTTCCCTGGAATCTTCCTGAAAAATATCTTCCCGGGAATTTACCCATCACTAGCCACGTACAGTCGGTCAGGGTTCTTCATGGGCTCTTGTGATAGGAGGTTTAGTATTTTATTACAGTACACAAAGGTGAGTCGAATTTTAGGTGAAACAGCCAAGAAAGAAGTTACAATCTTACAGAACTTACATTTTCTTTTTCTTTTAGGAGCATTACGATTTGGAATTAGATTTCTGAGCTTTTGGCATTGATGACCAAATTAGCCCGTCACGTATGAGGGATAACGTCCCTCGGAGATCTCACTATCCGAGGAAAAGGAAGGAGAAAGAACCGGCAAAGGAAGAAACAACTTGGGACCTATATGTTAGGTACCACCCCGCCATTTGCCTGGTGTGAATGGGACCCGGACAAATCCGCCAAATGACAAATCCGCCAATTACCAAATCTGCCAATTACCAAATGCGCCAAACGCGAAAATGACCAAATGCGCCAATTGTGAAAATGGACAAATCAGCCAATGGACAAATCTGCCAATTACCAAATCTGCCAATTACCAAATCTGCCAATTACCAAATCTGCCAACTACCAGATCTGCCAATACCAAATCTGCCAAACGCGAAAATGACTAAATGCGCCAATGACGAGAATGGACAAATCTGCCAATTGACAAATCCGCCAATTACCAAATCTGCCAATTACCAAATCTGCCAAACGCGAAAATGACCAAATGCGCCAATCGTGAAAATGGACAAATCAGCCAATTGACAAATCTGCCAATTACCAAATCTGCCAATTACCAAATCTGCCAATGACCAAATCTGCCAATTACCAAATCTGCCAATTACCAAATCTGCCAATTGACAAATCTGCCAATTGACAAATCTGCCAAACGGAAAACACCGAACTCTGTTTGTATTATCATCAAATAACTGGATAGTCTAGTAAAAAGCATACTGAAAGAAAGTATATATGAATATCAAGCAAGAAACTAAAAGTAATTAATAGAAAATAATCAAATCATCGCCCAAATATTTGAGGATTTGAACGAGGTAACCATTTAAAATAACATTAACGTTTACTCACAAGTAAACCTTACGTTTGGGTGAATCGAGTTGCTTACTGAGACACATATGAGAAAGTAGTACTAAATGTGGTCACTATTTCAGTGAAGTTGTAGGTGCGAAGCTCCAGGGGTTTAGGAGATACAGCTACCAGAACATCACATGGAAGTACAGAATAGTCTTCATACAGTTGGAGGTAAAAGCTCTGTAAGACCTCTTGTAACGACGAAAGGTGAATAACAAATATATGGGTACATATTAGGACTAGGGGGAAGTCATATAGTAACGGTATATCTGACGGCGGCCATCTTGAAATCCGCCATTTTGAATTAAGGTTAAGTTTTTAAAATAGGAATAGGGTCATGTGATACATGATTTAAGTCACAAATTTAACCAGGAGAACAATGGTGAGGTTAATTTTTATTTACGCGCAATTGGTAAAAAGTTACAAGGAAATTAAATATTGTTGCAGCATATGTATTAGTCCTTTACCCCACCTTGTAAATTTTGTGTTAATGATAATAATTAAATAAAAAGCAGGTGAATAAATATTAGGTCTATGGTAAGAGTTGGCTTGATGGCGGCCTTGTTCAAATCCGCCATTTTGAATCATACAAAAGTTTTAAACATAACGCATAACAGTGACACCTTCTTAATAGCAAATTTTACCACAAATCCAACGGTATAACCATTTTTGCTTTATCATTAACCAGCATTTGTTACGCCACAATTGTATTTCTGATTAACTTCTAGCCCAAGTCATCTATTGCATTACTCTATTCCCATTTAATTTTGTGCTGGTTAATGATAAAGCAAAAATGGTTATACCGTTGGATTTATGGTAAAATTTGCTATTAATAAGGTGTCACTGTTATGCGTTTTTTAAAAAACTTTTGTCTGATTCAAAATGGCGGATTTGAACATGGCTGCCATCAAGCCAACTCTTACCATAGACCTAATATTTATTCACCTGCTTTTTATTTAATTATTATCATTAACACAAAATTTACAAGGTGGGGTAAAGGACTAATACATTTGCTGCAACAATATTTAATTTCCCTGTAACTTTTTACCAATTGCGCGTAAATAAAAATTAATGTCACCATTGTTCTTCTGGTTAAATTTGCGCCTTAAATCATGTATCACATGACCCTATTCCTATTTCAAAAACTTAATCTTAATTCAAAATGGCGGATTTCAAGATGGCCGCCGTCAGGTATACCATTACTATATGACTTCCCCCTAGTCCTGATATGTACCCATATATTTGTTATTCACATTTCGTCGTTACAAGAGGTCTTACAGAGCTTTTACCTCCAACTGTATGAAGACTATTCTGTACTTCCATGTGATGTTCTGGTAGCTGTATCTCCTAAACCCCTGGAGCTTCGCACCTACAACTTCACTGAAATAGTGACCACATTTAGTACTACTTTCTCGTATGTGTCTCAGTCAGCAACTCGATTCACCCAAACGTAAGGTTTACTTGTCAGTATATGTAAAAAAAAAAAAAAAAAGTTGGTTATTTTATGAAGACCGGAGAGACATGATCTAAAAGTTCAATAAATCGTACATGCTCTAACGCAATGAGATAATTTGTTTGTTCTTATATGTTAATTTGATGAATTTATAACTGTTAAAAATAAATATTCTTGTTATTTGCTGGAGTGATTGCCCCCTTTCTGCACTGAGGTTATGTTTTTGGGGTGACCGACCTCTTGGACATTACACTATACTTGTTACAGTTGGCAATACTTCTTAAAATGACGTAGTTGCGAGAAATTTTTAAAACGATAGTTGTTTGTTTTCGTACCTTTGACACTTGACCAACAGTTTTTGGTAGTCGCGATTACTACAAATTCTCCTAATTTCACGACTTTTAGCAGTATTTCCAACATTAACATTCATTATCACATCTCCTAAACCATGTAAAATAACAAATTGCTATTACGTGTTGTTTGCCAAGACTCGATTTTGGTGTTGTTTGCCACGGTATTGTTCTCTCTAGCTTATCTTATATCACAATCGTGAAGACTTATACAAAATCGACTTATAAGCTAAGGGTTGCCAGATGAGCATATTATAATGATCAAATCTATTATATTATAAACAGAATGAATACAATACGAATTGTCCCAAGCACGTTATTGGGTTACTACGCTATCGGATGTTAACGCCACAGTTAAATTTATTCAAGGTGAGTTCAAGCACTCAATATAATAATTTGTTTGCTTAGAAACTCTCCAAGTGCATTTTCAAAATTGATATAGCCTACAATTTGTTTCTGTTCGACTGTGTAGCCAACGTTAAATCTAGGCATATCATCAGGACTGACAATAAGGGGGGTATAGGAATCCCGATAAATGGGGACCCAAACCTTCTAGAGGGGGCGCGATACGCGATATATATATATATATATATATATATATATATATATATATATATATATATATATATATATATCAAATTAAAATGAGATTTAAAGATCTGGATTTAGCGATCTTTTAAACACCTTTGATGAAAGTAGAAAAATTTAGTCTATTGGTAATACAAAAATTTAGTGACTTATGTATAGTTACTGGGGTATTTTCAAGTCCACACAAAGAGCTCCCTAGTGGATGAGCGGTTAGCGTAGGGACCCAGGTTCGATTCTTGGCGGGAGCTTATTTGGATCGGATTCCACGTTAAATTGTAGGTCCACGTCTCATATAGCCTCGATGCTGAACGGGACGCTAAGACTGAAAATCAAATCTGTCCCACAGAGATTATTAAAGTACAAGGGTCGGCAATCCCTCCATAGCATTTCTGAAACAAGATGGAATGTACACGAATTGGAGTGGATTTGAGTTAAGCATCCCATTCAGCAGAAGACTATGAGCCTTGGGCCTACAACTTAACATAGTTTCCGATACACATGAGTTTCCACCGGTAATCGAACCCGGGTCTCCCATACCAAAGGCGCGTACGCTATCCACATAGCCACAAGGGAGCCCTGTGTACGATTTAAGACTATAAAACCTATGGCAGAAGAAACGGGTAGGTTACATTTCTCTAAGTTACAACCATTAATTCTCTCGGACGTTTGAAGATAAAATCTAGATCATATCAATGTAAGAAATTGAATCCCGCATTTGATACTGAACCACTCCGAGAAGAAATCAGAGAAGAACAATTTAAAGTATTGGCTTTTTGTTGTAATCGTACACAAGATCGTATCTCAGGTGGATTCTCGGTGTACAGAAATGAGATATATTTACTTGACTTTTCAAGCAATTCTCAGAGTAAACACTTTAAATGACAGTGTCGCAATCAAGAAATTAATTACAATCTACTCTGATGACTTCAGTTGTAATTTTGTCAAAGAGAAACAAGTATATAAGTCAGTCTCTGTGCAGCTACTTTCTCGGATCTTCACACTAAAACTTATAAATTGATGTTATATTTGTGTTTCCTGAACTTTACAAGGCACTCAGAATTTCCTCGCGCGAAGTGGATTTTGTGGTGGACAAACACAGTGTGTCTGAGGTTTCTCGGGGTTCTTCTTCCTCCCATTTTCTTCATTACACTATTTTTCATTCATTCTTATCATTACCATCCTTTAGCTTACACGGCATAAGGGTAGGACGTAATTGAAATTGAAAACAGAAAATTATACAACAGGAGATAATATTAAAACTCCGTTAGAAGAGAAAATGCAATTATATCAATTTATTAAGTTATTGTGATATTAATGATGTTCTATGTTCATTTGTTTTGAGTTTAATGTTCTCTTTCAACAGCGACTCTAATGAGACCTCTCTCGTCCCAAAGGCGAGAACATTTACCACTTGTTCCAGAGGATCAAAAACAGAGGTGCCTGGCAACCCTTCCTCTTACTCCAGATGTGAGTAAATTTTCACGATAATAAGATATGATAAGATCGGAATGCAAATACTTCGTGGCAAACAACACGAAAATCGAGTCGTGGCAAACAACACCGTTGCAAACAACACGCCACCCAAATTGCTGTAAACGGCATTATGATCATTACATCTTTTGAAAATAATCTACGTAATTAGATGTGATACTTATCTCAGCTCTTTTTCGAAACAAAGCCCTTTGCAAGAAGTCAAGTTTTGAATTCCATGTAGCTTTTTTCTTCTGTTTGATAGAAATACATGATATGCTGACCATAGTATTCGACACTAATTTGCTTTCGATGTGCGATGCACCATCCGTCTCACTTGCGTCCTTACTGTTGTAGAGGCCTCCAAAAGTGTGGAGGATGTGTGTATTCACCAGATAAAGATTCAAATTCAACACAAATTAGAATAACAGTAACCTTACACCCTTCACTACAATTGCAATATTATTTTTACTCACGACAATAGCTTATCCGATAAATATATTCTTCCTAACACAGTAACCTTCCCCTTCGTTTATATGCAATGAAAGATATAGCCATTTAACACACTTAAACACACTTGCACTTATACACTTTCGAGTGACGAACTCAGTACTAATCAGGAACTTTTACTCATCATACACAGTGTGAAACTACTTGAGCAACGTACAGATCTTTAAATGTGACATCTCATCTGAAACCTGTTACCTGATTGACTCGTAATAATCAATCATCTTACAGAAAACAAAGTTACACAAAAATTCTAAAATCCCTTCCCTTTCCTGCTCTACCTTCGCAAATACATAGAAATAATCTAATTACATGAATATAAACATTAATTCTTATGCCTTTTCAGTAATTTATCCCACTGGCAAGAGCGGACTTGGCTACCTGGCTACCCGGCAATCATTTCTTTCAACTATTTTAACGTATTAGCATTGTTCATTTTTTTAAAAAAAAAAAGTACTTCATTTTATACTATATTCTTCATTTGCTGTAGGCAGGGGGTGTGCCTGGGGATCCGAAAACCCCTCTCCGAAATCACAACTTTTCGTAAATTTCGTCTAATTTTAGGGGCGATATTACAAATTTTAATACAATTTGTCCTCATATTGAATTTGGACGCCTTCCCTCCGAAATGAATTCCTGCTCACTCACGTCCCTGGCTGTATGTAAGTATTAAACAAGTTTAATCTATATATATAAAAGAGAACGCACAAATCCTTTGTGAACTCATCACGCTAATACGGCTGAACCAATTTCTTTCATTTTTGGGGGGTTATTAGGATTTGGACCCTAGATGGTTTTTATCATATCACTTTAATTTTTAATTACCAGTGTCTTGAGATAATTGACCATTCAAGTGTCCATACGTACAAATCCTTTGTTATTAGTTCATCATAGGTAAAAATAAACGTATTTATATGCAACCCGCATGACCATGTGACTCGGCGGGTTAACATAAATGACAGGCGATATAATGTTAACATTTACTGGAATCTACTATGGTTTTTATCATATCACTTGAAAGCGAAAAAGTAAAAATTATCTAATTAACAAGGTTTATTGCGTTCCGGGGTGACCGCAGCGAAGCGGGGTGAACGCTGCTAGTTAACATATAAGCGAACTCTATTTGGCAGGATATGGTTTGAAGGTCCAGCTCTTCGTTCCACTCTCTGGTTACCCTTCTGTATTGTACTCCTATTGCAAGATCCTTGTTGTATTTTTTTAATGTCAACTTTACCAAATAAACCTATCCTCCCTTTAGGTTGTGAAAGAGTTCATTTATATTTTTGTCTGACTAAGTATAGTTGTACATTTTCTGCTTGAAATTTTTTGCATACTATGGAACGTTAGGCTCAGACTGCTTGATGTCTGGGAAGTTTTATGAATCGGAATCTGTGCAAACATGTTTTCATTACGCAATAAATGGAACATAATTATGAGAACTATCATTTTAATTTGTCTCTTTTCTTTACACACAAGTATTGAGCGTCGGTGAAGACTTTTTTCACTCTTCAAAAATTTTCTGCGTTCCTGATCCGAGTTAAGTTGTTTTCGAGGAGTTACAATTCTATTTCTGTAGGCAGAATAAACGATTTATATTGAGGTAAAAGAAATAAAATACATGAAAGGTGGATAATGTTAAAAGAGATTCTACTGTTTTACGTACAAAAACAAACACTTACGCACTCACTCCAGAACTTGTAGGACTATGTTTTTATGCCGTTTTTCTTTTCTTCTTTCTTTCTTTCTTTTTTCTTTTATTTTTTATTTTTTCTTTTTTTGTAATTAGGTATAACTTTGTTCCCGTGAATTGCAGTAGGGTGTCGAAAATCCGGATTCGTGAGCCATAATGGTCGGATTCATGGGTCAAAATTTTGATGGTGGACCAAAGTTTGCCAGTCCACCCCTGCTCTGTGATAATTAATTCTTAGTTCTGATTTCGAATCCATTACATTGTTACCTTCTTTTTCAATGCAACTTATTTCTTTCCAGTTTTTCAGTATCCTTCTCTTGAACATTTTAATTACATTTATATTTGCTAAAGCAGGGCTACCAATATATCAAAATTATTGTAAGGCGAAAGGGGAATTCCCATTTTGCCTTATAATAACAAGTCATTAAGTACCAATTTTTGGTTGACGTTTCTTGTGATAAGAATCATAAGGCAAAACGGGAAAAGGCGAACAGTGAAGACACGATTGGGATCATTTCCCCATCAACTACTTGTATCGCCAGGATTTCTTTTGTGTGTGTGTGTGTGTTTACGTATCTAGTTATGTGATATTTTGTATGTTTATTAATAATAAGTAACCTTAAATTCAAAATTTTCAGTCATTAAGAAATTAAGTAAGTAGATACTATAATTTTAAATGTATGTAGTAGCCAAACTATATTTTGGATTTCAAGTACAAACATTAAACTATTCTTCACCTCTATCGATCAATATTAAGAAATTCACAAAGAAGGTCTATTCAGAGCTTCCGTTACATTTCACAAAATATTTTTACTGTAAAACAATCAAAATTAAAATCTTCTTTATGTGGTCACATACCGAATAAAATTACAAAAGTTTATAATTATTACTGGAAACTGATGCTGTTACCCATTTCGAACATTTCTTTTTAAGCACATAGTTTCAAACATATTAAAATTTCATTTCTTCTAGATAGTATGAAACGTATACATTGTGAATTTTCATAACTGTTCTCAAGGTGGATTTGTGTACAGCCAGAAGCAGTTTTGTAAGTACAACAAAAAGTCCAAAATAAGCTTCTTAAAAACCGCTTTTATTTGTAAAAGAATAGAGAATGATCACTTTTGGCTGTTGCAATAATCTGTGCAACCAGCTTGATAAAAATTCAACGTAGCATAACAACAGCTGTTTCTCTTATTTGCCCAAAAAAAAAAAAAAAAAAAAGAAAAAGAAAAAAGAAAAAAAGAAAAAACGAAAGCTCGATAAGGTGAGTGTAGGGGCGCCGAAGTCTATAGCTACGGCTCTGTTTTTCATCCCCCTTCTAAACATTTGTCTAGTTTACTGACACTCACTGGCGTCTCTGGCATATAAAATTGGGGGGGGGGACATCGAAGAAAGTGATTAAAATGGTGCTACCTGGCCCAACATATTTAATATTTTGTACTTCAAAATATTGGGGGGGGCGCGACCCCCTCGTCACCCCGCCAGAGACGCCTATGCTGACACTTATCGATTCGACTGTGATATTCCTCATTGTTGTAAAAAAAATATAGAAAATTTTTCGAACATTTAACTTTCCCCTTCACCGGACGCAAATTCATATTAATTAATATACTGAGAAAAGTCCGTTATCCGGACAGCGATACATTGTACAAATATACGGAATCATTATGTTTACTACAGGAATCTGCAAGGAGCACACCTTATCCATATGCTACAGACTTTCCTCACTTAGATGTTACATAATGCCGTTTCAGGATATATGACATCTAACAGTCTTCCATATATCACATACGTATGTTACATACGCCAGCTGTATGTTACATGTGTATATCTGTATGTGACATCCTGATAACTTATATATAGTTCTTTCGTTCGTACAGAAAGTGCGTTTATTCGAAACATTTATACGGAAAGTATGTTTTAGTTATACTTCTTTAGTTATACGTTTTTTAGTTGTACCTTAAGTCCTAAAACTCCATCTTTTAAGGAGATGCAAAGAATTTTCACCTATACAAAATTAAATATCACTTTCATTATTGCTTACAGTAACTGTATACATATACTTAATTTTCAACTCTTTTCATCTCTGAAACAAAAACAGATAATTCTTCCAGATATATTTATTTCCTTTCTACAGAAAGTAATTTATTACTTGAATTATTAAAAGTAAACTAAACTATTGCTCTGAATTTTACCACTATTTTACGTATTTATTTATAGACCATTCTCGTGGGTAATGATGTATATAGTTATTCGCTGTAAGTCGTAAATAAGACACGTGCGGATAACCATAATTGATAGGACGATCACTACCAACTTCATTGGAACATGTGTGGCCCCGCCCGCTAGATGGCCCGCAATTATTTTAGCAATAATAACATCGTTAATAAGTAGGCAGTAGTTAGTATAATCATGACTTGTTTGCAAACACGTATCTTGAGATCTTTTTTGAGTACCCTATTTAGAACGTTTAGAATATTTAGTCTTTTTCTTTTTTATATAATTTATTAAAAGTCAGGTTTGCGGGGTTCTTAGATTGTAGGAACTTTGCCCATATTACAAGTAACTTTTGTCTTCTTGACCTGATGTACAGTCGTGAATTTTAAAACCGAAAGTTATAAGAGAAAAAATTCTTTTACAACTATAAATTTTGGTATTTGTTTTTTGTATGATCTTGTACTTGGTGAGAAATTCTAGTTTGTAATTGTGAAAGTTGTAAATATTTGAAAGAATGTGATGAAATATTTTTCGTAGCCTTGTAAAATATAAAGTAAATATTTTAAGTAAACACTTTTGTAATTTTCTTTTAAAAGATTCTAAAGTCACGGCTTATATTTTGATGTCCCTATTCAAATTACCCGTCCCGAAAACAGGTTCGTATTCATTTTAACCAATTTGAAAATACTTATTACCAAGACTTTTTAATTAACTTGATTGTTGTTACCTACGATTACAACTAGCATGTTCGAAAAAGTGTATGTGTCACCTTACGAAAAGACAAGGAAACTGCTAGTTCGCTACTGCCAGGACAATGAATGAAAGCTGTCACTGTACAACGATTACGTTGTATGTATCATTGGCAATCTGTGCCTATTTTCAGAAAGGGATCAGAGGCGAATTATGTGAACATTATAATGTATAAAAGAGAAAGAAAGATATATAGAGATTTCGAGATTATTGTTTTGTAAACGGTAACTAAAATAAGAGTTGTTGTTACTATAGCAACGATATAAATAATTGTACTTATACGTAGACATATTGATGAAAAAAAGAAGTGTGTGTATGAAGGTCCATATATTTTGTTATATGTGCAGAAAAGTTAATTATATATACTTCTCATGATCAAATAATAAACGTCAGTTAAGAAAGTGATAAAACGCGTTGAGAATTATTTTGAAGATTAATTACGAACCAAGGAGACCCCTTACAAAAATTGGTGCCTCACCACGGGAGTTACAAAAAGTGTCGTTTCGAAGGTCTAGTAAAAACGGCATTTCAACGCGACCTTAACATCACTATATTAAGAAGTGGAAAAGTAATTACACGAAATATGGCAATGAGTACAGAAAATATAAATATGGTTGATGGACAAAGTGTGAATCCTGCGTTGACTCCGAGTGTCAATTTGGCAGATATTCTAAAAGACTTGGCCCAACAGATGAACAACCAGGCTCAACAGATAAGAAACCAGTCCGAACAGATGAAAAACCAATCTGAGCAAATGCAACATGTGAATGAAAAATTGAACCAGCAAATGCAACATGTGGATGAAAAATTGGACCAGCAAATGCAACATGTGGACCAGAAATTAACTCAGTTAGTCAACGAGTTTGATGAAAAAATAGTAAAATTGAACCAACGTAATGAAGATAGATGGGAGCATGTGCAACATCAGTTAGATCAAATGAACATACATGTGGTGAAACAATTCGAGAAGTATGAAGAAAAGACAGAAAAAGTCGTACAAAAAAACACAGAAATACAAGAATCCCTGGATGTTTTAAAATCAACAATCAACACCCATGAAAACCACATTAAGGTACTGCAAGATGAAGTTAATTTCATCAAAGAAAGATGCATTCCCGGAACATCATTCCAGGACACCGAAGGCACGAGTCATCCTATAGCCACAGGTTGGGTATCTGATCATCCCCCAAGAGCAACACTGGAATTTGTTGAATCATCGAGCGGTGCAGAGAGTAGTGGCGGAGAAGAACGAGAGAGAAAAACATCCAAACGCAGACGCATTTCCAGTAGAGGTATGAAGACATCAACAGGTAATCAGTTGTGGTTTAGCAAAGTCGCTCACAAAGTTTAGTGGCGTACCAGGAGATATACCCGCTAGGGCATTTCTCGAAAAATTCCAGGATGAATGTGAGCTAATCGGTGTAAATGAGTCTTAATTCTTAAAACTATTACCACATATCTTGTTGCCACCTTGCTTAACCTGGTTTAAGGCCATTAGAGGTAGTCTTCATTCGTATTCAGATTTTAAGAATGCTCTTTTGTCAAATTATGAAAACGATTTTATGGTAGCAAATAGAGATGCTGTTTTGCGAACGAACCACTACAATCCAAAGTTACACCGTAGTATTACTGAATTTGTAGTATCGACATATCATGAGCTAAGATCATTAAATCCGAACCATCCGGAATCCCGAATTATAGCGTCAATTAGAATCTTATTGCCATTTAGACTACAACAGTTGTTAATGTCGGCTCAGTGCATTAATTTCAATCATTTAATTATGCTCATTCAGAGTTATGAGAGTCAATATGCAATTCAGAACAACAATAAGATGCAGGATAGAGGTCAGGGTAACTATGCACGTAACCAGACACAATATGCATCTGTTCGTAATGTAGATATACAACCTGAAAATGATACTAATGTTCGTAATTTCAATAATAGAACGAGTAGCTATAATGGTACCGGAAATCAAACGCAGTCCAATTATAGAAATGGATCTAGAAATTTCAGAAATAACAACAGGAATTTCAGTAGGAATAATAATTATCGCCGATCTTCACAAAATCAATTTGCAGATGGCAGGAATTTTGCAAACAGGAATCAACATATGGTATCCTCTTATGAAAGACAAGCACGTACACAAGATTGTGCTATACAATGTTCCTTAAACGAACCCTTCGAACGTATAACTTGAACTGACAGAAAGGCGTCCGACGGATTTGTATTAAATTGACCTTTGCTTACGTCCATGGTTAATGTGATCTTCGTTCAATTTATTATTAAAATGTATGTTGAAAACATATGTAATTATGGAATATTGTTCCAACTTCGTTATTCTATCGTTGAATTTCCTTTTATAGCATTAACTGCGAAAATATTAATTTGTGTTTCACGATAAGAAATTATCTAAGAACTTTATTGTAAGAAGCTACTATTGTTTTCGTATCTTTATTCCATTCGGATTTCATTTGAATATTATGAATATTTCAAAATAAAAGATCGTAATTTTAATGTAAACTTATGAAAGTAATGACAGATATATGAAATAGAAGCAATTTATTATATGGAAAGAATAAGAATAATGAATATCGAATCTTTTCATTTTTCAAAGTTTATTAATGTGGTAAGTGATGACCATTAATGCGTTTATATGTTCCAACTTTGTTGACTTCTGATGAAGGAATAGTTAATTTTGTACCCTATAAGGAAACTATTAGTTAGGTTTAATTCTTGAATAGCCTTAATTATAATAATTGTAATTCGCCGTTATTAATATTGAGATATATTGATAAATATAAAAATATGTTATGTTATAGTATATTATATATAAATGGAAAAGTTAATTATGTATGTATATTAATGGTGATATATATATGAGGGCTATTCAGAAGGTAAATGTTTCATATCTAACCCAAGGTTCTTTCCTTCATAGTAAAACTATTATGGAAGTCCCGTTCGAGGCGACATCTACAACGATAACGTTGTATGTATCATTGGGAATCTGTGCCTATTTTCAGAAAGGGATCAGAGGCGAATTATGTGAACATTATAATGTATAAAAGAGAAAGAAAGATATATAGAGATTTCGAGATTATTGTTTTGTAAACGGTAACTAAAATAAGAGTTGTTGTTACTATGGCAACGATATAAATAATTGTACTTATACGTAGACATATTGATGAAAAAAAAAGAAGTGTGTGTATGAAGGTCCATATATTTTGTTATATGTGCAGAAAAGTTAATTATATATACTTCTCATGATCAAATAATAAACGTCAGTTAAGAAAGTGATAAAACGCGTTGAGAATTATTTTGAAGATTAATTACGAACCAAGGAGACCTCTTACAACTGATTATTGGCAACGAAAGATACAGTTGTTAGTGCAGCAAATTTTTTTTTTATAAACTAAACTAGTATTCGAGCATCTCATTTTATTTGGTTCGATGTGATTTATCGATGTATACATATATAATGTGTTTGACAATGTTATTTTTAAAGGAAGAAAATCAATCAACAGTGTGGACTATATCTCATTAAGTGAGTAATGTAGTCTTATAAATGGTGTAATAAAGATCTTAATGACAGCGGCGACGACTTATGTATAATTTTGGGGAGGCATTGAAATATGTGTATATCCTTGTCACAAATTCGAATAAAGATATCTACATTCAGGGAGGCCAATCTCCAAGATCAGTGTGCATGGTTAATGACGATATAATTCAATTTCACTTTTATATCAGTAAGTAGCTGTAACAGAGCATCAATGTTCATATCTACGAATACGATATTTTACTACATGTTCGAGAAAAGTTTACATGGGTTTTTACACGTATGTATAACATTTTGTTTACCTCAATATTATCAATGGAATGATATATGTCTCGTCATTGGAAGACTGTTAGAACTAAGCGTTTCATTCTTGGAAATATGTGTGTCAGTGTTAAGAGAAATCAAGTAACAAAAGGTACAATCCGATTGTTAACAGTTAATATTTTTCACTTTAGAAATCTGTAATCAGGATCACAAAATTATTACGAAAACACTAAGCATACAAGTTACAAAACACCAGTTACTAATGTGTATTTACTAATAGATGCGAAGTGAACTCAATTATACTAATTTTCCTTTTATATGAACTAATCTTGGATCATATTCAATCCACATTAAACGTATTAACTACACAAAGAGAAACTTACTCTGAAAATTATTTTTTGGCTATCGAATAATTACAACAAACATTAGTCTTTTCGGGTTCGATTCCCAGTAAGAGGCAGGGGCGGATCCAGGACCGACTTCTGGGGGGGGGGGCGGTGGGTTGTCATAATGCTACTTTTAAGGACTCCAAATTCTGGGATGGATTTTATCTATATATATAAAAGAGAACGCACAAAATCCTTTGTCCGCTCATCACGCTAATACGGCTGAACCGATTTCTTTCATTTTTGGGGGGTTGTTAGGATTTGGACCCTAGATGGTTTTTATCATATCACTTTAATTTTCAATTACCAGTGTCTTGAGATAATTGACCAATCAGGTGTCAATACGTACAAAAAATCCTTTGTCCGCTCATCACGGTAATACGGCTGAACCGATTTCTTTCATTTTTGGGGGGTTGTTAGGATGTGGACGCTAGATGGTTTTTATCATATCACTTTAATTTTCAATTACCAGTGTCTTGAGATAATTGACCATTCAGGTGTCCATACGTACAAATCCTTTGTTATTAGTTCATCATAGGTATAAAAATAAACGTATTTATATGCAACCCGCATGACCCTGTGACTCGGCGGGTTAACATAACTGACAGGCGCTATAAATCACTTGAAAGCGAAAAAGTAAAAATTATCTAAGTAACAAAGTTTATTGCGTTCCGGGATGACCGCAGCGAAGCGGGGCGGGTTGGGGTGACCGCAGCGAAGCGGGGCGGGTTAACATAAATGACAGGCGATATAATGTTAACATTAGTGCAATCTTCTATGGTTTTTATCATATCACTTGAAAGCGAAAAAGTAAAAATTATCTAAGTAACAAAGTTTATTGCGTTCCGGGGTGACCGCAGCGAAGCGGGGTGAACGCTGCTAGTTTATATATATATATATAAAACAAGAAAGTTTCCTCTTCTGGGGGGGGGCAATCGCCCCGATCGCCCCCCCTGGATCCGCCCCTGGTAAGAGGGCATTAAAATTCAAACGCGTTACGTCACGTCTCATATAACCTATAGCTATGCTATAGCCATGAAAGAATATGGCCAGCCAAATGGCTCACGAGTGATGCGTGGCCAAGCTCTTAACGCAGGTAATTTCTCAATCCATAAATTATTATCCTGGGTCAATACCAGAAAATTTTAGTGCTCCCAGTTAGAATAGAACTAGGGATCATGTACATGAAGATAGTGCACACTAACAATGGCTAAACCAGAAGTAAATAATAAAATTTAAACATTTACTTACCTTTTTAATGTTGTCTATTAATGGATAAATTTTGAAGCCACAAATGGTAAATTTTCAAGCCCATGTTAACGAAAGATTTAAAAAAAGATTAAGACTACGGTAAATGTATGTAAGTACTCTGCTGAAATCTTGTGTAAGATTAAAGGTAGATTTGAGGGAAGTAATTTTTCTGTAAAGACATCAGTACAAAGCTTCTTTCTTGCCTCAAAATTATCTACAGAAAATAATTAATATGTCTTGTAGAATATATAAAAGAGTCACAAATGGAAGGTACCAAATTTACATTAAAGCAGAATCCATTTCAGTATCACTGTACTAAAGGGAGAAATGTTAGAGCCAAGTCAGCGCCCTACCTACGCCATTGATACTGATTAATCATCAACTTTGTTGCTTTCTTTACCTAACTGGATGCATACGGTTGCTATTTTATTAACCTACTATACTATTGCATAACTGAGAGTGATCTTATTTTTTCTTCGATTTTTCTGTGTTTTTACTATTTTTACTTTCAAACAACAATAAGAGAGAAGAAAGTATGGTGGGTCAAATTCGAGATTTCAGCGAACTTACACATTTCTTTGCTCCTATATGACAAAAAAAAAAAAAAACAGATTTTTGGATGTCTGTCCATTTGTTTGCCCGTCTGTCCGTTCATCTCTATGTAAAGATGTTCACTTGTCTAGTGGCCATACCGTTTAACGTATCGAAACCAAAATTTTAAATTTAAAGTTTCTATAAAATTCCCTAGGGACGTTTCTTTTTTAAAATTTTCTTCCTGCTCCTAAAATTAAGGGTAATTTACTGAAGGATGAAAACTAAAATTTGCTATTTTCTCATAAACTGCTCTAACGATTTCATTAATATTTTACAAATCAATGTTCTACTCGTGCTATACCAATATACCAACAACCCTATAATATGGCATAAGTCATTTTTCTAGGAAAAATTCAAAAGAGGTACTCTATTCTAAGGAGCGAGTTTTCCATACTATTTTTTCACAAAGGACACAGACGATTTTGGTCATATTTCGTAAACAAATATCTAATAAACAAATAACTTGATAACATGGCATAATTTACTTGTCTCGAAAAAATTCACAAGGGGAAGTTTATTTTGGGGAGTGAGTTGTCTTGGACGATTTTCCAAACACAACTCAGGCAATTTTATTCATGTTTCATTAATAGATGTTTTATTAATATTGTAACAATATACCATAACTCATTTGCCCTGAAAACATCACAAGAAGTAGTTTATTCTTGGAGGTGAGTTATTCTTAAAACAGGGGCAGCATTTCAGACTTTACTTGAGGGGAGCAAGAACACCACCGACATCATACTTTCAGGTTTTGTTTTGTACTAGTATATTAGTAGACAATTGATTAAAGTATATGTATTCCTCAAACTCTTGGGGAGGAAGATTGCTTCCCTCTAAATGACGCTCCTGTCTCAAAAAATAACTCAAATGATTTGTTCATATTTCATTTAGTAACTCTATAATGTTGCGCAAATCACCTGTCACGAAAATATTATTGCAAGTGCAGTTTTGTTGTTGTGGTTATTATTATTATTAAATTGTTTGGTGTAAAAAGCGAGTGCTCAAAAGCCACAAATCCAGTTACAAATGAATATTTGTCAAGGTTTATTTCTAATCTAAAAGTTGTGCAGCACCGTATATGTAGTTAAGTATTCAAAAGTCATTTGAAACAGTCTTATATTCAAGAAAGGTGACCTGATCTAGTCCAATAATTCAGAACAACTGTTTCTGTTTGAGCAACCAGTCTAAAAATATTAACCCCGCCGGCTAAATGTCATTCGGACAAGCGCAGGGTTCGGATTACGGTACTGCTAATGAAGAAATAAAATTCAAAAATGTGTAATTCAATGAGCTCGAATAAAAGCAAGTCACCTATATTCATGTCCAATAGAACAAGCTACCAATCATGTTTACACCATGCGAGGGGAAACAATATTAGCAATTCTAGCCGTGCTAACTTTATTGGTCCACAGCAATTTGCGAATTATCTGGGAATGATGGGGAAATCCCCCTTTAAAACTAGATACACCATGTAAGCTTTACTTTTTGGTGTGTTATTTTCTCCTGGAGTAAAAACTGGAATTAGAAAGGAAGGTTTACATGTATTGTGATGTCAAATAATAGACTTCAAGGAATAATAAACGCATATACTTCCTATCAATATATTTTAGGAGGAGTTGGGGCAGAAATTTTAGTTTTCTTTCCTAAAAGGAAATTTACAGTAACAACATTAATAATGCATAAAACAATAAAAATCATATATATGCCAATAACTGAAATTAAAGTAGAGATATTAAATAACAAAAGTTTTTTTTCTTTTTTTGTTTCTTGTGTCTGGGGCAATCACAAGTGATTTTTTTCATATTTTCCAACCCTACGAAATCGGTTTAAATGGCTTTGTAGTTCACGAGATGCTGGAATTTAAAGCCCGCGTAATTTAAAGGTTAATCTCGACTTTTGGCATCACTATATTACTACAAGTATCTGTCTTGTTCATTGTTCATTGCAGAGTTAAACAGAGTCCTAGAACCTTTTACATTACAATCCAAAGTAATACCTATTAATTTTGAAGTACAGAATGTCACCTTCACTACTTTACTTCTGTTGGAGTGGGCGGATGGGTGAGCGAGGCTTAATGCCGTCCCTTAGTGGCCTGTTTCTTGTTTACACATATAAAGGCGAAGTTAAACAAATGGGCCTCCTAAAATAATTTTTCTTTTCCTATGAATATTTTAGTGGTACACTCATGTCCAAAATTATTGTCTTTAAATATGTTATTGTAGGAATATAATTTGATAAGGAATTCGCCCCGTATTTCTTATAATGTTAGTATGTGTATAATCGGCAAAGACATGTATGTGAGAAATTTCATGTCAAAAGAGCAGTAAATAAAAACAATAAAACGAAAATAAAATTTTCTTGTCCATTTAGCAACTCTTTGTTTTACTCATTCTAATTTTCATATTTATAATTCTTTTCCTATGAAATTTACCACAAATATAGAAAATACATTTCCCGATTATGCACATAGTATCAGTATTAAAAGTACCCTGTAAAATCATTATCAAATTATATTCTTACAAGAAGACAGTTATAGATATGCGACAATCATTTTGGACATGAGTGTACCTTCGTTTCTCAACCATAAAGGTATGTCATATATAAATTTGGTTTTATACCCGTGTATCTGAACTTTTAATCTCATGTGCTTTTCTTATTTTAAGGATTTTAGTACATAAACAACAACTACTGGTGCAGTGACGACACTGGTGCTTTTATCCTATATGTATCCTTTCTTGTTGCATCTAACCAAGGACGCCTACTTGATTATTTTTCCTATTTTTCTTATCGCGGATAAGAGACCGACATTCAAGCGCAGTCGTGAATATTGTAATGTATGGTAGAGAAGCGATGCATAGATTTTATACCAACATAGATATGTCACTGTATGAAGATCCAAAATTTACGTTTCGAAAGACTATTTTGAAGATGAACAAAATGAACAGTTCTGATATTATGTTCACTCAACCTAATATCTCCAATCTGACATCACGCTCACTCGACCTCACGATCACATCCTTTAGACATCACGCTTACAACATCCTTTCAACATCACGCTCACTCAACTTCATGATCATATCATCATCGCATTACACGTTTTTTCGAAATCACACTCACTCAACGTCACATCACACGTTTTCTCGACATCACACTTACTCGGCCTCACCCTCACATAATCTTTTCGACATCATGCTCACATGACCTCACACTCATAACTCCATTTCGATATCAAGCTCACTCGATTTCACACTCATATCTTTCCGACATCACGCTCAGTCGACCTCAACTTCACATCATGATTTGGATCTGGCGCTCACTCAACTTCACGCTCACTTCGTGAGGCTGAGGTCAAGTGAGCATAAGTTCCGAATTCATGAACGCCGACCTCATGAGTTCGGGCACCTTTGCTCACGACCCGTTGGAAGTCCCGAGCTTTGCCACTCAGCTAATATAAACACTGCTGCCAAGCTCCTTCTGAGGAAATACTCGTATATCTAAATTTATAAGACGATAACATTCATATTCGTTCCTGTTTTTTTTTCTCTCTTTCTCCTTTTCATTCTACTATGGATGCGAGAAATATGTTCGCTGCCTTTTGTTTTATTGGATATGTTCCTTCACGTATGGAAACGAAGGTGACAATACCAACACGTGCTCACCGTATGCATAATTTTGTTTTGACCTAATTTATCCTCTTTGATGTGGGCTTATCTCGTTGTATGACCACATCGATAAGTACGGAGGCCCAATACTTTTAATAAGAGATAGGTACATTTATGCTACCTTTCAAAATTTGGAAGGGGGTATACAGGACCACCCTTTAAATTTTAGAATTGTGAAAAATAAGATTTGAAAATGTTTTCTAAGACACAAATATATAATTCTGTTAATTTGGGTGATCCTGCTTATTCACTTCTATGGATAAAGAAATGTAAAATATTAGTATTGCCACGTATTCGCAACAATATCCACTGTTAACCTAATTTATCTTCTTTGATAAGGCTTTACTGCATCATATGTATATATGGTTGTGTACAGGAACCTATTTTCTTTTATAGAACCTGGATAATTGATACAGTCTTCTGAACTTTGGAAGGTGTACATTGGCCCACCTTGAAAGTTAGGAATTGTAAAAAACAAAATGTTCTCCAGGACCCAGATATATATTTCTGTAAATTTGGATGGTCCAGCTAATCTCCCTTCTATGGGAAAAGAATTCTCAAAAATTCAAAGCAAGGTTTTGACCTATTTTATCAACTTTGATGGGGCTTTAGTGTATCACATGCTTCCATAGATGAATACAAGGAGCAATTCTTTTTCATAAGAAATGGTTACAATCATGTTCCCTTTCAAAATTTAGGAGGGATACATAGAACCATCCCTTAAATTTGGAAATTATCAAAAGATAAAATTTCATAAATGTTCTTTAGGACACGAATATATAACTGTGATTTTGGTGGTCCAGCTTATCCCTTCTGTTAGTAAAAAATTGCTAAATATTAATATTGCAAAAATTTTGTCACATGATCGGTTACTGAAATATTTTATCTTCTTTGATGAGGGTTTACTATCAAGGTATAGTTATATATAGTTGACCACAGAAATACATTCTTTCATAACATTGATATTTTCATTTTAAAATTGGGATGGGTACATTGACTCACCTTTTAAAATGGATAATTTTCAAAGAATAAAATTTGGTAAAGGTTTTCTAGGATCTAAATATATATATTTCTGTAAATTTGGCTTCTCAAGTTTATCCTTTTCTATGGGTATTATATCTTCTTTGATAAGGGTTTATTGTAATAAATGCTTATATAGATGAGTACAGAAATTAACTTCCTTTCATAGGATATGAGTAGATTGATTTTTTTTAGAGGTATTCAATTTAACAATATAGCGCCTGGTATTAATATCAGTAGGATGTGCAGTGTAGTTAGTACAAGAATCCATCAATTTTGTACTTTTATTAAATACAAATCATAATATTGAAAAACGCCATTCGGTCAGACAGGAAAACTCTTCACGTGTATGGCACAAAATGGAAGGATTTCCTATGAGATATGTCATAACATTTTTCCGAAGATAAATCCTAAGATATTTCCTAGGATTTCTCTCGTAGTGTATAGTCAGTCTAAGAGGAGTAAATCGATGTACCTATGTACTATGAAAGAGAATTGACTTCTGTACTCAATGTACCATATGTTGTAGTACCTAAAAAGATTAATTAGGTCAACAACCGACTGCATGAAGCACATGGTAATAGGAATATTTTGGTATTTTTTTTTACCCACAGAAGGCCATAAGCAGGACTACCCAAATTTACAAAGTAATGCATTCGCGTTTTTTTTACTTACCAAATTTTTACAAGAACATTTGCCAAATTTTATTTTTGATGATTCCGAAATTTAAGAGTTGATCCTATGTATCCCTACCATACTTTAAGAGAGGGGCGTATTTGGCAATTTCTAAAATTTAAAGTAGTAGTAGGAAGGGAAGGGTAGTCCTATGTACCCTTCCAAAAATTTAGGGAGTTGACCGAGGGTGCCGCTGCCAAATTTTAGAAAACATGGCACTTGGTCCATGGTCCCTGAGCCAGACACTCAGAAGCTCAAAATGCCATCAAATGACAACAATATCACTGTCTATTTCTGATGTGTTTTGATAAGAGCCATGTATAAATAATCAAAATATACGAAAATTTTATGTAATAGTGTCCAAAACGTAATCCAAAGTGTATGTATGTAACCACACAATACTGCATAAGGAACTTATGATGAACTATGTTGTATGTGAAGGCAGTGTACCAGTGCAAGCTAACTTCATAATTTATCATTATATGCACGCGACAGTAGGTTTTATAAGTGATGTAAATTATTTTTTCTTTTACATTTCGCTGATGTGTCTGCTTGCTACGGACACCCCCCCCCTCCCGCACTTTCGCACTGGCTCACCATCTGCGCTTTTCCCTAACTCGGTTCAGTGGCATAGCAATAGGGTAGGCAGGGTAGGCATTGCCTACGGACGCAGGGAGTTTCGGTATATTAGGGGGTCCCTCAAGTTTTTAATAAAAAAATACAGTAGATCGTCGATTATCCGAAGTAATTGGGGGACATGGGTGTTCGGAAAACTGGTTTGTTTGGATAATCGAACTGTACATGTTTATTTGCCATGCGCGGAGCGGCACGCCTCAACTCTAAGCTGGCGCAGCTGTTGCTGTGAACAGCTTTGATACTGCCGCTACTTCTACAGCCAGTGCCAAACCGACAGAAGTGTGCTGATTGTTGAAACACAGCGACTGGCGGCTTGGCCGGTCAGCAACGCCTTATGAAGGCCCCATTAGAAGCAATGTTCCGCCAGCGGTGGCTCAGTGCGGCGACTACTGTGGGAAACTTGGTTTGGGAGTGAGGGGGATGATGGACGGTAGGGTGGGAGAGTAACAGGTGCGAGCGAGTACACAGTTCGGTTAAGCGGTCGTTCGGTTGACCGACGTTCGGATAATCGACGCTCTACTGTATAAGCAAATTATATAAATGTAGTCCCAAGTTTTCGTGGTATTCATTTCCGAAAATAGCGAGAATAAAAATTCCTCCTCACTTCGCTCGCAGTTTATGACATTTGCGTATTATTATCATTACTGTAAACTCATTGAGTTATAGTACTATGTCATTAAGAAATGAATCCTCCTGTATTAACACGATATCAGTTCTATATTACATGTTCTGTGCTTACTAACTTTAAATAAAGTCCCCTACTAAACAGACTTTCAACAATAATGACAAATTCTATTACCTATAAGAGCTTAATTAAAGCGAGTTAAAAAGTGTTGCCATGATTATGAGGGACAGCACAATTGCCAGATACTGTAGCTACACAGAACCAAGCGCAAGCACCAAGGGTCGGACAAACCGGACAACTACCTGAGGCGCCAACGTCAGGGGACTCCCAAACAAGCACCCCAGAATAAATTTTCGAACGTATTTTCTAATATTACTGTAATAAAATGTAAAATATAAGCCAGGAGTAGGTGGATGGGCACGTCAAAAAGAGACCTTTTCTTCATTTACCACAGTTCGACAGTGTAAAAAGCTTCCTTGGAATTATGATATGGACAAACACTGTGTAGAAAATTGTGGACATTTAATAACAGAAGTCCTATTAGAAAATGAGATTGACATTAAGAAGTGCAGAGGACAAGGCCATGGTGGGACAAGGCTACGATGGAGCAGCAGTAATGAGAGGTCGTATTTCTGGCTTGCAAACGCGGATACAAAAACATACTAAGAATACTAATATGTTCACTGCCCAGCACATGATCTGAAAAAGCTGAAAATAGAAAAAATGCTTATAAGCGGTTTCACAAGGTTTGTTATTTATTTTATAATTATGTAAAATTGTAACATGCTATATATATTCATTTGGAATCCTCTTGGTAATACTGGTTGATACTTTACTGTTTATTTACACTACCACTGCATAAAGTCCGAATTTTACATGCGTGTATTTTTAATAAACAGGGCACTCTGTCCAGTTTACTTTTAAAAGACATATTACAACGGGGACGCGGCACTAGTCCTAAACGGCCAAGACCTAAAAATAATATCGCGGCACAAGTTCTAAACGGTATAAGACCTAAACGGCACAAGACCTAAAAATCATTTCATGGCACAAGTCCTAAAAGACACTGGTCCTAAATAATACTAGTCCTAAACGGTACAAAACCCAAAAATCTCTTGTGGCGCTACCATCGCGTCCGTACCAAGAATACTGTCAATCTGTTAGTCAAAGTTTTAGATACACTGTTTCGTATTACAGAACCAGATTCTAGCTTAGTTCTTACAAGTAATTTGTATAAGTACATATTCTATCGTTCTGAAATAAATAAATAAATAAATAAATAAAGCCTATTGTTCTTTCTTGCTGTTTGCATGATAGCCTTTGTATGGTAACAAAATATTAACAACCTATCAAATGTGATTCCCAGATCTTTCATAATGTCTGTTTTTCTATTTGCACACCATTGATCTCGTTTTAGTAACATAATGTTGTGTTTTAGTTATATAGGACATAAATTTTGCTTTATTTGTGCTGATTTGAAGTAAATTATTTTTACACATATATTTATCATATTCAACTCTTTCCGTAGCAAATAGTTGTCATACTCGTAATTAACTACTCTTTACTCGTTACCATTAGTCTATTAACAATAGTTTTAGTATTACTAACATAGCTGTTACTGTTGGAATTAACTATTATTAGTAATAATAATAATAATATATTTCAGATATGCTACATTTTTGAGACCTGAGCCTTTACTGTACGTTAAGTTAAAAATCAAAGGTTATGTCACAGACGGCAAATGATGGCTTAACACCCAAAACAAACTCTTGGCCTCCCAAGTGTGGGTTAATTTGTGTTTATTAATTACAGCAAATTAATAGCTAATGTTTATAATAGAATGTGAAAAAAAATTAAAAATAAACTACGTTAACATGTTAAAGAACCCAATTAATCATCCACTTTCCTATTTGCGTAAATGGACGAACCCAGACCTAAAGGAAAAGAGTTTTCTGCCCAAATCTCATAAGCAGTGGGAAATTTTAATACTTCAGAAATTGACTCTCCTTCCCTCTTACAAATGTTATTTTCAAGATGCTGAAACATATATTTTATTACTTTCAGTTTAAAGTTGAAATACCGCGTTTCACGCATCCAGCTTAAGTAAATCCTTCTTTACTTTATAAATATTTTCTGAATAGTAATGGGAATTCGAACATTAAAGAAAGTTCACCCTTTGTTCTTTTCCTTTTATGTGTTGAATTTTCTTTCTTTTTTGTTTGTTTGTTTGTTTTACAGTGTAAAGTTTATATGCCAAGTTTCATTTTACTAGCTTCAGAGATTTACAAGATACACTACTCTTCAAAAAAAAATCTTACCCACCCTCTTTACGATACGTATTTCCAAAAATTCTTTTTTATATCCTGCTTTCGTAAAAAAACGATTTCTTAAAATTAAAATTTAACGACTCTACTTGTAGTAGTATGTGCAGAAAGTCACTTATCTTAACTCGTTTATACAAGAATACAGAAGATAAATAAAGTCAAACTTATTGACTTTCATGAACGGTTTCCGATTTCTTTATTCGTACATTTCTCTCAAGCTGTAGTTTTAAATTCACGCACTGTCAAGACCCAGGTTTCAAAAAGATAGCAAACTCAAAATATAATAATAATAATAATAATAATAATAATAATAATAATAATAATAATAATAATAATAATAATAATAATAATAATAATAATATAGATATTTATGTACGTGCGTAATATGTATATATTTATTGCCTTATTGAAGCTTTCGTAATTAGGAAATATCCCATTGGTTTGCTTTTAATATGTTAAAAAGCCTACTTCCCTAGAAAAGTTTGCAGCCTACACTCCTAAATGACTATGTATTGGTTTCTTCAAAGCTATTGTGTTGCATATTACATTAGTAGTTGTAACCTGCCAGCCCCACCAACTGTTTTACATATCAAAATGTAAATATAGTAATTTACATATATAATTTAATTTAATTTGAAAGCCAGATTAAGTAGTAATTTTAATCATATTAGGATTAATTCAGATATAAATAGGTATAAATGGAAGTGTTTATATACAAAATGATATTCATATTATAGTTTAAACGTACTACTAAATATATATATATATATATATATATATATATATATATATATATATATATATATATATATATATATATATATATATATATATCTGTCTAAAAAGCACTCAGCTTCACAAAATTTCAACTTTAGCATCACACAACAGGAAAATTCGAGAAGCTAAGAGTTCAATAACCTTTGAGCTAACATAGTTGCTAACCTAAAGTAAGGGGCATGTCCAAAAAGAAGCAGGTTTATAAAGTATATTCTATAAGGAACAGAAATCAGAGAAATAAAATGAAGTTAGAAGCATTGACTAGCAACTATTGTTACTTCCAAACTCAACTCTATTGTTTGCGGGTACACACTTTAATGCTAAATTTTTGTGACAATAAGTGTGAAAAATCCAATTTGACCTGTATTTTCACACCTCTGAGGAAAACCGTTAGGCTGGTAAGCGAGCCTGACCGAAAAAAAAGAAAGAGAACATAGTATTTATGTCAGGAGTACCAGATTTAAAGAGTATATTATTAATAAGTAATATTTAATATTAAAATGTTCTTGGAAATTCCGATACCAGTTAAGAACAATGTTTTACGCGACCCTGCATCGTATTTTGTTTCCCACATGCTTCCAATTCACTCAAAAAGATTTTTCTCAGCCACTCCTGGAGGGTGTCGAGTGGTATGTCTGGAGGGGGGAGCTAGCAGACAACTCACCACCAAGACGGATTTTTTTTGTTTATCTAGCATCTGAAAGGATGACAGCTCCACAAATTTTGAAAAATATGTAAAACAATTATGTATCATGTTGTATTTAGGGTTATTGTTTGTCCTATATAAAGGTTTAATCTCAATTTATTCATATTTTGATAATGTAAACAATAGTGCAGACGAATTCTTTCTCAACCCGCCACCTGAGCGCAGTTTTGAATTCGGCCACCAGAGGCGTCACCCATCAGAGGCAAAAGGTTTCTGCTTCTACTTGTCCTAACTGTATCCACGCCCTATAATAAAAATAAACAAGTTGAAAAAAAACTATGATCCGAAGTAATTAAAATAATGTTTGGTATAAAAGACATACTGGGAGTGTGTGGATAAACTCTAAGTGTACGTATAGATACAGAAAGTAGAGTGACAATAAGTAAATTTTTAATTATTTACAAAATTTGTCAAAATGTCGCCGGCTCAACGCGGGTGGCACATCACAAAGGGGATCAGGTCAACAACCCCAAAAACAATGAAGGTAGAGGGAGTCTACAACTATTGAGAGGCAACCGGCGGAAGAAAAATAGAGAACCATAGGGAGAGGACAGTTAGTTCGTGGTTAACCGCAAGTTCGTCAACTTCAATAGTGTTTTCTTCTTTCGGAAACGGTGATCAGTTTATTGTTAAGTTGTGATGCAGGCATGGACAATTAATGGACCCTGGTCCAGAGATTAATTGAGATAGTTGTGAAGGCTCGTTGAAATTGAACAAAGCTAGATATTACTTGTGGAAGTTAAAAAAAAAAGTATAAAATAATTTTGGATTTGTGTTGAGTGATAGTGCGAGTAGCTGTGCTACCGAACAAAGTCGTGTGTGTTCAGTGAAAACTATGCGTACATAATTATCTATAAATAAATAAATAAATAAATAATGTTAGAAGTTATTAGCTACGCTAATAAAGAAAATGTGGAATCGTAAAAAAAAAACTAATGCCCAATTGACCTGCATCAGAAAAAATTTTCCTTGAGAGACAGTGTAAAGTAGGCAACGTATGGATCACAAAAGTTCTTTACTTCTGTCATAAAGCCTATCTCGGTGACCAAGTTCCAGAATCCCAAATTCCTAAATCAAGGCAAGAAGGACTTTGTCAGAAGCCTTGTTGTGGAGGAACAGAACATATTCACCACCCATCGACTGGAGAGCGGTCGGAACGCTAACGGAAGCAGAAGAAGATATGAGAAGACTATCCCAGAATTGGAAAGGATAAGATTTGGAGAAAAAAGAAAAGGAAGAGGAATACTCATAGTGAGGAGTGAAAGAAAAAAGGACAAATCTTATAGAGATATTCCCCTAAATAAACAAAAAGAGAAAGAATGGACTTTACCGAAAATTTAAATTCCCTACATTGAATCGATCGATTCTATATATATATAGTTTTATATTAATTGTGTCTGTGTACAAAAACTGTATAGTGCTAGTGAAGTAGTGAAATAAATCTGTCATGTGATAATCCGATCTTGGAGCTATGATCTTTTAGATGCTTGCAACCATCCTGGAGGCAGAGGTGAGTACATTTGCATGTTTGCTGATCTCTTTCGGGTGTGCCGCTTGGCCGGGTCCAGAAGAGGCTGTGAACACTCTTTCCCAGTCCTCATTTAAAATTTTATCTGATGGGAAAGATTCTCTGGCAACAAGATGGCAGGAGGAAGTGTTATAATGGCCATACCAGAGAAAGTCGTCCAAGGGGCAAGGCGACTATAAACTTTGAACTCACGTGGGAGGAGGATATTAATTTCTAAAAAAAAAAAAAGTGTGATTAATTTTCATAAATCATTTTGGCTTAATTGCATAGTTTCTATTCGTATAAATCCTAATTATAACCTTGTTAATATTTTAATTGCATTAGATAAATGTATTAAAAGTCTCAGAATGTCCTCCACCCATCTCTCATGTGCTGGAAATTTGAGAGTATTTTCCTTGTGGTGACTTTAAGTAACTACTTAACGACGACCATCCAGCTCTGAACATGAGAGAGCCCTTTACATGGGGATTATCCAGAGTGATGCCCTTAACAATTTGACGCCCAGCTAAAGTGCTATTCTCATGCTAGCTTTAGGCTGCTGGGAAATTTATCATCAGATAAAAAGTTATCTTGAAAAATTTCGCGGATATATGAAATATTTTGTGTTCCCCAAAATTTCCAAGAACATTTTAGTATCCTTTTGAAAGGTTCAAAATGGTGTGTTAAAACGAAATCTTATTGTTACATATGTGTCTAATTTTTGTCTTCAATTTGTGTCTTAAATAGAGTTCAAGGGGGGCATTAAATGTAAGAATTTCCAAATTTAGAGAATTTATAATATTTAGAGATAATTTCAATTTTAGAGATATTAGCAAATTTATGGTTATCGCACGTAGTCAATTACGGAAAATGGATCAGAATCTGCTACAATTTCAGCACGCGCAACCGCGAAGTCCAGAGTTACAAGGAAGTTTAGAAGATAGCGAGGATAACCAAGAAAATAATGTTAGTAAGGGAGGTAATAATCAAGAGATTGAGAGTAACCCGAGTAATCCCACTTCAAAAACGGGAGATGAACAAAATTGAGGATATAGTCAGGTGTTAGCATTTTTGAAAGAAATGCAGAACTCTCAAAAGGAATTTGAGACCCGGATAGTACATGCACAGACAGAGATGCAGAATTTCTTGTGTAAAGAATTTGAAGCGCGGATGCTAAAATCTCAAGAATTACTGTCTAGTAAAATTGATAAAACTAATTTAGAAATTCAAAGCACGCGTAAAGATTTAGAGAATGCGCAGAGAGCTCTTGAAAATAGACTAGGTGAGGCTTTAGAAAATTCAAAACAAGAATTGCAAGAAAATTTAGAAACCACTGTCAGACAATTGAACCAATCGTTAGGAGATATGAACCAGAAATTAGAGGCGACCGAAGATTTAATCGAACAGACTAGAACGGATCTTAGTGTCAAATTAGTAAGTTTAGAAGAGAAACAAGAAAATATACAGGGTCAGGTAGACCAAACAAGGGTAGAGGTAGCAGAAAGAATACAGGAAGTAGTTGTAGAACAGGCTGGATTAAGAGAGGAAGTTAGGAGAGAAATTCATGATTTAGATGATTCCATGAAACGTTTAAAGGAAACATTAAGAAAAGAAACAGAGGAAATGATAAATACGAAAATAGGCGTAATAAACAATCAAGAGAATAGACAGACCGGAGAATTACAATTACCAGTAATTCAAGAAATTTCTTCGTGTACACCCACTGCTCCTCATGACGCTTTTCCTCCGCCTGTGAGTCCCCAACCCGTTTCACAGATCGCACGGAGTGATAGCCAAATGGCTCAGTTAACGTCTGCTATGAATTCTTTCATTCACCGAGATCTGAATTTACCAGTGTACAATGGAGTGGAAGATGAATCACAAACATTCAACTTTTTGACTGACCTAGATAATTATTTTGAACTGACAGGTGTAAGTAACGAATCACGCTTATCTTTCATTCCCAGAACATTGAAGGGGTCCGCTAGTCATTGGTATAAGGTAATGAAACCAAAAATTTCTTCCTACTCGGAGTTTGTTGAAGCATTTAGGTCCAATTACTTGAGTCGAGAACGACTGGCAACCCTGCGTGCTAATATCCTTACCAGTCGGTATGATGTAAAATTACACAAGAGCATGTGTGAATATTTACTAGAAATTTTACACCAAAACTCGATTCTTTCACCTCCATTAGACGAAGAAACTTTGCTTAAAGTGATCCCACGCCAGCTTCCGTTATGGGCCTATCGAATAATTATTGCCTCTAAACCGCAATCAATAGCTAATCTATTGGAGCTCGTAAAAGAAATTCAGGCCACGAACCGAGCACCAGAAAATTTCCCACAAAGAAGAAGTATCAATGTGATGGAAGTCTCACGTGAGCAAAGACATTCAAATGCAGTGAGACGGGGAGGAAGAACAGGAAATAACACACAAGACCCATATCCTCGGAACAATAGAAGGAATGCGAGACGCAACTCAAATACAAATATGGGAAATGGCCCTGGGAACCGTTCACGAAACAGGAACGGTGATCCACCCCAAAACAATAATGAAAACAACACCTACAGGCGGCAGGGTACAAGGCCACAGCGAGGTGTTTATATGGGTCAAGGGGGGAATCGTTTTAGAAGGAATAACAACCACCACGATTACAACGACAATGAGCAGATTCAAGTTCTAGAGTTGAATGACCCCTCACCCGCGGAGAGAAATAGTAACACTCAGGCAAACAATACAAATACAAGAGAACGTACCTCACATGTGCCATGAGGATTTGTTGCACACACTGAGGGAAGTTCTGATACAAACATCTTGAGTACCGCATCTTGTATTCCACTGACAAATTCTACCCAGTGTGTGCTAATTTGTAATAATAGTAGTAATAGTAATTCTGCAGAAGAAGAAAAGAAAGAAACCCAGGTCAAAGTAGTAGAATATCGTGAAAAGAGGGAAATAGAAAATTGTAATATTTGTGAAAATATTGTAAAAACAAAACATTTCAACACCCTTCCAGATACAGATACACTCACATTAATGTTAAAGAATGGAAAAAGGGTCCCTCTAGACAAGCTAAAATTTCAACAAGCTAATGCAATTTTTAATCAATTATTAGAAACGAAAGATGATCCTGTAGTGAAAAATAATATTATCACCTTACCAGAAATTCAAGTAAGTATTTTTGCACGTCCTGTAAATGCGTTACTCGATTCTGGCAGTTCCATTTCTGCTTTGAGCTTAGAATTGTGGGAAACGGTGAAATCATCTCACCCCACACCAGCTTTTTTAAGAGTAAGTAATATGAAGGTTACCTCTGCATTTGGAAAACGGGTTGCAGAAGTCCAGGGGCAGACGATGTTACAAATTGTCATTAGTGGGAAAACCTTTAATACAGTGGGTATTATAGTACGCGGGCTGAATCGTGATTTAATTTTAGGTTCTCAGTTCTTTTCTGAAACTGGCGCAATTTTAGATTATTCAAAGAGTCTGCTAACTCTTCAGAAGCCACACGAAGTACAAATTAATTTTCGAGACATCGAGATTAATGAGACAGACTTAGTGTTGAGAAGCTTAGAAGAAATGCTTCATTGCGGGGATTTAAGTAAAAGTTACGGTGAAAGTAGGTGTGGACCGGAAGTGCCCATCACTTTTCGTCAGGTAGAATTGTGTGAGTTTAGGGAAAAAAATCCCATGCATAGGGTGGATAAGAGGAAGTACCCCACCCCTACCGAATTAGAGAATGTAGTTCTATCCCCTGCAGACTGGCTTCAAGTAGAAACTAAAGCCACAGCCAGCGAGATAAAGGAACATGTTAATCAGTATGAAGAATTGGACATTAGGCAGAAGAATGAGTTAGTAAACTTATTAATGAAACATCGAGATATGTTTGACGAAAGGCCTGGTACTATTAAGAATTATGAACATACAATAGAGGTCACCGACTCCAGCCCTTTTAGATCGAAAATGTATGCTTTTCCCACCAAATTTCAAAATCTCATTAAAAATGAACTCAACCGATGGATCGCGTTTGATGTGATTACTAAAAAGAAATCTGAATATAGCCAGCCCTTGGTAGCTGTATTAAAACCGAACGGTAAAGTCCGGCTTTGTTTGGACGCTAGAAAACTGAACACAGTGATTCGGGGAGAGACCGATCAACCGATCCCACCCATAGACATGTTAAAGACGTTAAGTGGCATGAAATATTATACAAAACTAGACATAGTGGAATTTTTCATTCATGTGAACGTGAGAGAAGATCAAAAGTTCTTAGGCTTTGTATATGAGGGTATTTCGTATTGTTTTAAGAAATTGCCTTTCGGCACAAAAACTAGTTTGTCATCCTGCATAAGAGCGCTTGATAATATTCTGGGGGATCAAGTGAGACCCTTCTGTAATAGTTATGTCGACGACCTGGTAATATCTAGCCCTAGTTTTGAGGAGCATATAAACCATTTAGACAAGGTCTTAACATTATTAAAGGAAGGAGGAGTAACACTGAGATTGCGAAAATGTGAATTCGCAAGAACTAAAATTAAAATTCTTGGGTACGAACTTTCACAGGAAGGAATAGGAAAAGACAAAGAAAAAATTCAAAAAGTAATGGAATTTCGAGCACCCCGGAATGTTAAGGAAGTAAGGAGTTTAATTGGATACTTAAGTTACTACCGGTGTTTCAGCAACAAGTACTCAGATGTCCTGTTCCCACTTTTTCAGTTATTGAAGAAAAATGTGAAATTTAAATGGACAAGTGAACACCAAGCAGCGCTAGATAAAATTAAGGAAATTTTCCAGGAGGAAGTAGTTCTTAAGAAACCACTTCCGGATAAAGAAGTAATTCTGGAAGTTGATGCCAGTGACCGAGCGTGTTCAAGTTTAGTGTATCAAATAGATGACCAGGGGGACAAACGGATCATTGGAATGTCCTCTCGAGTTTTCTCAGGTCCCCAGAAGAACTACACCACGACCGAAAAGGAAATGGCTGCACTAATAGAGGGCGTAACCAAGTTCAAACAATATTTGGTAGGAAGAAAGTTCCGAATTCGCTCAGATCACCAATCTCTGAAATTCATATTGTTATGCCGACTCACGAGTCAGAGATTGGTTCGGTGGGCATTATCGTTGGCAAACCTGAATTTCACGTTTGAATACGTCCCATCAAAAGAAAATATGGCTGATTTTCATTCGAGGTACCCACCCGGCGAAAATTCCAATTTCGAAATCGACGCGAAACCCACACTGAAAGAATCTCTTATGGGAATCTTAGAAGAAATACCATGCGAATTACGAAGCCTCATAACTATGTTGCCTGAACTCCAAACCTCAGATTATTTCTTTGGACCACTAAAGAAAAAGGTTGAGAACCATGAAAACTCTCCAAAAATCTCGGGAAAGAACCATAAATATGAAATATTGAATGGCCGACTTTGCAAAAGAGACAGCATGGGAGTGAGAATCTGTGTACCTGCCGTGATGGTAAAACCCCTCTTGAGTTACTATCATGAGCAAAATGGTCATATGTCAGCAAGCAAATTAGTGCCACAGTTGTCAGAATGCTATTTCTGGCCGAAAATGAGGCAAAACATTAGAAAATATTGTGGGTCATGTCATTTATGTCAAGTCACCAATCCACCAAACTGCTACTTAAGTGGGCCACTAAACCCAGTCATACCACACCAAAGTGGGACCTTCATTTGTGTGGACTTCTGTGGGCCCCTCGTAAGAGGAAAGGGTGGTTTTCAATATATTTTAGTATTCCTGGATGCTTTTTCTAAGCTTGTAGGATTGTATCCTTGTAAGCGGGCCACCACACAGATCGCCATACAAAAGTTAAAAGACTTCTTAAAACTCTGTCCGAATGCAGAGATAGTACTTACGGACCGTGGGTCACAGTTCAAATCGGGCCTCTGGGAAGAAGAGATGAAGAAATTAGGCCTTAAACACGTCATGAGTACGGCCTATTACCCACAAGGTGAAATGGCCGAGACTGCTGTCAAAAGCACTGTTCGTGTCTTACGAACACCCTGCCATGACAACCAAAGAACATGGCCAGAACATTTAAGCAAAGTTGAACGCTGTTTGAACACGGCCAAACACCTAACTACTAACTTATCACCGTATGAAGTACATTTGGGTGTGTCACAGACGAGAGATGTCGCCAAACTTTTCGAAGTACCGGAAGTTGAAAAATCAGCTAGTATACAATATTACATAGACATAGCTAAAAAAAAATTTGGAAAAGAAAGCCAAAGCCAGGAAAGAATATTACGACAAACACCACCACACTGTACAGTACGAAATTGGAGACCTCGTACTAGTGCGCGTCTTTCCCAAATCAGATGCACTCTCAGGGATGTCCAAAAAACTCATGGTTCTCTATTCTGGTCCCTGCAGGTATGCAACAAGACCAACACGAACGTCTACACATTAAAAGATTTGAACACAGGAAAAGAAGTCATAAAAAGAAATGCATTCCACTTGAAGAAATATCATCTTCGAGAATCAGACGAAGGAGAGAAGGGAGTAGAAGGGCAGGAAACTACTCAGGAGAAAGTGTAAATATAGCAAGTTAATTATGCAAAATGTAATATTATCGCATATAGATCCTCACATGTATAAAACTCTTATTTTATTCTTTTTGTAATTTCAACTTGGTAGTATTTCTATTGCATGAGTAAATTTCGAGTAAAGTTTGCAAAGAAGTTATTGAGCATATTAAATTAGGACAAATATATGTATAAAAAAAAGGTAAACACTATATTATTAAGAATTGTTGAATGTGTCAATACTTGAATAAGTTACAGTGTAACATTTGTGTTCCTAGGATAGAGCAAGTGAGTTTTTGTTAATGAATGACTTAAAAAAAAAACTAGCACTTCGCCTTTCTAGTTAAGTGTAGTAATATCTATAGGATGGTAATGAACTATACTCGCAGCGACCTTATCCTGATAGCCGAGATACGCAGCTTCAATTCAGGCGACTCCGCGCACATTACATAGTTCCTCACGTTACACACGTAAAACATTACTTAGGAGATCAATTCAAAGACCTAATTGAGTTCAAGTATATAAAAATGTCAGTACAGAAACAATATTTAAAATAAAAGATACTACATTTATTAGTAACGGGTTATGAAAATGACGTCACGACTCAGAATCGGAAAGAGAGAAGGAAAGAAAGGAGTGAAAAGCCGGCAGCTAAGATGCGAGTCTCTTGGAAGTGTTGCAAGATTATAAACTTGAAAAATCTTATATCAAAAACAGAAGACCAGTAAAATTAGTTAATTGATCAATGTTAGAAACCGTCCACAATGGATAGGAAATGGCTTAATATTTTTATATGATATATAAATTAAATAGAGTAGCTACCCCGTAAGAAACTTCTTTGCCTGCTGACAAATGAAACAAAAGAAAGAACGGAACTCACATGTAACTTCTGCAATTTTTGTGCAGAGGGTAACACTGCTCTGCCAAATATCGCCTTCGCGCGTGCGTTAGAGTGGGTACGTGCATGTACAGAAACTGAAACAATGAAGAGTGTTAAGCGCGAAGTTGAAAATATGAATGAATCCGAATTATCATCTTCTCAGTATTATCGCAAACACGAGGAAGGGAAACCTCTTTAAAGTCAAGCAAAGAAAATTGTCATCAATTTCTACGCTCGACTAAGAGTAAAATATGCAGGCAAAACTATTGAAGAAATTGTTGATATGATTGTTGCCGGTTCGCTGTGGTTTACTCAGTGCCAATGTAGAGTGGCTGTGCTTTGAGAAAAAAAATGTATTTTTAATTTATTGTGTGGGAGGGTGGCTGCTCGTATGTTTCTGTTTATGATTGACCTTTTCCAGGTAGATATATGAGAATAACTTCATTTCTTATCCTTTCTTACCTTAATCAATTGAAATGAAAAAGCAAAATAGTTTTCATGCTCTCGGGTTTTAATTGTGAGGATTGCAAATACATGAGGTGCGAATTTCCAATACATTTATTACTATTGTCGTGTCTTCATGAATTATTAAAACAAATAAACCAAGAAACATACTTTTCGTAAGCGGCAGGGAAAGGACGAGAAATCACCGCTCCGTTTATATCAGCTGAAACCCAGAGCAGCGCCAGTTGAAACCCTGGCGATTGAGAGCCAAACCAAAACACACACACACACACAGATACAAAGGCTTTCCTGTGAAAAGGTTCGCGCGCCGACATGTACTAATGCGCTTGTGATGCGGCTCTCAAGTTAACATTGCGTTTAGTATAAAGACATTTCCTTGCAATTTTTCTACATTTGCATGTTGTTTTTTTTAGGTGATATTAAAGTGCATGTAAGAGCATTTAAAAAAAAAAGGAATCGTAGATATAGGTACATACATATATGTATATTATAGTATCAAAAGAGAAAATAAATTGACTAGGTACGGAATTATAGAATATTATCTACAAAAAAATCCTAAAATTCCGTAAAGGGGGGATTGTAACCTGCCAGCCCCACCAACTGTTTTACATATCAAAATGTAAATATAGTAATTTACATATATAATTTAATTTAATTTGAAAGCCAGATTAAGTAGTAATTTTAATCATATTAGGATTAATTCAGATATAAATAGGTATAAATGGAAGTATTTATATACAAAATGATATTCATATTATAGTTTAAACGTACTACTAAATATATATATATATATATATATATATATATATATATATATATATATATATATATATATATATATATATATATATATATATATATCTGTCTAAAAAGCACTCAGCTTCACAAAATTTCAACTTTAGCATCACACAACAGGAAAATTCGAGAAGCTAAGAGTTCAATAACCTTTGAGCTAACATAGTTGCTAACCTAAAGTAAGGGGCATGTCCAAAAAGAAGCAGGTTTATAAAGTATATTCTATAAGGAACAGAAATCAGAGAAATAAAATGAAGTTAGAAGCATTGACTAGCAACTATTGTTACTTCCAAACTCAACTCTATTGTTTGCGGGTACACACTTTAATGCTAAATTTTTGTGACAATAAGTGTGAAAAATCCAATTTGACCTGTATTTTCACACCTCTGAGGAAAACCGTTAGGCTGGTAAGCGAGCCTGACCGAAAAAAAAGAAAGAGAACATAGTATTTATGTCAGGAGTACCAGATTTAAAGAGTATATTATTAATAAGTAATATTTAATATTAAAATGTTCTTGGAAATTCCGATACCAGTTAAGAACAATGTTTTACGCGACCCTGCATCGTATTTTGTTTCCCACATGCTTCCAATTCACTCAAAAAGATTTTTCTCAGCCACTCCTGGAGGGTGTCGAGTGGTATGTCTGGAGGGGGGAGCTAGCAGACAACTCACCACCAAGACGGATTTTTTTTGTTTATCTAGCATCTGAAAGGATGACAGCTCCACAAATTTTGAAAAATATGTAAAACAATTATGTATCATGTTGTATTTAGGGTTATTGTTTGTCCTATATAAAGGTTTAATCTCAATTTATTCATATTTTGATAATGTAAACAATAGTGCAGACGAATTCTTTCTCAACCCGCCACCTGAGCGCAGTTTTGAATTCGGCCACCAGAGGCGTCACCCATCAGAGGCAAAAGGTTTCTGCTTCTACTTGTCCTAACTGTATCCACGCCCTATAATAAAAATAAACAAGTTGAAAAAAAACTATGATCCGAAGTAATTAAAATAATGTTTGGTATAAAAGACATACTGGGAGTGTGTGGATAAACTCTAAGTGTACGTATAGATACAGAAAGTAGAGTGACAATAAGTAAATTTTTAATTATTTACAAAATTTGTCAAAATGTCGCCGGCTCAACGCGGGTGGCACATCACAAAGGGGATCAGGTCAACAACCCCAAAAACAATGAAGGTAGAGGGAGTCTACAACTATTGAGAGGCAACCGGCGGAAGAAAAATAGAGAACCATAGGGAGAGGACAGTTAGTTCGTGGTTAACCGCAAGTTCGTCAACTTCAATAGTGTTTTCTTCTTTCGGAAACGGTGATCAGTTTATTGTTAAGTTGTGATGCAGGCATGGACAATTAATGGACCCTGGTCCAGAGATTAATTGAGATAGTTGTGAAGGCTCGTTGAAATTGAACAAAGCTAGATATTACTTGTGGAAGTTAAAAAAAAAAAGTATAAAATAATTTTGGATTTGTGTTGAGTGATAGTGCGAGTAGCTGTGCTACCGAACAAAGTCGTGTGTGTTCAGTGAAAACTATGCGTACATAATTATCTATAAATAAATAAATAAATAAATAATGTTAGAAGCTATTAGCTACGCTAATAAAGAAAATGTGGAATCGTAAAAAAAAAAAAACTAATGCCCAATTGACCTGCATCAGAAAAAATTTTCCTTGAGAGACAGTGTAAAGTAGGCAACGTATGGATCACAAAAGTTCTTTACTTCTGTCATAAAGCCTATCTCGGTGACCAAGTTCCAGAATCCCAAATTCCTAAATCAAGGCAAGAAGGACTTTGTCAGAAGCCTTGTTGTGGAGGAACAGAACATATTCACCACCCATCGACTGGAGAGCGGTCGGAACGCTAACGGAAGCAGAAGAAGATATGAGAAGACTATCCCAGAATTGGAAAGGATAAGATTTGGAGAAAAAAGAAAAGGAAGAGGAATACTCATAGTGAGGAGTGAAAGAAAAAAGGACAAATCTTATAGAGATATTCCCCTAAATAAACAAAAAGAGAAAGAATGGACTTTACCGAAAATTTAAATTCCCTACATTGAATCGATCGATTCTATATATATATAGTTTTATATTAATTGTGTCTGTGTACAAAAACTGTATAGTGCTAGTGAAGTAGTGAAATAAATCTGTCATGTGATAATCCGATCTTGGAGCTATGATCTTTTAGATGCTTGCAACCATCCTGGAGGCAGAGGTGAGTACATTTGCATGTTTGCTGATCTCTTTCGGGTGTGCCGCTTGGCCCGGTCCAGAAGAGGCTGTGAACACTCTTTCCCAGTCCTCATTTAAAATTTTATCTGATGGGAAAGATTCTCTGGCAACAAGATGGCAGGAGGAAGTGTTATAATGGCCATACCAGAGAAAGTCGTCCAAGGGGCAAGGCGACTATAAACTTTGAACTCACGTGGGAGGAGGATATTAATTTCTAAAAAAAAAAAAGTTTGATTAATTTTCATAAATCATTTTGGCTTAATTGCATAGTTTCTATTCGTATAAATCCTAATTATAACCTTGTTAATATTTTAATCGCATTAGATAAATGTATTAAAAGTCTCAGAATGTCCTCCACCCATCTCTCATGTGCTGGAAATTTGAGAGTATTTTCCTTGTGGTGACTTTAAGTAACTACTTAACGACGACCATCCAGCTCTGAACATGAGAGAGCCCTTTACATGGGGATTATCCAGAGTGATGCCCTTAACATAGTTTAGCGTTATTTGTTGATTTTTTTCTGGCTTATACGTATCAACTCTATCAAAACACACTGTGAAATATAGTAACTGTCTTGTGCTTAATATATATAGTCGGTATTTAGTGTTCACTTGTGAAATATCTAGTATGCTTTCGTTCTAATTAAACAAACTTTGGTGGGTTTTTGTCCTACCTTTGGAAAATTAGATTGGGCTTTGTTCTACTCTTAATAAAATGCACTCCACAAAGTATATATATTGCAATTCTGAGCGCTTACTTGGCTTCAGAAAAGTCTGGTAAAATGTGTTTTTCAAACATTTTTATTTAATTATTTTTTTTAGGAATTTGTCATGGGATTCTCCTATCTCCATTTGAAAGAAACGAATTTCTTAATAACTGCAGAACAGATAATGGTAATAATACTTTTAGTAATACAAATATAGCTGTTACCGTTGGAATTAGCTACGTTCGTAACATTATTAACAACTAATTACTGCATCCCTAACAGCAAAATTACGTAGGAGGCATATGCCTATCATGTTCCCTCAAGTACATGGGAATGTGTCCAGTATGTGCCTTATTTGTCTTAGTAAATGGAAAGGAAAGTAATGAGGCTCGAATAGAGTATGGTGTTCCACAAGGTTCCATATTGGGACCATTACTGTTTTTAATTTGTGTAAATGATGTTCATCTGCTTAATCTAAGAGATAGAATAACTTTATTTGCTGATGATAGTGCTATATTCTATAAAGCAGATACTCTAGAAGAACTGATAACATACATTTAAGAAGACTTATCTACATTATATCATTGGTTATGCATAAACTTGTTGTCATTAAATTTAGAAAAGTCTCATTATATAATTTTTCACAAGCCGTTGTCAAAGATAATTCTTTCTAACAAAATTGGAATTAAGAATTTGGAGGTGAAAAGAGTCGAATACACTACATATTTAGGAATAATAATAGATCAACATCTAACTTGGGAATTACATATTAAAAATTTAGAAAAGAAAATAACTCCCATTATAGGTATTATGTACCGCTTTAGAAAAACCCAACAATGAACTTAAAAAGAATAGTATACAATGCATATATACAAAGTCATTTGATATTTCTGTATTATTTGGGGACATGCTAATAAATCAAAAATACAACCACTCATAATATTACAAAAGAAAGCCATTAGAGCAATGTATGGTCGACCTATGGACTATCCAAGTAAGAGTTTATTTATGGAATCAAATATACTGCCATTCGATTTATTAATTAAAATTCAATCCTTGTATGTATGTTCTTAATGTACTTTCAAATAATATAGTAATCTACTTTTAATAAAGAGGAAAGAGGTACATAATTATAATACTAGAAAAAAGAATGATATTGATATGGATAATGTTAATACAACAAAGTATGTTATAAATAGCGTTCAGTATAACATTACTCAAACTTATAATAGTCTGCCAAAAGATATAAAGGACACAAAAGCAATACCTTTATTTAAAAAAGAAATCAAAAAACACTTTTGGAAAAAATTTGCTGAATAATCTAGTAGCCATAAAAATGATAAATAAAGACAGTGGATACTGACACATTACTACATAAAAAAAATAGCAAAAAGAAATACTTAGTCCCTTAAAGTGAGCTATTGCTCGTTGGGACATTTTCCATCTTCTACTATCCACATGTTATACCTGTCAGTCATAGGGAACTTGGAGGACCAGTTCCCGTTAGAAATATTAAGTGTAGGAAATCTGGAAGACCGATTTCCTTATTAATGACGTACATTAAGTGTGAGAAATCAGGATATTATCAAAATAAATTGTAGGAAATTTGGATTCCCAATTTCCGTATAGTATGGTATTTATATTACTTTTTGTTTTTCCTCTTTTCTTTCTTTTCCTCTTACATTTTTTAAAGTACTTGTGTTAGTAAAAATATGTTTTGATTGTAATGGTATAATATATTGAGAACAAATGTAGATATCTTGTATAAATCTTCCAGCACTGGTCTAAATTCTGTAGCATCTCTTTTGTTAATAATAATAATAAAAATATACTTCGGAGAAAGAAATCACATGGATGTCAAGTGTTACTCACAGTCTATGTCCGCACCTAGGCACATGCCTGACATGTACCTGGGGAACGTGCCTAGTATGTTCTAGGTATGTTCCCCATGCCGTAAGCGTCAATGTACCACAAAATTACTCCCCCAAAATATGTTAAATCACCTATATACATAATGTGTTTACATTAAGATGAGTCTAAACAACACTTTGAACAAGTTAAAAAATGTAGGGTTAGCCTAGGGGGATCGCGAACCACCAACCTTTGAATTAGTAGCCGCGTGCTCTTCCGACTTGGCCACAGAAGCGATGAAGAGAACGCCGCTTGTAGAGGGATAAATTATTGAGGTCTTTTGCATTCAGCTAATCAGTGTGCTTTTTAACCGCATATATTCAACTATAACCGTTTGGGATCAGGTAAAATCTGCTCGCCATGTAATTTTATAACAAATTGACGAGTGTCTATTTACTTTATTTCATGGTTCTTCGATATTCGCTTTCAAATGATCGACGACAATTGCCATCTAATAAAGTTGATGCGTTTATTGCTTGTAGTACACAGTCGCTTAGAAAAAGAAGCAACAAATGCATCAAATGTGGGAGATGAATTTAGAACACCTAAATGTAGCATACCTAGCACATATTGTGCTGTTAGGGTATCTGAAACAATATGTACGTAAAAGACGTACCTAGAACATGACAGATATATGCCCCAAGTGACGACATAAAAGCAAATGACTCTTAGAGTGCGAAACTGAGCCAGGTATATAAATGCTATATTTGTGGTACATAGTTACAAATATCAATTAGGTGTAACAAGTACCTAAAACTGTAGGTAGCTGAAGTACATACTTAGCAGGCCCGCAACCAACCACAGAAGTTTGGGGGGCATGAATATGTTAGGGGGGGCAAGTCATTAAAAATTCTCTTACACATAGTTAAATTGTGTTTTTGTATTAATAATAACATTTTGTGTTAAGGTCTAGGGGGCACGCCCCCCTTAGCCCCCACTAGTTGAGGACCTGATACTTAGCACATGAATATCTAATGTGCCAAGTGTCGAGTACTTAAAAAGTATCTGGGACACCTAAATAGCACATGCCTAGCTCATCTTGTGCTGTAGGGATTGTCGCAATTTCGTGTGGTGGTGGCGAATTTCAGAACTAAAGTAGGTGAATGAAAAAGATACAAGTCCTAAACGACACAAGACCTAAACGGCATAAGACCTAAAGAGCACAAGACCTAAAATTTAGGTCCAGTGCCTATATTTTTAAGACTTATGCCGTTAAGGACTTATAAATGTTATCCATTACAATGATATAAAAAGAAAAATGTTTTACAGTGTAAAATTATGCCCTTCCTCTGATAATTTTCGGTTTATAGCCGTTTCTGAGCGTACGCATAAGTTATAGACGATCATGCATGGGGTGAATGGGGCGCCAAAGGCCTTTATTACGCAACCAGTGGCGGAGCCAAGGGAGGGCCTAGAGGGCCAGGCACATTGCTCAAATTTTTGTTCCCCCCCCCCTAGTGGCCCCCTACACAGAGTGATACTGCTACTTACACTGGTACACTGAGTGATAGGTCGACAAAGTACAGTGAGTTGATAGTGGCCACAAGCGAAACTACTACCAAAACATCTCTCGACAATACGCTGGTGAAGTAAACGTCATTTCCGCTTCCTGTTCAGCTAGCTGGTTACAAACAAACCAGTTTTGAGCGGGTTATATGAAGAAGTTTACATGGTACTCGCCTATGAAAATGATTTGTTTCGTTTTAGGATGTAACCATAACAATTTAAGAGGTACATGCAATGTTTTTTTGTTTTTCCAAGAATGAAATTAGAAATATTGTACTATACAACATATTAAAGAGAGAGAGGGAAAAAAAGCCACACTGTACAACAAGCGATATAATGATTAATTATTAATTGGGCGAACAGATATATCTCAATCTTTTTTAAGAACACTTTCTCTCCTTGCATATTCTGCCAGAAAGAAATTAAAATACACATATTTTCACCAAAGCTCCCTTGCTCTATCTTTGTTTGTTTGTTTGTTTGACATTTTTAGGCTAATTTCACTGTTTAATATATATTAATACTCAGACCACTGTAAAATCGCTTCTTAGTAAACTGATAATTGAATCACACTTTTAAAGGCATACTATAATATTCGAACAGTGCCTGCCCCAGCATGGAGTGTGATACTCGCCTACCTCCGCTCTTTCCGATCCCCACCAGCGTAAATTCGATAACAATTTTACCTTTGTGTATAGTATGTGTAAAAATTTGAAACTCTTGATAATTGAGATTTGCAGGCAATGGATGATTTTAAAATTGGTAAATCGGCATTACACATATATGTAACACAACCGCATTTAAGTAATCACAAGCTAACCTAACCGTACCTTGCCGCATATGAATGTTGGTAAGAGTATAGTACAGGCAATATAGTAAAGTTTAAACCGGGCTTGTTAATTTGTCTCATCCCGTTTGACATAAAATATAATTGCTCCATCCTATCGATCTACGCTAAGTACGCATGAAAAATACGGGATTATTATTTGAAAATTCATGTGTAAAATTTGTCTAATCTATAAAAATACTTCTGTGCAGGAGAATTATTTATATAGAGGGAGAACATAGAAACAGCGTTAAGAATGTGCCATGGTTACTAAGAAATTGAAGTGCAAATCCACTTGTAATGATTACTAGCCCTGGCTAGTGTATGCTTTTCGTACCTGTCTTTCTTTTACGCATACCCAACTTTACTGATCCGTCTGCTCTCTATAGATGCATCCTTACATGCGCTCGAGCATCATAGATGTAGTGTTACATGAAGTGACCACACAGCGTAAGTTGGTACGTATTCTCCTTATGAATTTTAATACATGCATATGCTAACATGTTACAAATCTGTACGTCATTTGTGGTAGACGCAAAGAAAATAATTCAGATAGCATTAGGACATCATATAGGATAGTTAGAGAGTTATACCTAAAAATTATTTGATTATTTCTGGTGACACATTCCAATTTTACCAGTGCCAAGCAAAGAATATACACCTGCTAACAAAAGAATGAAGAATAAATCAGGAATTTACTTCCACGAAGATGCTAAGTTTCTGAGATTATGTATTCGTAATTCTATGCTTTAAAATGCATTGGTTATTCTAGCGCTGTACTCCTTTGTTCCGAATATCTGATCACTAATTTTATAAAAAATTAAGTTTATTCCATATTCAGGGACGTACGCAGGGGGTGGGTCATGGGGGTCTAGAACACCCCCCCCCCCCGAAATTTCTACTTTTGTGTAAATTTAGCCTAATTTTAGAGGCAATTTTAGGAATTTGAATATAAAAATACCCTTATATTGAGTTTGGACCCCTCCCGAAATAAATTCCTGCGTACGCTACTGTCCATATTAAACATTTTTACTAAAGCTAAAGAAACAATATGATAGAAGTATATAGCAGAAAAATTTTCAATAATGTTAATTAAACTCAATCTAAAATTATTATTAACCCTTTCCGGATCCTGGCATTTTGGGCTATTTTTTAGACTTTCAGTTAAGCAGCTACTGCATCGTCACTATTTATCCTAGGATCATGGTTCATACCTCATTCTCTTCAGAATAGAGCAGGCTTTCAAATGGTATCACTTTCATGCTCATACCATATACCAGGAGAGGGAAAATTGATGTCAAAGGGAAAATTTTGATGGGAAAATTATTTTTGTCCAACTTTGCCCCCCCTGGGCCCCCCCTGTGTGAACGTGGAGACCTCAAAAAAATCTGATGGATAGTACTTGGTAAACTAAATGCGTGTACCAAATTTCAAGTTTCTGTCTTGAATAGTAAGGGCGGGAGAAATTTTATCAGGAATTCCCACCATGCCCAAAACGACCGCAAAACACCATGATCTCAGGGAAAAAATTTCCTGAGACATCCCTAATTACCCTAGGGTCATGTTTCGCCCATCATTCTCTTCAGAACAGAACTGCCTTTCAGACAGTATGACTCACGTGTCTCTATCATGTATGTAAAGGGAGAAAATTCCCAAAAAAGGGATTTTTTGGTCTAAAAATCCCTTTTTTCAAATTTTGCCCCTCTGGATCCCCACTGTTTTTACGCAGAAATCGGAAAAAAACTTCTGGTAAATACTTCTCGGTGGACTGAATGTTTGTGTAATATTTCAATCTTCTACGTGAAAAAATAGGCCCGCCAGAAAAAATTCCCTACTTTGTCCCACTTTTACCCTATACAGAAGTATATTTGGATAAAAATTCACTGAGACGGCCCTAATTACCCTAGAATAATAATTCGACCGTCGTTCTCTTCAGAATGGAACGGCCTTTCAGAGGGTATGACTCACGTGGTCCTATCATGTATGTGAGGCGGGAAACTGATGAAAAACGGGATTTTTGGGGTAAAAATATCGCTTTTTTAACTCTTTGCCCCTCTGGTTCCCCCCCCCCTGTTTTAACACTGACATCGGAACAAAAAATCTGGTAAATACTACTTGGTGGACTGAATGTTTGTGCAAAATTTCAATCTTCTACGTTCAAAAATAAGCCCGCCAAAAATATATATATACCGACAATGCCCCATTTTTCCCTATATAGAAGTATATTTTTTAAAAATTCCCTTAGACATCCCTAATTACCCTAGGATAATAATTCGACCGTCGTTCTCTTCAGAATGGAACGGCCTTTCAGACGGTATGACTCACGTGGTCTTCTCATGTATGTAAGGCGGGAAACTGACGAAAAACGGGATTTTTGGGGTAAAAAAATCCCTTTTTTTACCCCTTTGCCCCTCTGGTTCCCCCCTGTTTTAGCACTGACATCGGAACAAAAAAAACTGGTAAATACTACTCGGTGGACTGAATGTTTGTGCAAAATTTCAATCTTCTACGTAGAAAAATAAGCCCGCCAAAAAATATTGAACATAGGCTTAGAAAATGAGAAAAGAAATTTTTGACTTATGACGTCATCACCTCCTATGTCTGGACGCAGGACGGTCTGAAACCATATGTAATGTCTTCTACAATGTCTCTGGAGTTGAAAAACAAAAAAACAAAAAAAACGGACGAAAAAGCTCAAATAGAAGAGATATAACGCAATGTACCATGAAAAGTGCATATGGTACAAATTGTACCATAGGATCCCCAAGGGGTTAAGGGGCGCTCATGCACATGCTTGGGATTCTCACTCACTTGTTGTCCAGCAAGTTATTGGCGATTGAAGGAATTAAAATGTAGAGTAATTTTGTTTCATATTATGATAAATATAGCCTTCCTATACGTATACAATAAATATATTCACTGCTATTCGTGAAAATGTAACCTTTTTTCAAAATTTTAAGTTCGTCTTTCACAAGGCTCATAGGTGCCACATACAACGCCATGCAAACTGCCTTAGATACCACCTTAGCAACAGAATATTTGTAACCAATATGGCTGCGCCCAGTAAAATTCACAGCAGACGACTTCAGCAGCGTATAGAGTTACCAACCACAGAATACCGTGTTTTGCAATAGTCTGCGTTCCGAGTAAAAAGCTCCAGGCTAATTTTTGTTTGTAGTACAGTAAGTTCTAATTCATCGAAATCTGTAAGGTGTAAATTGACCTCACCATCTGAACGTTCCTTTTAACCTTTGTTCCTTATCTGATTATCTTCGTTGTTTTCGACAACGAAATATTTGGTCTAGGAATTAATTCGTGCGGTTGGTACGCACACATTGAAGCTGTAGTACAAACACAAAATACATAAATACCTTAAGAAAAATATTGTCCATCGCTAGCCACCACTTTCGCCCATCTGTCAGGCAATGTACGGATTCCGTGGCGAAAGAAGTCCTCATCCTTGGAAGCGATCCAGTCAGAGACCCATGTTTCGATATCTTCTGAAGAAGTAAACCGCTGTCCAATCAAATCGTTGTTCATGCAATCGAACAAGTAGTAGTCCGAAGGAGCAACGTCTGGTGAATACGGCGGGTGGGGTAAAACTTCCCATCCGACATTTTCTAAATAGGTTTTGACCGGTTTTGCGACATGTGGGCGAGCGTTATCATGTTGAACAATAAGTTTATCATGTCTGTTCTCCCATTCTGGTCGTGTTCTGGCCAGAGCTTGCTTCAAACGCATTAATTGTCGTCGATAACGTTCTCCATTCATAGTTTCACCCGGTTGCAGCAGCTCATAGTACACCACACCTTTCATATCCCACCATATGCACAGCATAACCTTTGCACAGTGAATATCTCGTTTTGGTTGTGATGGACCTGGTTCACCTGGTTTCACCCAGGCCTTTTTTCGTTTAGGGTTCTCGTAATGGATCCACTTCTCATCACCCGTAATAATTCGATGCAGAAACCCCTTTCTGCTCTGTCGTTGAAGCAGCAATTCGCAAATGGTTTTTCGTCTTTCAACGTCTCTGTCTTTCAATTCATGTGGAACCCAATGTGACATCTTTTGAATCATTCCCATGGCTTACAAGCGTTTGGAGACTGTTGTTTGATCAACGCCTAATGCTGCTGCAAGTTGTTCCTGCGTTTGACACGAATCCTGCTCGAGCAATGCTGTCAATTCTTCGTCTTGAAATTTTTTTGGCTGTCCAGATCGCTCTTGGTCTGCCAAGCCGAAATCACCACTTCTAAACCGTGCAAACCACTTCTGACACGTTCGCTCAGCTAGAGCATGGTCACCATACACTTCCACCAAAATACGATGACTTTCAGTCGCACTTTTCTGCATGTTAAAGTAATGCAGCAGGACACCCCGCAAAAACACTTTATCAGGCACAAATTGCGCCATGTTCACTTAACTACAAACTGGTGTTGTTGACGCTTTAATCCACTGCCCTATACTACGAACGATACGCGATGACAGGGGTTTGCAACACATGTGTGGATACACGGAACTGTGGGACGCTCCGTTCGTTGCGCCATCTCTTGTCCACCCGCACGAATTAATTCCTAGACCAAATAGAAAAAACAACAACAAAATCAGTCGCATTCTCATTCGCTTCGATGTTGAAAGTCATACTAAAATAAGAGATGCTTACTTACAAATAGCATGCACTGCAGTAAAACATTACACTTGTGTTAGAGAAAGAAGCTTTCGTACACTAAGTAATTAATTTCCATTGATCACGGCGACATAGAACAAATGCATAGCATCAATTAAATAATTTGGTATTATTACTATCAAATAATCTTAATATCGAGACGTCTTGTTTAATATACAGTAAAAGAAGAGAACAAAAGTTCTTTTTATTGTTTCTGTCATTCTCTTTGTTCGTATCTCAATGATTCGAGAAAATTAAGATACTGAATACTACCAACACCTACTATTTGCTACTTATACTGGTTCTCCTTCTCGACTACCCTCTGGTCTTGTCTCTAGTACGTCTAGTTTCCTAACACTCTTGGCCGTTGGCAACTCTGTAGAAACCTGCTGCGATGTTAGCGATCTCCAAGGAAAACGGAGTCAGCGCTTTGTAGATCTATACTACTAACTAAAGACTGGGGAAATGAGGCTAACAAAAGTCAGTGATTCTTTATAAATAAATCGTTCAGAAATATTTTCTTTTAAACGGTTTTAACTAGCTTAATCCCAAAGCTGGTACTACTAGGGAAATTCCGAAGTTTATCACAGAACCAGTACTACAATCTTCTGATTACTAACCATCAAGTACAGGATAGTAGCGTTAAGTTACTTCAACTACATTTGAATTTATTTTAAGGCTTTGAAACATCCGAGACCCAGAGGATAGAAATGAGGAAAATGAGACACTAGGGCCATAAACATTTTCCTAGTGACACCGAGGAAGAATCTTGGTAAACTTCTCAGTCGAATTATTTACCCACGAAGGATCGATCACACCACCTTCCGAATATTAAGCTGATGTTCTAGCGCTGAGCTTTGGCCATTCGGTGTGGATGTGAAGTGTTTGTGTATTTGAATTCACTTCAAATTCTAAAAACTAGTGAAGGTAAACAAACGAAAGAAAATAAAGGCAACGTATGCTTCTTTTGCTGTAAGGGGTCCCGATTGAAATGTCTGTTCTAACACTGTTTGATATTAGGGAAAGACAAACACATTTCTTCTTTTAGCTTAAAAGAGTGTTCACTTCATCAGTTTAATGAAGTAAAGCCAAATTCATTACTCAGTTTCAGAGTTCAAGTAAAAATAATTGAACTACGACCAGATCAAAACAAGGGGCTGCAGCCAGGGCAGTTACCCCGGACGCCAGCAAACTAATTTGTGTGTTTATTGGTGTAGATGTAGATGAAGGGGATGCTAACCGCAAAATTTGCCCTGGGCACCAAACATCTAGTTTCGTCACTGATTAGGCTGCCATATTTTTAGAGCGTGAAATCGGAATATTTTTCTGAAATATAAATAATACATGATAATTATTGGTAATTTACTTTAAAGTGAAACTTAAGCTTCAAAAGCAAGACTTAAAATCAGTAGCGGTTCGTGGTCTGAAGAAGCACCGGTTGCAATCTTGCAGTATCAAAGGTATGTAGTTACGCGCAAGTATTCCCCTCCCCCAGTATTCTTGAGTCTTATCCAAAAAATATTCAGAAAATATCAAGAGGAAAGTCTTTTAAGCTTTCAAACAAGCACTATCAATGTAAGTTTATACACTATTTATATACAAAACTTCTACGAAAATGAAAAAAAAAGTTTAACATTCCAGGAATTTAGACTAAAGAAGACAGATGAGTATTGAAAGTGAACGATTTGAGATTAATTTTTATGCTCTCCGCCGGAAGTCGAACACCGAATCATGTGCGCGAACGACATAGAACTAGGAATTAGACCAGTGGTGAGACATTTTCTTCTTCGAGACTCGATCGCCCCCTTCCCTCACTCTCTCCAGAATAGGATATTTTTATTTTAAAAATAAAATCTATCCCAAGAATGTTTACTTTTGTATTATAAAAGTAAAATAAAATCTATTGACTTCGAACGACCGCCCTTCCCCAAACATTCAGCCTGGATCCGCCCCTGCTACCACCAGACTCGTATTTGTAATTTTGCGAGTTTCTGTTTGGTGAATAACTTCTTTCTTCCAAGCGTCTATATCTCACTCAACCTATCAATTGAGTCAAGCGCTGCCAAGCGGAGGAATTCGTAACTACTACAGAAGCTGACTGTTGTATACCAGTTGAAAACGAATTAGCAACTGGAAAAGAGGTATACGGGAGGATAGCAGCGACGCAAGAATAAATCCACTTCCTCATGTTAAGAGATACGAGCTCGCTGCCATATGCTCAATGTTACTGCTTCCAGTTGCAACTCTCTCTGCCACTGGATTTGTAAATCACTCTCTTTCTTTCAGTTTTTTAAATTTATTTTTTTTAGAAATTCATCAATACTGTTTTGCGCTCAAGAGCAAAGGTTTATTTTTTACTGATACACTACTTTAATACTTTTAAATATCTGTAGTATTAAAAAACATATCCGGTTGCACAACCATGCAACATATAGTACCAGCCGCCACTGCTTAAAATTTAAAGTGGGCTGAGACAGCAAATCAGTGTCCTGTTAGAGTTCAGTTCTTGTTTCTGTGCGACGTTTGTCCCTTAAGAACATTTGTCCTTGTCCATCACTTTTTACTTTATTATTATTATTATTATTATTATTATTATTATTATTATTATTATTATTATTATTAGAGTTTATCTACCAAATATTTATTTATATTATTATGCGGTATTAAAAAATAAATCTGAAACTTGTGATATTTATTTACTTCTATCATTCCGTGTGGCAAATTAGTGTGATCTGTACAAGAGGGAATGTTTCCGGGCTGGTAAAATTTATATGACTGCTGCCATGCTATAACTTTGAGCATCGCCTTATCTCAAGTAGATGCAGAAGGTTTGATGTCGGAAGGTTTGATGTCGGAAGGTTTGATTCTTGTAAATTCACTAGTTCAAACGCTGGTGAAGATGAAACCTGCAGAATATAACTCTCAACGAACAATATTCGAACAAATTTATCAAGAATGTTTAGAGAAATGCAAAGAAAATGGTCTTGAAATTCCAGAGCCAGAAACAGATAGACTATAGGGATTCCTCGTGGAAAAGAACTAGACATTCACCATCGAAATATCACAAATTCATTTTGGATGAATCTCTTCCTTCATTGGAGACTGAAAACGAATTTTGTAAAGATAATATAGTAACAAGTAAGATACATTTTTCTGCCTATTTATATGGCAATCCCTGAGATGGAAAGCTCTTTGGACCATATAGTAAAAAGCACCACTCTACGTCCAAAACGTGAAAACTTTCTAAATTACAACATTGTCGAGCCTATGGCCCAGCATTATGGAAGTGATCTGGAAATATTTAAATGTGAACTAAAATCCTCCCAAACATAATTAAGTTGTATGAAGACGAGAGAAAACAAAAGTTGATTTCTTTAGGAATTTCATTGATCTTTTTGGGTCTACAAAGACGCATTCCTAGAAACCTAGAAGCTAAATATCATCTCTGTGACTATACCAGTTACCGGTACTAGTGCTACATGTGAAAGCTCATTCTCATGTTTGAAAAGATTAAAGACATATACGGAATTCAATAACTGATGATAGATTGAGAAACTCAGGATTATATTGAGAAGAAAATTGTTAAATAGTTAGATCTCGAAGAAGTTGATAACTTTGCGGCTGCCGACAAAAATAGAAAGATCCTCATTTCTCTGCTTCCACTTAAATCATATATATATATATATATATATATATATATATATATATATATATATATATATATATATATATATATATATATATATGTGTGTGTGTGTGTGTGTGTGTGTGTGTGTGTGTGTGCGAATAACATTTTTCATTCATTGGAGATGGCACCCTCAAAATTTTCTTGGGCCCTTCATTGGCCCCCCCTGAAAAAATTTAGCTACGCTACTGTACGCAACTGACTCGGTTAGATATCATTCGTGCTTTTTAGTACCACTTAGCATTTTTTTTTCACTGTAGTTTCTAAGAAATATGTCTGGACTAATTATGTTTATACTCTTTATAAGCTATATCGTTCTAAAGTTAATCTGCAGTATGCACATCCAGGAATGCAACTTCTCCCACATTAAATAATTTATAAGGCACTATTTTTAAAAAAAATAGGCACTATAGGTGTATATTTACGGATGAAAGAACTACATAAACAATGAAATCATGTATGTGTGCCTAAAATGGAATAGCACTCTCACATCTATTAAAATGATTACTTTTTCTTAGTGCAAATGATAGAAGATGGTCTCTGAACGGGAATTTCCCGAGAAACAAAATTTGCGGCTCTTGGTTGCGAAATTATTGATACGGTAACTCACTTTAAAAATCAGAGTGACTTAATATAATAAAAACTGCAATGTTTTGCAAAACACTGTTTTAAATTTCCTTTGCCACAGATAATTGGTACGTGATCTGCTATTGTTCATGTTGCTCACTTAGTGTAATTTAATATTAGATGAAGAAGAAGCTGTTAGATTTCACATAGTAAACTTCAAATTACTGAAGAAAAGAAGACGAAAAGAGTGATTTCTACTTTTGTGCAGTGGCATTCGGACTTGCACTGTTTTTTGGCGTGTTTGTAGCTTGTATGAATTGCATTGTATGAGAAATTCTAGTTGTTCATTTCTTGATGAATCCTGTGCAAAGACTCTGTTGGTGAGAAGGATATTATAAAAATTAAGTTGAAAAATGGGTGATACATCTAGTATAAGTCGTGCAGAAATCATTAGTCTTATTATAAGACTCTCACTTTTTACTGCTGTGACATATTTCAGTGTTAAATGGATGATAAATCAGCTAGACCCAACTAATAAACAAAAAAAGAAAGCGAAAGAAAAGGTAAGAGACCAGTAAAATCGAAAGTTTGTGCATCAAATTTGGTTGGAAGCTAATGCATGATACGGGTTGTTTGAAAATCACTAGTTTCGAAAATGTACATGTAAAAGTATTCTCGTCTTCTAAAAGAGACGTGTAAGGAATAAATGGCATTTTTGTAGATTTTACGTACTTTTGGACCCCTTCTGCTAAACATTAACCGGCCTGTGTTCTAGCATTAAAAAGAGTTATAATTACTGTAATTTCTGTTCACATTAGGTTAGGTTAGTTTGTTAGATTGTTAGTGTAGGAGTCCAGGATAATTTTCCAAAAATAAATATATTTCGTTTATTTCTACTAACGTTAGTTCCCGTTAGGGCAAATTTTTACTTTGACTCAAACAGTGACTTCAACCGATTCATCTGATCCGGTTCCCGGAGCAGTTTAGGAATCATTCCTAAACTGCTCCCGGAACCGGATCGCATGAATCGATTACAGTTACTAACACAGTGAAAGTAATGTACGATGTTAAGAATTATACTATAAGTACAAGGGCCACAATGTTACTATACGATGTTAAGAATTATACTATAAGTACAAGGGCCACAATGTTAGTAAACATCAATTCAGGTGACCATGAATTTTGAGATCTAAATGGGGGCTACCGCCCCCCAAACCCCCCGCTCAAGTACCATAAAAACATCCAAAATAATAATAAATAATCACACCACTACTATAAAGCTAAGATAAGAAGGGAAAAATTAAAAAAAAAAAAAAAAACACTCGTCTCTAATCATAAATCAGTGCATAACAAAGGAAAAAAAATACATCTCAACAAGACAATAGGACAAGCAGCAGCAAACCAAATACTTTGCCTAATACTCAAATGCAAAACAAATCAAGAATAAAAATAATATGAATTAAAAAAAAAGAAAACACTCACCATTTCGCCATAGGAGAACACTCATGAATAATGAACTCATAACTGCTGATTCCACACACGAAAAAATAAGATACCAAGAACACATGCGCAATACTCAACATTACTGAAAAATGTTCCTTTCCGCACACACGTCGTTTTATTAAACCGAGCACACTTGCTATTATTACAAACAAGAAAAAACAATAAACGTCCACTTTTAAAATACGTCGAAAATATCTTCAGCTTTAGACCACAACCATGATAGGTTTTCTCTAACGCAATTCAACCAATTCAATTACGCGCTTCCCGCATGCCACAAACAGCAGCACACACATACATCCACACAGAACATGTGACATCACACTAACAAACTACCATATGACTACACAGACACCTAGTGGGAAAAATATGAACTAAGACGTCACACCAAAGGCACGAACAGTTCCAACAAGTGACTCACGCACAAACAGTTCCAGGAAGTGACTGAACCTATAAGAACCGATTAAAGTCACAGTTGGAGTCAAAGTAAAGACTTGCCCAGGTGAGATTTGGTTATGTTATCTTACGAAGTATCATCCATTTCTCCTGTCAATTTTCTATTTTTAGATGTTTCTGGACCTCTTCTGGTAAACATAACCCGAACAAGTTTAGGTGAAGGTGTAGAGTAGTCCGTCTTAATATTTTCTTTGACTTTTCTTGTTTCAAATAGTTCGTTAAAATGATCCGGACTGTACTACTAATTTGGCACATATCCAAATAATGGCGTACAGATTTATAGTACAGGTGCAAATTGATGTGCTTCCGGACTAATACCATAAAAGCGAATGTACAGAAAAGTAAATAAATAAGTAAAAACTTGAAATGTCCACTAAAAGCGAGAGTGCAGTCAGGGCAGGGCGAAGCAGCTGGGCCCGTTCGGGAGGTGCGTCCGAAGGGAACAGGAGCTTCAGTGTTGTTTCGTATGCACGTAAGCAAGGGTAGTGAGAAGAAGTGAATTTTGGTGATGATACGAGTTTCAATAGAACTCATCATGGTTTCATACTAGTATATACTCCACTTGCAATCACAAAATTCAGGTTCTGTAAATTATGCAGAGTATACCGCCAATAGAAAACAGCATGTAATACAGTCATCTTCTAAGCACTCACTTATTTTATCCGTCGTAAGCCACTTGTAATTATTTTATACTAGTAATCGTACACTTTAAACCTAAAATACAGCTTTATTGCTTTATATTTAATTCTATCACCTGCAGAAATTTGCTCTTTATAGCCTAAATATATCTTTTCAAGCAAAGTATTGAATTTTACTTGTAAATCTTCCAAAATGTGGTGCACCACAGCTGCACGAGCGCCCATAAAATACAGGTTTTCTACATTGTACAAAAATACTCGGAGAAGATTCCAATAAGCCCCGTCTTGCCAAACCTCTGAACCAAATAACTGAATGAGACTGATCCTATGCTGGAAAGGGTCCCGTAAGCATAAAGTGGAATCCAAACCGCTTCTCGGCTTATATCCGAGAGAAATTGTCCTCCATTTGAACTCGAAACCGGGACTAATTGGGCACAAATGCAATACGTCTGCCGACTCACTCACGAAGGACTCCTGATAAGAATGCGTTGTACTGATCTTTACAAACTTGTTAATATAATTGTCAAGAGTCATTTCAGGTCAAAAAGATAAACAAACTACAAGTGAAACCAAGTGTACAGAATTACATATAGATAATTTCAAAGTACTGTAGAGTACAGAAATAATTACCTCCAAGTTAGTTCACTACTACTTGTATTAGTCCAAGTTAAAGAAATACAACGACTTAATTTGCATATCAGTAAGAAAACTGAAAAAGATACGAATTATTTGAGTCCACTTTGGCTCTGATCCAAATAGATACTTCTGATTTCAATAAATACCTCTCATGGGGTTTGTATGACCCCCCCCCCCCAAAAAAAACGGCACTTCGATGTATTTTATCAATAATAAACATTTATTAAAACGAAGCAATATTTAGAATTTTCCTTTGATTGCAATTGCATAACAATAATAACAAACTATAAAAAAATCACAAATGAAACATTCATAAACTTATAAAAGAAGAACAAAAGTTGCTTTTGTAGTATAATCTCTTTAAGTAATGAATGGGGAATTTAGGTCTGAATGTACAGAGGTGGTTCAATTTACATTTGGCCAATTTCGACTTACCTAAAAATTTAGAAGAATGCATGGCGCCAGGTCCGCAATGCTCGATGTGTTTCCCTTGGTTCCTAACAATAGCCCGACAGTGTAATTTCCACTGTAATAGGCTTCTTTGAAGAACTGGGAAGGGAATCTTGAAAAAAATTAAATGAAATCTTTAAGTTTTACATCCCACGGTTATGCCGGTTAGGCTAAAGGAGACGGTGAAGATGAGAAATGAATGAAATGGTGGAATGAAGAAAGTGGGAGGAAACGGGAGAACCCCGAGAAAACCCACGCACACGGTGTTTGTCCACCACAAAGTTCACTTGGCGGGGGCTGGGATCGAACCCGGGACCCCAAGCACCAGAGGTGAACGCTCTACCACTGAGCCACCGCGGCCCACAGGGGAAGGGAATCTTGTCCCATTCCCTTTGCACAGCTTTCCAAAGTCCTTCCACAGTTGTCACACCCCGTTTTCCCAAACCTCGCTTCAGCAATCCAAATCCACAATAGTCCATAGGACTTGCATCTGGAGATTTAACATTTATACCACTTGCCTCCTCCAGCTCCCTGTAGAATGCGAGGGACGATCGTGAGGTATGTGATGAGGCCTTGTCCATGTGAATGCGCACCAGATTGGAGACATTTCCGTACATTGTTGGAATTTCATGCTCGTAGATCGGCCGCATGATCTGCTCTTGAAAATACTGCGAATTTATTTTGCAGTTCTTCGCCACCCTACAAATCTTCAGTTTATCTCGGTAACAGTAGCCAGTAACGACCATGAACCCTTTTGGGAAGGATTCTTTACATCCACGGACCCACCTTCTTAAGTTCTTGGCGTCTTTCTCTCGGTACATGATGGCTCTCGGTTTGCCGCAGTCGGAAAGGTAAATCCATGCTTCATCGAGCGTTACGACGTACATCCACCTTTGTTTTGCCAGATGCCGTTCGTACAGCTTCCGGGTGTTACATTTTCGTTCCTTTTGGTGGGCATCCGTGAGAAGATGGCCGCAGGCTTTCATGACTTTTTCCAGCTTGAGTTGATGGTGCAACGTCCGGCTCACAGTCCCCAAAGACACGTCCAGACGATTAGCCATACACCTTTGTGTTGGCGGATTTTCTTGCATTGCCATTTTGCGAAGTTTTCTGTGCATGGTGGAGGTGGCCTTGGTGCGTTACCGCTTCCTAAGCAACTTCGTTGGTGATCCAAATGGTGTAGCTTCGTTGCCCTTGTACTTTTTAATAACATTTTTTATTCCACTTAAACTGATGTTGCAACCATTCGTCTTGCACTGTTTTCTAATGACAGAAACACTAAAGTTAGCGTCATAAACAGCCGCAACATATCCTTCCCAAAACCGGCTTAGTTTGGGCGGCATTTCGGTTACAGAGCAAAAACCCACACACTTGGAAACAAATTTAACACAACACTCACAACAATGGTCCTGTTTTGTGCGTTATTGTCGTTCTCGCGGAAAAACAACTCCGTTCCCAGGAAGCCACTGCAGGACGCCACGAACCAGGTCGGGTGAGTCCATTCTGCCCGGGAGGGGAAAGGAACGAAATCGGCCAAATGTAGGTTGAACAACCTCTGTAATACGAATAAAATACGGGAGTGAAACGTGATAACCCACAAATTATGTTTTTCAAGATTTTACAAACAGTTTTCGTTTTTTGGTTTAAACTTTTTTTTTAACCAGCCAACTCTGTTTCTTATATAGTAAAGTAAGCCAACTGTGAAAAGATCTTGTCGGGAAGAAAAGGTCCATCTCACCCTCAAATGGACGGATTGCACATTTATTGCTTTCTTATTTCTTCTGATTGAAATCCGATGTACTTCAATATTATATCTAGGGGCACGGTGGCTCAGTGGTAGAGCGCTTGCTTCGGGTACATGGGGTCCCTGGTTCTTTCCCTTAGGGTGCCATTTTTATTTCATTTTTCAGTATTATATAGTTTTCTTCACCCACTTGCCACTACAAACAGGTACCTGGGTTGTAAGGAATTAGATGTGCTTTAAATAAATGAGTATGAAATAGAAAAAATACAAAAGATGGTTGAACCAGATTGACGCAGCAAAGGCTATGAACAACAATACTAAGGCTCGAAAAAGCACACATCCAAAATGGTGGGTTGGATTACTGTCATCGTTGTGAATGCATAAGCAAATTAATCAAGTTTTAACAGTGAAATTTTGTTCGTATATATTTATATTGAAAAGAAGTTGTGCATTTGACTTTTGTCGTAAAAAATATATAAAGAAAACGTCTTGACAATAGGTCAGTGACACTAGAACTAAAATTTTTAAAATAGTAATAATATCTTGCATAACCAATAAACAGTTTTACTGCGCTCTCTACACAGCGCATCATTCGCATATGAGCATAAATATCCTTCTCATTCCTCACAAAATCTGTACATGTCCCTTTACAGACACAAGCGAAAGAAGTTTTGATTTAAAAAAAAAAATCGGCAAGGCGTATCATAAACGGGACCTCAATATCTCGCACCGTTTGCAAAATTTAAGCCTACTTCCGGTTGGAGTTTCTAATTCATGCAGGACTAGTGTTTTCTTTCTTCTTGGATGCAGTATGTAATAAGCAAATACATTACATACACAATTAATTATAATGGCAGTTATATATGGTGTTCAATGGGCAAATCACTCCAAAAATAGGGATTCATCTTACTGTTACACTGGAGAAATGGTTATCGTTCCTTTTTCATTATTATTTGGCCATGAAATAAACGCCTGAGACATATGCAACTCCTATATACAACAGCGTGGTGTTCGAATATATAACGCGTAGGATATGATGCTTTAGTTATTTTTTTTTTTTTTAAATTTCATCGCTTCCATTTGTACCCTAAAAAATGTAATAAAGAAATAACGGCCATGTTTTTTTGAATATTCAATTAGAACTGGAGAATCTACGCAAAGTTTTCAATCGATCAGTGAAAACGTCATCTTTCTAAAGCCAGTAGTTTCCGAGATCTCATTGTTGAAAGGATTAACCACAAACATATAAACTTCCACAACATACAGTTTAAAAGAACTCGGAAGATGGGAGCACAATTCATGTGCATTGATTTTAGAGAAGGCTTATTAAAATACAAAGGCTTTGAATAACAATTTTATATAATAAACTTTATGAAAAAGATCTAGTTAACTGGTTTATTTAAAGTACTCGTTCTTAAAATGCTTGTCTCTGTTAAACATGAAATCACACATAACCGTAAATGAAAGAGTTTGAAGCCATAGTTATACGTTGGAGTCCGGGCGCTTTTAATTGCTATTGTAGCATTTTAATAGATAGATTATTTTAATAAAGAGTATATACCAATTTTAATGTTTCCAACTTTAGCTACTTTCGACGTGGGTATTTAAAATAATAATAAATCCCCTTTTAGTCCCCTGAGGAGTGAAATTTAATAGTGGATGGCTACGCTTTACAAACAATATACTTTCCAAATCTCACTTTATCTGTAACCGTTAGGCTGGGTAATGGTTTGAATAGTGAGTGTGTCAGGACTTTGTCTTTCACATATAAAAAATTTAATTACAATTATTATATTTTAAGTATTCAAATAACAATTATTTAATACGAAAATAATTTATAATAATTAATATAAAAGGTCGTTAAAAAATGCGGGGTAGCTCGATTCAAAAGCCGCGGAACTCTTAATTTCAAATTGTTATAATTAAAAATCGCGAAGATACACATAAGAATATTATTACTTGCAGTATTTGTAAGGGGTCTTAGAAAACGTTTTGCTACATAGACACAGTAGTACTAGATGGTAGTGAGTGCACTATAGTTAGCAATGAATCTCACGTAAGCTTTTTTTTTTTTTTTTTTAGAAGTAAATTTTTTGCAACAAAATCGTATAAACGTTGCCTCTATATATTTTAACAATAATTCCCTGATATTCCTCTGCTATAAAGGTAACCAAGAAAGTTCTGTCGCTTTTTTACCCACCACTATCAAACATCGATATGTCACCAAAGACGGGCCTGGAAGATCAAAAATAGTCCCCATTAGCATCAAAGACCTTCCTCCAGTGTTCTGGAAGGCCGTGGATTCCATCGCGGTAGAATTTGGTGGGCCATGAAGCGAAGAAGGTATTAAGTGCATTTTGTACCTCTACTAGGGATTTGAGCTGGCATCCTATAAGGTGATTGTCCAAGGAATGGAACAGGTGATAATCAGACGGTGCAGTGTCCGAGGAGTATGGCGGATGCAATAGTGTTTCCCGTCCAAGGCGTTGAATGGTGTCCCGGGTCATGCTAGCCACGTGGGGTTTAGCGTAGTCGTGTAACAGGCTGCGATTCAGAAGTGCTGGCTCCAGACTTTCGAGTGTTTCTTGAGCACGGCTCAACTGTTGACAGTACACAGTTGCATTGATGCTCTGACCAGCTGGTAGCAGTTCCCGATGTACAATACCGTGAGCAGTCCACCAAATACAGGATGACTTCTTCTGGTGCACTGCTGGTTTCGGCTTTTTTGGAACCGGTTCTTTGAATGCTAATCAGGGTTGGCAAAAACCATGGTTTTTATTGAAAAAAAAACTTTTTTTTTGTTTAAACCAGTTTTTTGTTTTGGTTTAAATCTGGTTTGTTTGGTTTAAATAATTTGCTCTATATATTCATTTCATATATATGGACAGAAATAAGTTTGTTTCGCCTTGATGTTATAATGCAACAACCGGGTTATGCTGGAAGGGCTCACATAAGCTTAAAGCGGAATAAAAACTGCTTCTCGAATTACATCCGAGAGAAATTGTCCTCCATTTGAACTCGAAACCAGGACTAATTGGCCACAAATGCGAGACGTCTGCCGACTCACTCACGAAGGAATCCTGATAAAAATACGTTGTACTGATCTTTACATGCTTAATATAACTGTAAATAGTCATTTCAGAAGGACAAAAAGATAAACAGTTGCACAAGTGAAACTATTATACAGAATTACATATGGACAATTTCAAAGTACTACGGAGTACAGAAGAACTAATTGAGTTCAAGTTAGTTAACAACGACTTTTATTGGTCCAAATTAAAGAAATACAACGACTTAATTTGCATATCAGTAAGAAAAGTGAATAAAGATACGAATTATTTGAGTCCACTTTGGCTCAGACTCATTTATACATAAATAGATACCAAAAATACATCTCATTTCACTAAATGCCTCTCGTGGGGTATGTATGCCCTCCCTTCCCCCCTCACACACAAAGTACGGCATTTCTATGTATTTTATCAATAGTAAACATTGAAACGAAACAATATTTAGAATTTTTCTTTGATTGTTGTTACATAACAATAATAACAACTACACAAAAATCACAAAACAAACATTTATAAACTTTAAAATAAAAGTTGCTTTTGTAGTATAATCTTTTTGAGTAATGAATGGGGAATTTAGGTCTGAATATAATACGAATAATATGCGGGAGTGAAACGTCATAACCCACAAATGTGTATTCATCAAGATTTTACAAACACACTTTTACGAACTTTTTTTTTTTTTTTTTTTTTTTGTTTTGTGTAAACCAGCCAACCCTGATGCTAATGACGACGGCGCCGTGAAGCTTCGTACAGGACCCACTTCTCATCACATGTCAACACCCTATCCAGAAATGGCTCCTTCCTCAGTCGAGATAGCAAAGAAACACAGGTATTTTCTCGCATTGTCTTCTGGCTTCAAAGGTCAAATCATGTGGAACTCACCGACCGAACTTGTAGTGCTTCCCAAGTTGATGGAGGTGCTACCGAATGGTTTCTCCATTCACACTGAATTGTAGTCCCAGTTCCTCAAATGTCTGGCCATTGTTCGCCTTAATTGCTACCTGAAGATCTTAATTTTGTATATGTGTTGGTCTTCCGGCACGTGGTGAGTCTTCGAGTGTTTCGTCACCATCCTTAAACTTTTTAAGCCACCGCTGCAGTGTCCGCGTAATCACTACACCCTCATCAAAGGCCTGGCATATTTTCCGCCCCGCCGCATCGGCGTTTTACCCCAGTTTGAACTCGTACAGCATACACGCCCTTATTACGCTCTGTGGAGGTCCCATGTTCTGTCCTTACGTAAGTTCACGGTGTAACTGAACTGCCACAATAAGATACTATGTTGGATATACCCACACCAACAACTGACTTTCGCCCTATCTCCATTTGCATTCAACTCACGGTGTGAGGGTCAATTGAACCGGGACAGGACGTTTGGGCGCCACCATTTGGGCGCGGACGTTTCGGCGCTGCCGTTTGGGCACCGGATGTTTGGGCGCGAAGCCGTTTAGGCGCCAGACGTTTGGGCGCGAGGTACATTGTAAAAATCACAATTTACGAAATATAAAGTAAGCTAGGCTCTGAAAACTAAGCGCGAATCAAGATATATACATTTCCTACACTTCTATCTTTATCTCACCTCATTTCTCTATCTATTTTCTATCTTATTTATTCATCTAAATTAAATAGTTTAATGCGTTTGTGGCATTTGTTGCCTAACCTCGTCATGGATTGATTTTTCGCTTGTTCACGATTCTTGTACTTCTGATCTAATGTTGATCTAATTTTTGTATTATATAAGAAAGCTAGGAAATGAAGGAATCAGACGAACTGTTAATAATTTTCTTAATGTTAATTAAAACATATTGATTTAATTTTTGTATTTTTTAAAAAAGTTAATAATTACATACGTATGAATATTAAAATTTTGCTTTCTTTCGTATTACGTTTGCCAAACTCTTCTCTTCCTTATGTCCAATAAAGAAGTACCAATAAAAGATTCCCGCGCACTCGAGTTGAGAGAAGTGGCCCCGCGTAGCGTAGTCGCTAACGCTCTTGCCTTCTGTGCGAGCGGTCCCGGGTTCGATTCCCGGTAGGGGCACTCGGTCGAAAAAGTGTAACACGCTCTTTCAGGCCGGCTACCCTGAATGAGGTTTTCCTCGTTCACACCAGGCAAATGCCGGGGTGGTACCTAATTTATAGGTCCAGGCCGCTTCCTTCCTTCCCCAATCCTTTCTTCCTTTCCTTTTCCCGGATAGTATGCCCCCTCAAACGTGACGGGCTAAATGGCCTTACATGCCGAGAGCCCAGAAATCTAAAAATCCTAATCGAGTTGAGGGAAAGCTATTAATACAGGGTGTCTAAGACATTGAGTTTAGGAACTGTAGTATGCTGTATTTCTGGTATCACTTTAAAAAAAAAAAAAAATTAACATTCCAATATAAAAATCAAAACTTAATACACTTTCTTTTTTCGTCCCATTGTAAGCATTTAATCTGCACTAAAGAAAGTGGTGAAAGGAAAAAAAAAAAAAAAAAAAGATTTCAAAGTGAGAAATAATAGTTAAGTGTACATATATTGGTCATTTAGCCACTAGAAATGTGTTTGACATTCACACTTATTGCATAACTACAGTAGAAGTTCTTCTTTAAGTTTTTTAATGGAATAGGCTCACTATGTACGTAATGCAGTCAATCATATCTAGTCTAGTCTACTTACCTTTGGCTTGAAAAGTTATCAAATAAAAAGCATACTTAACTTTGGTTGAAACTAAAATTTACAAAATTTAATTGTTAATTCAGTTTTTAGAATTTTAAAATTTCAGTATTTCTAGTATGTAAAACAAAATCCAGTATAATTCAAGGACTTCCACTACAGTAGACACCTTGTGATATCTTGATTCGAACTTAGTACTCAGCGCCTAACATAATGACTTTTTAATTTAACTCGCGCCCAAACGTCTGGCGCCCAAATGGCTTCGCGCCCAAACGTCCAGTGTCCAAACGGCGGGGCCCAAACGTCACGTACCGCAATTGAACACAGACCTCCACAAAAAGCGACGAAACTTTCTTGGTTACCTTTATAGAAAAGTCAATAGTGTATGGTGTACTGTATCGTGTTTGCGAGGCGGATAGGTCTAGGAGCCACAAACAGATCATTCTCTCAACTCAGGTATGTGCGCGAATATTATCAAAAGTTGAATGTTATTGTTGGTTTCAACAAAAGCCATATATCGAACACGAACATCGAGATTCTTCGTAAATTGATCCAAGAAAGACTAACATCAAAAAATTTGTCTGCGCCTTGTTTACATAATTTGGTCTACGCAACTCTGTTTATGCGATTATCTGAAGAACACGATGTACCACAGCATTCCAATGATGCTCCAAAATTTGTGGTACAACATAGTCATAACTGATATCCCATGAACACTTAGAAAGAAAGTTCCAACCAATATGTGTCGGCGGGTGAGTTTGTGCTTTGAGGTTAATGGAAAACATTTTCAACATCTTTTGTAGAGGTAATGTAAGGCCTTTGTAGTAAAAATAAAGTAAATGTATTTAATGAAAAAAGTAGGTATAAAATATGCATCACTACTTTCCTTGTCTATATATGAATAATTCCAATTCAGAGTTCTGAAATTTTTTAATCGTACTGTACTGTTGCTTCGCAGATCATATGATGCCCGCTGACCAAGGGTTGGTGACCATTACTTTAGAGGGTGTATGGAAAATTGGAAATTAGGGAACTGATAGATTTAAAATTGAACATACCACACAAAAACTAATTAATTATACAACCCTGATAAATAATTAAATTTACTGCCTCGCGCTGGAATTTCGTAGACTGTTTCAGCAGATCCGTTTTCTTCATCAGTAGATGAAAGTTCTATACTGGAAAATCATCTCACGTCATATAATGAAATGTCTTCTTGTATTTTCTTGTATGTACAGAATTTATAGAAGATGAAGTCACAGATCGTAATAAACAGGATGTTGGTCTTCAAAATTCTTGATGAGGAATATAGCTTCCTGTAAAAGTTTTAAAAACGTGAACTATTCATGATATTTTTAAGTATCTTTATTTTGAACAATTTTATGATCCTCGTTGATTTAAAATATTTAGTGGTATTTTACAAATCATGAACTTTGGAAACTCCTCATTATTCTTGCAAATGTTAAGAAACTGGATGTGTAGAGATCTGAGTGCAATTTTGCACAAAAGTGCTTCAAATTTCCTTAAGATTGCTACAATTTTCAAGCAGTTGGAATACTTATTTAATGACAAAAAATAACACATGTGCCATCGATATAAGACACTCTGACCTTCACAGAACTACAGTACTCGCATAAGAAGAATGGAATAAACAAGGCCATATACGGTAATTTTTAAGTATAATTTGAAACTTGTCCTGTGTAAGTTGTATTTAGATGCATTAAGTTAAAGAATGTACCATTTTTCTTTTGCAGGCCCAGGAATTAATGAGAAAACTTGGAATAAACGATAGCAAAGAGGTAATAAATATATAATTTGTTTTTGGTAGTACGGTTTAGTTTTAGTTTTACTTAAAATATTTCCTACTATAACACGCCTTGAGTGATCATGATAGTGTAAGCGTTCTTGTAAAAATCCCACTATATATATATATATATATATATATATATATATATATATATATATATATATATATATAGAGAGAGAGAGAGAGAGAGAGAGAGAGAGAGAGAGAGAGAGAATGAAAGAAAGAAAGAAAGGTGGACCACTTAAGTTGCCGCAACTAGATTTGAGAAAGAACTAAATTTTGGAGGTCTCTACAACAATAATAATACAAGTGGGATGGAGGGAATAATCTACATCCAAAATACCGTAGTGTCGAATACTACGGCCATCATATGACACATTTCGAACAAATAGAAGCAAACTTACAATGAATTGTCAATGTGATTTCCTTCAAAGGATTTTATTTCAAAAGAGGTCTTGTAAGTGGTTGCCCCCTCCCCCCCTTCCTTTTTGTCATTTATTATATTCCCAAAATTCCCATCTCGTGTGGAATGAGGCTCCCGACTTGCAGCGCAGATTTTCCGTCTGAGGTACAGCAACACTCTTCTTCGTAGCACCCAGCAAACAGATTGTAGTAGGCGTAGTTGTTTCACACTCCCAGGACAAAGACAATATGGTGATGTAAACAGTAACAAAAAGTAATTCGTGAAAAGCAATGATCATCCGTGTATATTTTAGTGTTCTGTGCTGTGAAACTTTATTGGATAAGTGAAAAACTGTTATAAGATTGGATTATATATATGTTATACAGAGTTAATAATTTTCGTCTATAATATAATGCGAATAAGCATTTTTTGTATTAGCGTATGAATGCAGACGCCAGTAACTTGCCCGCTAGGAATATGTGTGTGTGTGTGTGCAACAGGTGCCCCACGGGGAGAGTCTCTCGCAACAAAATATCCAACCAAAAAGGCATGATTAGTTATTAATCGGACAAAAGTTATGGCTAAATATTATTCTATAAATTTATGATGTTACGATACGATTAAAAGTACAGACTGATCGTATTTGTATTAGTAAAAATTATGGTAAAACTTAAACTTTGCTGAAAGGGAACAGGCCACGCTATGATATAATTCAACAAAGTGAAAAGAACCAATAATTTTCATTATATTATTCTACAAAATTTACCTCAGCGGAACTTGAGAAGCATAATTTGAACCGAGCTGGATGCAGTGGAATACAATATAATACCCCCCCCCCTTCCTCTCTAATTCGTAATTGTGAATGAAAGTGTATGCAAATAGTTAAAGTGAAATGAAAAAAAAAAGTTATAAGTGAATAAAATGAGTGTTCAAATTAATTGTCATTAGTGAAAATGTTTACCGGCTCACAATCAAAAAGGTAATTATCATTACCGTAATTATTACTCGAAATTGGGGTAGTACATAAATCAACAAAAATTGTGTAAAATAAAAAAAAAAAAAAAGTTTCTTTTATGCTACTGATGAAATTATTTTTATATCGTGTCCTCAATATATATAATTGATTTTACATATTGCCTACGTAAAAATAAAGAGAGTAAGTATTAATGTTTTAGTGTGAACCTCTATATACTTGGAAATATATATATTTAAATGACAGAATTTTATTTTCGTTACCTCTAAATTTATACATTTACGAAGTATATGCATGAGTATGGGTTATTATATCAATATGTTTGTCAGAATGAAGCATGATTCAAAATTCTTCATACTGACAATCACATGATTTGTTTCTTTCAAAATCACGTGATTGAGGACATTAATAATCCAGTTGTACTGTGGTTCGAATCCAGAAATCAACATGCAGTGGGCACAGATTTACTTTGAGTATGCCAGGAGTGGTAAGTAACTGAAGTACAAAGCATATAGTTCGTCTAACCTGGTTGGTAAAGAAGTTAAACATCAGACTTTTTGGTTGATATTCCATGCTAACCACAGCCACGTTATAAATTAACGCCCGAACAATTGACTGTAACCACTGGTCACGTTACAAAAATGACTTCCCGAATAGGAACAGACACTATCGAACCCAGGAACTAACGTGAAACATAATCTTCCACGTTATAATCTATAGATAAATATTGCATCCAATTACGTAAATAGTTTTCAATAGGCATACAGCAATTTGATATCTCAAACATCCCGGAGATATCGTAAAAATGGTAAAAATTGATATGTTGCTTCAAATGACGTATTTGTGGGAATTTTTAAAACCAATTTTTGATTTACTTCGCTTCTGTAACATTATAACAATACTTTTCGGCAGACATAATTACAACAAGTTCTCTCAATTACATCCTTTTAAGCAATGTTGCAGACTTTACTAGTGTTTGCCATATCTCCAGAATGGTCTGAGATATCAAATTTTTGTAAAACGCATTATGATCTACTCATCTATTGAAAATCATCTATGTGATTGCTTGAGATACTTATCACAGCAGTTTTTCGACATAAAAGATTTTGAAAAAAGTCAAATTTTCAGTCTCTTGTAATTCCTTCCCTACTCATTCGAAATCCGTCATATCATGTTTATTGTGTTAAACACTAAAGTTCTCAGGATATACATTGCCAAATATTTTTGTTATAGAGTCCTCGAAAATTTGAATGATTGTTATACTGTAGCGCTTTTAGTTTGCAACACTGCCTAGCAAATGTGACGTTGTTAAGTTTTCGTTTGACATGTATATTTGAAATGTGTAATAACTTGACGTAGTGCCCTTGGAAAATATATAATTTTATGTTCGGTTGGCACCAAGGATGATCTGGTGATATGGGAGAGTATGTTAGACAATATCCCCCTTTGAGTATTTGCATGGCACAAAATTTCGAATTAGTTTATTAGTTCAAGGATGTATAAAGATGATTTCGCCACCCTGTATACATAAAGAGTCTTAAAACAGATATGGAAAAGAAATTAAGTGATTTTTGGGATAGGAGTATTTTGAAGAGTTGGAAGAATTAACACTAAGAAAATAGCTCTAACTGAAAAACATGACGCCTGACACATTCTATATATGGGTCATTCCATATGAAATCATCAAATTTGAAACTGAAATGTGGCTCATGTGTTTTAAATTTTCTTCAAATTTTGCACATATGTTGTGGTACTCAAACATAACACACCTGTAAAATTTCACAACTCTCCTCAAAGGGTACTGCTGTAGGAGCCATTCGCAGTTTGGAGGTTGTGTGCAAAAAACACCTAAGTTCGCCTTCGACTTAAAGTACTGAAACCACTAGATCTCTGGAGATATTGAAAATATTTGTAAATGGTTTTCACTAAAACAATCTTAGAATTTGTAGCATTTAAAACATTATAGTAACGTACTTCCCAAGTGGGGTTAACAATATGAATTTCACCGTCAAAGAAGAAAAAATAGTCAAAATTTGGCAATTATTTCTGAAAAAAGCCCACCCAACATCAGCCTCAAATTTTCAAAATAAGTAGCTCTGGTGTTCCTCTTTAACATATAAAAAAATTAGGAGGATATTGTTTTGGTATGTTCAAAGAAAAACAAATTATGACACAATGTAAGTTGAGGGCGAATATAAGCACTTTTTGCACAAAACCCCCAAATTTCCAATAACTGTTTTTATTTTCCATGTTGAAAATGTTTATAATTGTCAAGACTGAGATGATTGAATAAATGAATTGTGCCAGAAATCTGAAAATTCAAGTACCATTGCTGAAGGGATTCAGATTCTGTCATTAGTTTCAAAATCATGGACGAGTATGAAAACTGTTGAAACATTCCAAACAACCGAGTATCTCGTTCGTAAATCCCAGAAGATCAGAAAGCAGCATGATATTTTAGCCACACATGGTTCTAAAAAAGGACATAGTATTCTGCAAACACCTTTAATTTAGTCACAGAATTTTACAACAGTGATGAAGTGCCCTGAAATGCTGGATTCAGTGTTAGTAAGTATATGAATTCCACCATCAAAGAGAAAAAAATAATGTCAAAATTTTTCAGTTATTTCTGAAAAAGGTCCACCTAACATCAACCTCAAATTTTCAAAATAAGTAGCCTGCTATTCGTTTTATCATAAAAAAAATTAGGAGGGAGGAAAAAAAAATAATTCAAGTCTCATATTATTTAATTTTCTAATAATACGACTTGCATGGGTAAGTATGTTCGTTGACGATGGTTGATGATTCTTATGAAAAAATAATAGTAATAATATAAAACAAGTAGAAACTCTTCCTTAAATGTAATTCATAGTTATTTTAAAACAGTATGTTGACATTACGCAGCGTATATAGCGCTGTTTGATTTAACAAAAGAAACACTGAACAATAGTGAACTATCGTTATATAATACACAAATAACATTTACATGTTTGGTTGATTGTAAGCAGTTTGAAATATTGAGCCTAAGATCTCTTATCACCAACTTCAGAGAAGGTCTCAGTAGCTTGTATCTCTTCTTCAGAAATACTGTAATTACTCCAATATTAATGATGGAGTTTTCGCAGGGAACCCAGCATGTGTCAGATGTTTTTGACCAGAAAGACATTTTCTTGGGTCCATGAGGATAAAAGAAATTCACGATGTTCTTGTGAATTCTCAGCTATTTTTCCAATCCACCATTTCTCTTCAGAAATGCACGCAATAAATTGCTCACATGAAAGATTAATGTATTTCGATTCTGCTCAAGTATTTAGAGTGAATGAGATACACGACTTTGAAGAAGATACAAGACTCACTTCAAGTTTCAACAGGCTGATGTGTTCATAATGATGAATTTCACGTGTCCCTTGCAGCATTATGGCTTTTGCAGTCTCTTTTGAAGCATTGAACGAAGGTTTCCAACATATTCCAGCATAAAAAAAAAGTTTGGTTATTTCTGGTTTTAGTTTGACATAGGTTGTAGTTTGACAAAATTCGAAGAAATCGGCAGCAGTAACAAGCCAGTCATCCAGTGGCCTCTGTAAACTAGCATCTCTCGCTAGACATTTTAGCGTCTCACTTTTGCCGTGGCTTGTGGCGAAATAGTTCCACTCACAAGCGAGTCCAAAATCACTCATGCAGGCATACGTTGACATTTTATTATTATTATTATTATATCGGACTGCTGACCCATCTCCAAAGTAGATAGCGTGTTTAATCTGAGGAAAAACATCGTTAATGTGCTTCAAAAGAATAACTTGGGAAGCACAAAATATAACTGTATCGTGCTTTAACATATCACTGACACAACATAATAAAACATTTGATAACAGAAGTTACAGGATCTCTTAGGATGTTGCATTTAAAAAGATTAGAATGTTGCACAGTTGAGTAGAATGTTAGTCCAGTGCTACTCTTAAACTTCATCTTGAATAATACAGGAGTAGTTTCGAGCAAAATCAACTATAATTAAGCATGATTTGTCATCCAAATTCTCTACTGTGTGTATTTGAAGTAGTCGCTCTGGGATTTGGCTGTGAAGTGATGCTGCGCTAATTTGTCAATTTTTTCCTACCAAATTCTCAATGAAGTCTTCTATATCTGTCAGTTTGAACCCATTGTTTGTACTTATATCTGCTGAGTGAGCCAGTTCTTTTAATGCACGAACGAGATACTCGGTTGTTTGAAATGTTTCAATAGTTTTTATGGTCATCCATGATTTTGGAACTAATGACAGAGTCCCTTCAGCAATGGTGTTTGAAGTTTCAAATTTCTGGCACAGTTCATTTGTTTAATCACCTCAGCCTTGACAACACGGAAAATTGGAAACAGTCATTGGAAATTTGGAGGTTTTGTGCAAAAAGTGCCCAAATCCGCCCTCAACTTGCATTGTCATAATTTGTTTTTGTTGAACATATCAAAAAATCCTCCTAATTTTTATATATGTTGAAGAGGAACACCAGACCTACTTATTTTGAAAATTTGAAGTTGACGTTAGGTGGGCCTTTTTCTAAAACAATTACCAAAATTTTGATTTTTTTTAATGGCGAAATTCATATGCTTAACCCCACTTGAGAAGTTTATTATAGTACAATATTTTCAATATCTCCAGAGATCTAGCGGTTTTAGTACTTTAAGTCGAAGGCGGAATTACTATTTTTTTTTTCTCACAAAATCCCGAAATTTCGAATGGCTCCTACAGCAGTCCCCTTTGAAGTAGAGCTGTAAAGTTTGACAGGTATGCTAAATTTGGATACCACAACATTTGTAAAAAATTTGAAGAAAATCTAAAACACATGAGCCACCTTGGTTTGTTGATTTCATATGGAATGGCCTATATAGCTTTTCTTCTTCCTGTCTGATGAAGCGTCAGCGAAAATGCTTATGAAAAATGTACAGTAGGACGTTGATAATCCGAACGTCAAAAATCCGAACGCGGTCCCTAGAACCTTTTTATATTTTGTCTTAGCGCTAGCGATAACCAAACAATAGGTTGTCCGTTGGCTGAATTAATTAAGCTCAACTTTTACTATTAAAACAAATTAAGGATTTGGCAGGCAGAAAAAAGAGTATCAAAGCTTACTCAATCGAAAATTAGTGATCTTTTTAAATGAGCTTTTCAGTGTTTTCGTACAGAAAATTCTTTGTGTGAACTCAGTGTTTTGACAAAAGCTCATTCATATGTAATTGTTGGTCATACATATTTTTATTTTTATTTCTCCTTAGGCCTATACAAGTTAAGTTTTAAGTGTGAGTTACAAGAATAGTGTAATTTAGTGTACAAGCAGGTTCTTCAGAAGCATTATTTGTAAGTAGCCTTACGTACGGTATTGTAATTACTGTATGTGCTATATTGATAAAAGAGCATACCGTACAGTATATTTAAGCCTAAATGGCATTTTCTTGGTCATTTTCGAAAATCCGAACTGTGATCCCAGCTTTGAAGGCAGGATTAATTGCCCCTGTTCTGATAGAAGGACAGACTTGGAGTGGATTCGAAGTCTCTACTCTTCTTAATGTAAGTGCTAGAATTGTGAATGGATGTCTTGATACCGACGCATGTATTAAATCTATTAATAATATGCAATACTTCCATTAAAAGATATGTGACCCTTGTCACATCAAATATTCCCTACCCCATGGTCTGGGAATTCGGGGAAATCATATCCACTCCATCACTGCATCCTTCAACGACTACCTCAAGATCCTCTCCCTTTCGCTATTCGAACGGGAGATAGCTCCTCAGTCTTATCTGAAAATGATTCATTCATACGAAAACTCCAGCGAAAAGAGAAAGAAAGGAAAGAAAAATCTTGTATTCTGAATTCTCTTGCTGAATATGATCTCTGTCTCTATTTCTTGTACAAATTCATAATCCGGGTTTCTCACGCTCACCATAGCGTCTGAAATTTAAAAGAGACTTTTCCGCCCCGTCCCAAAACCATTTACTCAAGGTTAACCGCAATCGCCACCCTCTTTATGAGAATTAGTCTTTTGAAACACTGCATTCTCCACAGAACAAATGCTACTGTCTTTTATATTCGAAACAAGTCTGACTTTTCAACGTGTCATCACAAAATAGAAATCAGGCAGAGAACAGAGATTGAAATAGAGAAAGAACACGAGTTTTGTGTTCCAGTCCTATGTATATATATATGTGTGTGTAAGGCCTGTCAACTTCTCAATAGCTTGTAGCTCTAACAACTGGGTGAACTATCTCTTAGAGGATACATTTCAATAACTTGAGCATTGTGGCAGGCCGTTTCCGTAACAGTTACATGAAATTCCCGGCTTTTGTGAGAAAATCCGTAGAAAGTTTTCGTAGGAACCTGCAGGAAGAGAGGGATACTCGTCGCCGCTAGTCCTGACAGTAGTTTAAAGAGAGAAACAATTACTTGGACTGAGTTACATAAATGTATTGCACCGTAGCTGGTATCATGAGAGTTGTCGTTCATACATCTTGGAGTATGGTGTTAAGTGGCTAGCCTCTAGTAGAGGCTTTAAACGAGTGGTTAGATTGTTTTAGCTCTTCCCATGCTAACATGAGTAATATGGAGAAGAAAAAGTTATGAGGTTCCTCGTATGTTAAGGTTCGTACACGGTATACAATCATGCAAAAGAAAGAAAAATCAACCTATGTTTTGGGGTGCTACATTACTATAATGTACTACATTTTGAGTTATCCGTGATCCATATTTCAAATTATTTGCTGAGATACACTATAATCTTCAGAATAAAACTTCTCAATTTGATGTATATAATAAATAATTAGTACAGCAACGTAAATTACTATCTTTACCGATAGAACGCTATTATCTTTGTTGTGTGTATATGAGGGCTTATTTTGTTTGCTACATACTGTATTTAAGTTCAGAGTTCACGGTCGTATGTAGATTGGGGCGAAGTGGCTCGGAACTTATTTGCCGTAAGCACTCCTTGTAGTTACTGTAGATACAGTAAGGTGTTTGTCATATCATAAAACTTGAGGAACCAAAAGCATTTGAGTTCTCACCATTAATTCGAAAAGATTACTCATATATTTTTATAGGTATTTCTGCTATCCACCATAGTCAAGGCGAACTTACATGGCTTTGATGTCAACATCATGCATTCTGCTTAAAATAAAAATCTCTTTTTGTCCTATATCCCGAAATTCAGCCGGAAAGAAGAAGCATACGTGAGCTTAATGGTTGATAACTCAATGACTTTTGTTGAATCGAAACTATATGTGGAGGGAGGATACAAAAACAAAACGTGGGCCTCTGATAATTGGAAAAGAGTAATATGATCTGATTAGCTTTCTTTTTATTTCCAAGAAAACTGGTCGATTTTATATATTGTGGATGCCATAGAGGCATTTTCATTATTTTAATAACCATATGTTGACATTTTAATCACATTATTTTGCCATGAAGAAGTACAATGTTTAATAATACATATTATTTTATTGTAGTTAACAGAATATGAAATGATGATCGCAAGTCATCTAGTAGATCCAAGCGAAATTACGGTAACGTGGAAGGACATAGCTGGTTTGGAGGACGTAATTCAGGAGTTAAGGGAAACAGTCATTCTTCCGATTCAGAGAAAGGATCTTTTCGCTGACTCTCAGTTGACTCAGCCACCAAAAGGTACAGTATACTGTTTCTAAATTAAATCACTTGAAAGAAGACAATAAAAAAAATTAAATTTAACACCTTGAATTCAATTGCCGTAATTGATAGATGCTACTCTTATTACTGTGTGTATATAAAGAACACATACCTGTAATGAACTTTTTGTAAGACGTTGATTACTTCAGATGTGGGGTGCGTCCCTTGTACCTATTTGGTATGGATTTAATTCATGGTATCAGTTATCTTAATAAATTTTTACTGCGATTTTCTGCCAAATGATGAAGTTAAGGAATTTTATTTCCCATTCTTATCCTGGTTAACAGACGGATAATAGTTAGATATAAAATATAAGTTCCCGGCTAAAATGGTTATGAACACCGTACGATGTTCTTTAGTTAACAATCCTCAAATAAATTCACCAATTGGAATATAGTTTTCTAAACTATAGATGTTCGACTCTTCCAAGCATTTGACGAAAGAACACGTAAGGCATGTATATCTATTTCTGCTGGTAGCTGCACATAAGCATAAACTACGAAACATACCCATGCATACATACACAAAGAAGAGTTAGCAAAAGAAAATAGCAAATTATTTATTGAAAATTTTATTTTCTGTGGTTAGAGGGTGTTCAGTACTCCAGTACAGGTAGTATTCCACAGTATGTTTCGTATTTGAATACCATATTGGTATAACCTCGAGTATAATACTATCTCAAGTTTTTGAGATGGTTTTAATTGAAAAATAAAATTAACCAACATGAAATATCACACACTTCGAAAATTATTATATAATGGAAAACTTGCTAATTTAAAACTCTCTTAAAATTTAAATCCTAGTCTTTATTGCACCTTCTTCTAGAGGCTATCACCTCGTATTTAGTAGTCGTGGTATACTCAGATCAATTTGAATACTCGAAAACCGTAATAAAAATACATCAATAACAAATTTTAGGTGTCAATCAAACTGAACCATAGCATAACGCATTACCATTACCTAATTCCTATATAATCTGATCTTGACAAGGCACGCAACTGCACGGCAAGGTCACAGGACAGGGCTACGAGTTATGAACTAAAATTTGTTTTCAGGTGTAAAGAGCTAGGCTTTGATTGTAAGACGACTATACAGAAAGTCATTTCACGTTCATGGTAACGATTTCGAACTTCAGGAAGCAGCACGTGTTCATAGTGTTGATGACGATGGATAGACAGTTGCAAAGACGATGGATCGTGTATGCGTGAATGGTTTCATGGCACCGAAAATCCAATCCTCTGAGAGGGGTACACTTGCGTCCTTTCCGACATCAGTTATAGCCTGAACAACACGAAGACCTTCCATGTTTCAAAGAAGAGCATCAATGCAGTGTTGAATCGCCGAAAAGCGTGCATCGTACCTGTTACTGGAACCAGTCGAAGAGTGGACCTTGAACATATCGGAAGCCTAACCCCTCCCTTCACCCGCTGTTGTGCGGAAAGTGAGCTTCCTGGTGCGATATGAAAACCCGGTAACACAAAGAGCGATTGCACAGGCAGTACAGTATTCCCCCGCAACTGTAAATCACATCATAGTTCAAGATCTACAACTCGTGTGGAAGCACAGGCTCAAGTTCATAAGCTGCGTGCTTCCCATGTCCAAGAGACGAAGACCAACAGCCGAAAGCTCTACGACTGACTTATGACCGCTGGAAATATGCAATGTCACTGGATGAAGCATGAGTATCTGTCGGGATGTAACAAAAAAAAAGGGGGGGGCACCTGTTATCGTCCACGTGATTCCAGAAGTCAAGCTGATTGGGTATCTCAATGTGCAGAAAGTTTTCCGCGGAGGTCATGGTTGTTGGTGGTTACTGCTATAACGGCAAACTTCCATTGCGCAGAGTGAACGAAAAGGCTCAACTCAATGCTGCCTATTACCAGAAGAACATTTTGGAGCCATTCTACACACATGATATTTCTTCTCTCTGTGGGAGCGACACATCTTGTGTTGTCATCCACCAGGACAAGGAATCCAGTCATACGGCAAAGTCCACGTTGGCATACGTGGATCGGGTGGCACGTGAAACGGGCATTCTTGCAATACCACTTACAGACATCCCTGTTAAATCCTCTGATGCTTCTACCATAGCTTTTTGTTATTTTCGTTGTGGAAATAGGCCTTGGGAAGCAGACGTCCCCGTCTTTGGAAAGCCTGTTAGGAGGAATGGGATCGTTTGGACTAAAGGGTTCTTCAATGCAGTCTCCCGCAATGGAAACTCCACGTGGAACACAATCGCTGGTGGCATCACAGTTTTTCTTAAGTTAAAATGAGTTCAAACTTCATTATTATGAACTTGGAACGATCTTCTTTAGTTCAACGAAACTGTTTTTGTACTGAAAGTATCGTACTCTATTCGGGACAGTTGAATCTTGAAACACCTATAAGACAAACAGAACATGTTGCTCGCATGGCAGATCCATGTAGAATGCTTAGAATGTTAGGAAGCCCATGGATAAAACTTGGTGTATTGATACATCAAGAAGGTAAGACGATAATAAAGACAAAATGTGAGATAGAAAGGATAATAACATTTCTGTTTGATTGGGTGGCACAGAATACGATCGGGTGTTTATTTTTGCAGCCACGAAGCTTCTGGTTTCGTAAGCCATATAGTTAGAGTAATTAAATGGCGATTTCTGGTGGGAGCCTGATATTGTTCGGACACTAATCTAATCTAAGCATTACAAAGTGAGGACTGTAGCAGTGATATGATTGCACTATACAATCATTGAGAGTGTACATGTTACCCGTATTTTTATTTTTCTGTATTCAACCAGTATATATATGTAAATATGTGGCGATGCCCGCTTTTTTGATACCAGAGGTAAGCCCGCCTGTACCCCTGGTTATTCACTGCTTGTAGCGGCTCGCGTCTGTAACTTCCAATTCATTAAAGAATCGAGTTCCTTAACAAAGGTACAGCTACAGATCTCACATTAATTATAATAGGAAACTTTGCAACAATGGCAACATTTACAAAGTCTAATAAATAACCTTTTGCCTACTGGTCGGCAGTAGACACATCATGCGCCGGAGCTCTAGTCTGAGCGACCTTGCTGTTGCTTCGTAGCTAGTTAGTATATAAACATGTAGTTGGAAATTTGCTACCACGCGTGGCGCCATCGCGACAAGATAAGAACTGCGTGATTCCACCCAAGATGACGTCCAATGCTTTGCCAGTTCTATGAAGATATGTGTTTTACATTATTGATTACTTTCTTCTGCATATTTATTAGATTGATAAAATTTTTAAAAAGTCTGAAAAGTCAAGGAATTGTTTCATATTATTCATAATATTTAATAAATCATAACATTATAGATTGCAGTTTAAAGAAGTGTTAATAGTAGTTAACCTCTCTCTTTTTAAGTCGTCATTTGTAAGAATAGAGTAATTGTTCGTATTTTCATTTATAGGTGTGCTACTACATGGTCCACCAGGCTGCGGGAAAACTCTAATTGCTAAAGCAACTGCTCGAGAGGCTGGCACTCGCTTCATCAACTTAGATGTTTCTATTCTGACTGATAAATGGTATGGAGAGAGCCAGAAGTTAGCAGCTGCCGTCTTCACACTAGCTGTGAAATTACAACCGTGTATTATTTTCATTGATGAAATAGGTATTTATTTCGTTCAGCTATAATACGTACTAGAATAGCACATGAAAAATAAGATTAAAAGGGAGTAAATGCTTGTCAACCTAATGTTGTAAATTTAATTTGACATGTGTAAGTTGAACGTTTCTCGATAGATAATGCACGTAAAATGTATTTAGTACTAGTTGTAAAGTTATCGGGAAAGATACATATTTATGGACTAAGATCATGGAGGGTAATAGAATAGTGAATTATATTATACAGTTTTGCTTAATTAATAACGAAATTATGTGGGATTAGTGACAGTATATCCGTTTCATCATATATTTCTACTTACTGTAATTGAAGGATTGATAATACATCATCACCATAGGTATTCTGCCCTTACTGCCAGGTTACTTGCAGCAGCTGAGAAGCTTCCATGTTCCACGGTCCTCCGCTAACCTCTTCGTCTTCATGTATGATCTTTCTGTTTTTATATCATTCATTAATTGTAGTCTTCACCCCCTCCCTCTCTTTCTCTAGGACGTCCCTCATGATACAGTTTCTTAGGCAATGTCCCAACCAGTTTCTTTTCCTCTTCTTAACAATATCTAAAAGTGTTCTTTTCTTCCCCACCATTTCTAACACCCTCTCATTCGTTTTCCGCTCGACCCAACTAATTCTTTCCATTCTTCTCCACACCCACATTTCGAAGGCTTCCAGTAGTTTTTCATCACTTTTACGTAATGTCCATGTTTCCGCCCCATACAGTACAACACTTCACAGTTTGCCTTTGAAAACGTACAAGTACGTGGGTCAATCCAAATGAAATTAACCAATGATGCTTGCTGACAAAATTTTCTTTTTTATTAATTTTTTAGCCGCGCAGGTTTTGTCGTAGCGGCCATTTTTTATAGGCGCCTGAGCGCATTTTGAAACTTATATTGCATTCCGTTAAACGCTGGAAATTTTTAAGTTTTAAAGATAATGTAGTTCAAACTAAAACCACATGAAAGATAATGGAATGGATAATATTCTATGTTCTGTGCACATTGAGAACGTCGAAAAAAGAAGCTCTGAACATTGAGGTTGGAAACCTAGAAATTGCAAGTTTGGAATGTACATTTTAAAACGAAATAAATGAGACTCCCCTTCAATTCTTTGTCTACATAGAGACTAGATAATAGACAACGTCCTAAACAAGTTTCATATCTGGGAATTATATACTTGATTTTTTGGAAATTTTTAAACATTGCGTATTTTCGAAAATCGTGTATTTTCACCATCAGATATCTCAGGAAGGACAGAAGTAAAAAATCCCAAATTTGAACAAAATAGACGATAGTTGTGCAGTAACAAGTGGGCAAAATTGCATTACTAAGACTCGAGTAATTTCTGAGTTTTTTACTGGGACTTATTATGAAGCGCCATTGGAGTGAATGTAAACTTCGTAGCAAAAGTCAAAATAACACGACAGTAATTTTAAATGGGTAAGGTATGTATAATTTGTGAATCATATCTTGTACAAAAAACGAAAGTCGTCTGTCATTTGTTTTCTGCCTACAGCGCTGCTGTTATGACATGAGTGAGGTAAATTGTTGACTAATTTGTGTACAGAGTTTGGCACTAATAATTGAAAGTACGACCTGTAGGAGTTGTGAAATCTGTGGGTGTGAATTTCCGGCGAACCTTAGTGATTGGCACCCACACTTTGTCATTCGTACATAGTTTAAAAGAGGTTCTTGTGTCATGGGGATGGAAAAAGTGATCAAAAACATCGTTATTTTTTTGATGTCTTCAATTCCCCCAATCCACCATTTCTGTCATAAATATAGGCTGTGGTATCATTAGGTGCAAATGACAACATGCTATGTTCTGGAAGTACTGAAGTCCTTCAATCAGTAAATTCATCTGATTGTGAGTATTCATAACATCTGATTTGTGTTTTCGTCAGAGGTACAAATCTATATGATCTGGTATTAATAATTCTTTTGCAAGTAGCAAATCTCGAATTTCTTGCTGTTTGACTGCACTTCTGATGAAACATAGATAAATTATATGTCTGAGATATTATATCAACACAAAACCTGCACATCTGTTCAGTTTTTAAAATCGTGAATTTCACATCACTGCAACAACTTATAACTCAGAAACTACTCAAATCTCAATGATGCAATTTTACTCACTTGTTACTGCATGACCAGGCCCGTATCCAGGGGGGGGGGGGGGGGCTGGGACCCTCTAAATTTTTGCGAGCCCCCCTAAAATTTTCACGGTAAGCTTGCAAATGAACTATAATATGGTGATGAGCTATAATATTTTTGGATCGGGCCCAGCCCCCCCTCCCTACATTTTTGGGCTGACTACCGCCCTGTGCATGACTATCGACTATTTTGTGCAAATTTGGGATTTTTCACTTCTGTCCTCCCTAAGATATTTGATGGTGAAAATACACGATTTTTGAAAATTCGCAAAGTTTAAAAATTTCCAAAAAATCAATATACAGTTCTCAAATCTGAAACTTGTTTGGGACGTTGTTTTCTACCGTCTCTATATAGACAAAGAATTGAAGGTGAGTCTTATTTATTTCGTTTCAAAATGTATATTCCAAAATGGCCATTTCTAAGTTTCCAACCTCAATGTTCAGAGCTTTTTTGGACGTTTTAAAATACGCCTCAATGTGCACAGGACACAGAATTTTCATCATTTCATTATCTTTCATTTGGTTTTGGTTTGAACTAATTATCTTTAAAACCTAAAAAGTTACAGCGTTTAACGGAATCCTCTGAAAAGTGTAAAATACGCTCAGGCGCCTATACAAATGGCCGCCACAAACAAACCTGCACGGCTAAAAAAATAAATGAATACCCGTTGTCACCTCCCTGAATATGATACAACCCGCAGCAAAAAACTTGCAACATGAGCATGTAAGTTTATTGTGAAACGACGAAGTCTTTTGCTCCAAAATAAGTGTGCAGGGGAGGACGCCGAGGTATCTCCTGGCGTGATTCGTGCCACTTAGACGTTATGTTGATTCCCTACGCTATTAGGCGTAGTTTCACAATAAACTTACATGCTCATGTTGCAGGTTTTTTACTGCGGAAAAAATAAATAAATTTTGTCAGCAACTTTTAACCTGGAAATTGGTCGATTTCATTTGCATTGCCCCACATAGTAGGAGAAACATGTTAGTGCTAAAGTAATATTTATTCTTGTACTTAGAATAGTTCTATCTTGTTCTTGGTTTCGTTCAAGTGATTCTGAAGATAGGTAATGTCAAGTTCTGTCCTCACACTAATCGTTCTCAAATTGTCTTGCTTGTTTCTCCTGTAAAATCTCTCAGATAGTTATGAGCTTTCTGTTAATATTCCGTGTTAGTGTCTATATCTGAATATTATAGGCACAATCCATCTCCAGACAGGCAAAGGGGTGAAAATCATTGATTTTCCTGAAATTTGAATACGTGAAACGATGAGAGAATCTGAGAAAAACACATGTTTTGTTTGGTTTATAAAAAATGTGTACCGGGGATATAGTACGTTAAAGTTGACCATGCAGAAGCCACTGACGAACTTCATATTTTTAAAAAATTGGTGAATCACAACATCTTTAAACAAACAGATTATAAATCCATTCTTGTTTTATAATATAGTTATTGCTACACAGTATAAACAAGTAAATCTAGACTATGTTCAGATCCAACCTTTGTACAACAATTACAAAGCATTTTTTTAAAAAAGTTTTTTCCCCCTCAATAGCATCAATCCGAAAAAATCTGAAAATATTACAAGAGTTGTACATCTAATAGTACTTCGAAAGAACAACAACAACAACAATTCTTCACCAGCTATTCTGAAAGGTTTTTGTGATAATTACATTTTTTTAAAATAAAATTGGCTTGAATTCGACAGAGGCTTCCGCATGGTCAACTTTGAACTCTGTATCTTCGACACTTAAAAAAAAAAAAAAAATGTTTTTCTGAGGTTTTCACATATCCAAATTTAAGAAAAATCAGAGACGATAATGCCTATATTTGTATTTTTATTGCCTGTTTGGAGATGGATTCAGCCTACAGTAGGTTCTAGGTTCAGTATTTTAGGCTTTTATTTAGTGTAGAAGTTGAAAAATGAAGGGTCAAGTAGTAAATACAAGGCTATTCATACTACTATAGTACTGTACGGTTAATAAAACTCCAACTGACCAAAGCAGTATAGCAGATGAAAAATATATTTTAAGATTATATATTTGTGTTACAGTTTCGGCTATGTAACACAAATATATAATCTTAAAATATATATACTGCTATATCTTGAATTTTCCACAGCTGCAATGAATAATTTACACGTATCTGTTAGTGTAGTGGTCGAGCTATATTATTAAATTTTAATAGTGCAAATTACTTCATAATATAAATTTAAACTTAATGTAATCTGTATGAAGCAAAAACTTAGTTTCAGCGGAATTCCGTGGAATTTCATTGTTTCAGTGCATAGAATTGAATGTTAGAGATATGATTCTCTCTCTCTTTCCTCTCTTCAAATTTGCGCACTACTCTAAATGTCGTATAACATGAATCACGGGTGAATTTTTCCTGTTTTCAATTGCTTTTAACAGCTGTCCCTCTTCTTTTGCTCCCTTTAGTACCTTTTATTGCTCACTTTTCTTATCCAGAAAATTCTAAACTTACGGCTCGAACACCACGTTTCGAATGCTCTAATTTTCTCTTTGTCTCACTTTTTATGAGTGATCAACTTCCAGATCCATATGTTCCAATACTCCATATAAACACTTTCATAAAATGTTTCTTCATATCTGTGCTAATAGCTTTACATGTTAGTAATTTTATTTACTTACTGAAAGCTTTTTTAGCGTACGCTAAAAGTTCTAAAGAATCATTCAAATCGTCTTCATTTTCTGTCACCAGGGCGATATCATCTGCAAAGCGTACAGTACTGTAAAGCCTACCATTAATGTTAATTTCAACACCGCAAATCCTTGCCTCACTGTCTGAGAAGGATTTGCTTCTAATATCTGTTTCCTGTCAGTGCTATCTGGTTCTTGTACAACTGGAAGATAATTCGTCAATTCCTGTAGTGTAGGTTGAGGTCTCTGAGAGCTTTGAATAAAATTTTTCAATTAGAGTTGTCAAATGCTTTTCTTCAACGTTAAGCTGTAGATTGACGTCTCATATTATCTCACTGCTGAAAGAGACGCTATATTTCATTGAATTTATTTTCTATAATGTCTGAATATTGCGTTTCGAACGTTCTTTTTTATTGCACCGATGTTCCACTTGGACATGATTTTTTATATCGCTCTTCTCTTGAACAGCAACCTGCTTTTGATGAGTACGAAGTTATAGTTGTATCAACATTGCTTTCAGGTAACTTCCTTACACTTGATTGCGATAACCATCATAACATAATTATCATAATAATCATAATATAATCATTTGATATATTCACCTACTCCAAACATCGTCAATGTTTATCTCTTCTTCGGTTGCTCAGATAAGAAGTTTATTAAGGCTAAGTTATTGCTCTCACAGAAATCAATAACCCTGTTTGCTCTCTCATTTCTAATTTCAAGCTCAGACTTAGCAATGTATTATGAACTCTTTTGTCCCCTACTGTTGCATTCCAGTCTCCTCATATTATGAAGTTTTCTCTTGTTCACTGTAATCGAAACCTCTTGTACCTCGAATACCACGAACCGTGATTATCAGACGGAGTTGACTCAACTCAATAATATTAAGCAATGTTGCGACTCACTCTCTCATCTTTTATACAGGGCTATCTAGTCATGCTGATCTGTTTCTGTCCACTTCATTCATATGCTCGACCTTCACACGTACTGTAGGCCCACATCTCATATAGTCTTACTACTGTGAGGGACTCGAAATTTTAATTCAGTTCATTCCATCTGATCTTCTCTCTTATTTTCTTTTCCGTCTTAAATTCGCCTAATCTTTTACAGATTTCTTCTGTTTCTTACGTAATGTCGGAATCTATCCTCTTCAGTCTGATTTTTTCTCCTAAATTGTTTCCTTTTTATCTTCTTTCGATGGTCACTTCTTCGAAATTTTTCCATTTGCCTGTTAGCAAATATTATCGTCACCAATTTTCTCTTCTGGTTCCTTTCAGCTAGTTTTCTATTCTTCCTTTTCCTAAGGCTCTCAGTATTGGTTTCATCAGGTTTCGCTTTAGATCGAGTTTTGAGATTTCTTCTCATCCTTGCACAAATCTTCATCTGGCAGTTTCAAGTCTATCTTAGCTTTCTCTTTAGCATTGTTGGTCCATTTACAGTTCTTCTCTGCCAGTTCCGATTATGACTGTTCTTTCTTCCTCAGTTCCTCCTTTAGTTATTAGTCCTTCTCCTCCACTATGAAATTCCTGCCGATGCTATCTAGTTCTCCTAGGATCATTAGTAACAGCGGATTTTTGGTAGATGTATTTCCAGCATTGTTGTTTCTCTCCATTTGCTTAGTCACCTATGGCAGCATATTATCTCCCATATTTGATCGTTTCTCACTAAATTCTTCATTTTTTCTTCTTTGTTCGAGCTAACTGTTCTTAACTCAGCGTTGTTTAGTTCGTATATTTTCTCTGCATTGTTATTGTCAATATTGTGTACATGAGTCATGATATTTCTAAATTTGTGTATATCGAAACATCGTCAGATTGCAGTATTCGATATATAAAAAGGAGCACCTACGAGAAGATCCGCTTAACGGAATTAAATTACAACATATCTCGAAATGAATAGAATGCATAATTCAGTAAATCTCGTTACATACGAATTGATTTATTGTTACAACAGGGTGGCCACTTCTTGACATCGCCATAAACAATTAAAAAATAATTTTCAACTCTTTTATCTCGGTGGTGTAGATGATTCCAAAGTCCTCCTTCTCTGTACTGGCGCTGCCTCCTACATGATTGCTGCTTCTAAACATTTGAAAACTCTACCCCAACTTAATTCATGTTACCTGTATGGCACATTAACTGTAGAAAATTTAGAACGACTTTTGGTCATTTACTGTTCCGTGAATTATGAATAAAAGCTTACTATTGTGATATGTTTATGCATTGTTGAAAGACACAAATAAAGATGTTTGAGAAATTTACAATTGAAATTTTAGAGCCTATTTTTTAATTTTTAGCGCCTATTTTCCTATTTTGAGGTCCTATTTTAGGCGCCTAAAACATTCTCCGTGCCTAAAATTCCGAAGTCTACAGATATCACATGTCAATTTCCAAGTATTCCAAGACCACTTTCAAGTCTATCTGGTCGTTAGATATAATTTTTTAATGGATTCCTTTCAACCAATCAGATCAACCGAAGCCAAACAATACTCTATCTAATCAGTTCTTTCATAGGTGACCATGGAGAAAATCAGATGATGTTGACAGTGTCGGCGTTCACAAAACATCGTAAGAGCAGTTGAGCAGGTACTTGAATAAAAGAAGTAGTAGACATGGTCAAGAAATCGGGTAATATTGGCGATAGAACTGTGATATTCTAATCACATATTCGCGTAATTTCAAATCTCATCCTTTTGGCTTAAATCCTTCAAGGCTTTGGGCCAGAGAGTTAAGTTTTAGTGAAAGAGGGAGAAGAGCGTGTATGGGTCTGATCTCAACTTATCCTGAAACTTTAGGTGAACCCTAACTGTGCGGAAACTATGACAATAAAATTTTGAGGAGTGAAAACATACAATTTTCTCGGTAACGATAGGTTTCTCTCAGAACTTCACAGTTTTAGCACTGTGAAACAGATTGCAATTCGTCAGTATGAGAATTAGAGAAATACTTAGTGTTAATCGAATTATATATTTAAAGTGTTAATCAAATTATATATTTAAAAAATATGGAATTCACTTATATCTGAGGAACAAACGATGGCGATACTGTGTAGGTATCGAAAGAAATATCAAGAACCTATATATCCGTACTGAATAGGTTTTCAACTGCTTCGCTTACATGAAACTGCATGACAGTTTGCTGACAATTCTGGAGTTCCTATCGCATTCTTATTTCTACGTATCATCATTGTATCCTATTTGAATAGGATCTGTAGAGATCACTAAACTATATTTTCTTTGGTTAGTTTGTTTATTTTGTAATTTATAAGAAACAAACATCTAAAATTAACGTGAAATTAAACTAATTTCATTCATGTTTCCTTGTTCTTGCCTCCTATTTTTTGTCTATACAGTGTATTTTATACGCATGTTACATGTGAACTGACTCATTATGTCTTACAGCAGTGTGTTATTTTCAGATTCTTTCCTGCGAATGCGTAACACACACGACCATGAGGCTACAGCAATGATGAAAGCGCAGTTCATGTCCCTGTGGGATGGATTAATTACAGATTCCTCATGCACTGTCATTGTGATGGGTGCCACTAATAGGCCTCTCGATCTTGATCGTGCAATTGTTCGCCGAATGCCAGCCACATTCCATATTGGCATGCCAGTAAGTCTACACATAACTTAGTATGTAATTCATATACAGTACTTAAATCATTGGATGTATATCTTTGGGAGACTTAGTAACAGGGAGGTAATGCCTTAAAGAAAGTTTTCACAGAAATAAGAAACAGTAGTACAGAGTTATTTCTTAATATTCTATTATCATATGAAGGTGTGCAGAAAATGTTCCACCAAATATTCAAATTGAAGCTGAATCCTTTGTCAAGATGATTGAGAAGATTAGACTGAAAATAAAAGTATGAAGTTAGTTACATGTATGGAAGCTACAATACTCATAAGAACTATATGGTCACTAATGGTGAGGGCTCAAAATGCGTAATGCAGTTAAAAAAATAGATTAGAAGCTTGCCAGGTCTTTAGTCAGCTGAAAAGACCTCATATTGCGTATTGGTGTTTCTACTGAAGCTGTTGATAATCTACCAAGATTTTTTGTAAATGGCCTTATGGTGTTTAAAAATTAGCGTTAGAGTTCTAATGTAATAAGATATACATGTATTTCTGTCCGTTTGTGATTTAGGTGTGTGTAGGATTCTTGTGTTGTTGATGTTGCGCGTGTTTTCATATAAATGTTTTGATTTTCCAGAATAGTAGTATGATAATTTTTTTCAAATCTAATGGATTCCTTTTAGTCCAGGCATTGTGTACCTAAAATACCTTAAAGTTGGAAAATATTCCTATAAAGCTGAATTTTTCAGAATAATTTCCTTTGTTAATTTACTTTGACATATCAAAAGTCCCCTAATCTCCGACGTATGCTTCCTCTCAAAATGGCGGATAAAGATGGCGGCCATGAAATTTCAACTTGACGACTTTAAGCGACTATAACTTTTTTCTTTATGACATTTCGGATACGTATCAAGTATATATGTATACAGGAAAGACTGAAATTAAGTTTTTATGACACTTATCTTGTCAAACTTCAATTTTGGTAAGTTTAAATTTGTTATGTGTATAAAAAATATCAAACCGAATATCACTTTTTATGTTTATATTAGAAGACAAATTAAAAATGAGGAAAATTGTTTTAATAAAAGTTGAAGATAATTCTATGAGCTTTATAATGATGCATTTAATTTGCCTTTACGTAACTTGATGTAGATTCTATATAAGATTTATTATATACCTTATTATCAGGGTTTGCCCAAGTGGGCCCAGCCCGAAAAAACCCGGTGGTTTTTTTCGGGTTGGACCCACCTGAAAAAACCCACTTTAAAACCCATCTGGGTTTTTGACCTATTTGTTAGTATATTATTGATACAACTAAGGTGATCACATTGAGTGATTTTTATCAGATTTTAGACTTTCCTTGGGCGAATTAGAGGCTTTCACGTTAAGGTATACAACAACATTCAACATAAGACTTTTATAAAGTTCTGAATGCACTAAATGAATTAAAACAAAACAAAACAAAAAAAAGCTTGAGATAGTTATAGAACAAATTAATGTATGGATTATGCTTATAGCCTATTTGGAGTAAAACAAACAATTTTGTACTTTAAAAAATATTTTCCGTGAACAGTATGCTCGTCGACTTGGTGACACCGAGGGACATTATCACTCATACGCTTGACGAGTTTAAGGTCATAGGTGCCGGTACTAATAGTACATATGTAAATACATTAGCAAAACTATTAGTATAATCTCTTACCTTTGATGTAAAATACAAGATTCTTCAACTAAAATTTGATTTTCCAACAACAGTAGTTTAGTTCAGTCATTAGTTACTACTCTTCAAATAAGCACTCTGTAGAATCAACACCAGCAATAGCGTAAAAATTCTTGTCATAATGCGCGGGGTTCAGAAGACTATGTAACGCTTACTATTTCAAGTGCTGAGTTCAAATTTCCGTACTAGTGGAAGTTTTGATGTACACGCCGTGAAAGAAGTGCTCGGGAAATTCCCGAATTAAACGCAGAAGGATCGGAAATGAATACTTCAACAATAAAACAATTTATTTTACGCTTAAGCCTGCCATACGTCCCGTAAAAAAAGGGAATGTCCCGTTTTTAGGCCCGAGTGTCCCGCCTGCCCGTAAATTTAGTCGGGACAGGGAAATGTCCCGTATTTTAACTCCGTTCCATTTCTGCTATCAATATCAGCTTATTCGAAAAGTGAAAAACAAAAAATTCTGATATTGGCTGTTGCATGTAACAGTTTCGAGAAAGTTATAACACCACCCTGTTCGACTTGATAGCGAGCGAAATTTGCAATACTACTTTTTCCATTGCACTTGATGGAAACTCGGATACTCTCCGGAACATAAAAAAAAAAAGATGGCTTTGAGTGTTTCTACATTTACAAACACAGGAAAGATGACTGACATTTTCTCGAGCAACACATTAGATAAGTTAACAAGAATTATAATCTTTTTCAGAGGCTAGGGGCACAGAATTGTGCTTTGGTCCACGTCTTAGAAAAATGTAAATCTGGTTCTGACAATTACACACGACACAAGGAGAAAAATCAGCTTTTCATCAGATTAAACTGACGAACGTAATTTTGGCAGATACAGCCATGTAAATAAAAATTGCTCAACGCGCGAAAAATATTGAAAGTAGATTATACCACTAATTTAAATGATCTGCATATTGTTTTCCTGTAAAGCATTTTTATAGCGCATCTTAAGTTTTTAGGCATCTTCAGTCTATACAATTAATTGCAGGGTACGAACAGAGAAAAGCAGCTGCTGCTTAGTGAACTTCCGCCTATTATATTATTGGAAAAAATAAAATGAAATGAAATCTTTTAGTTTTTGTCTCACGGTTATGCCTGCTTTGCTCAAGGTGACGGTGATGATGAGAAATGAATGAAATGACAGAATGAAGAAAGTGGAAGGAAAAGAGAATCCCGAGAAAACCCACGAACAAGGTGTTTGTCCACCACAAAGTTCACTTGGCGCGAGCTGGGATCGAACTAGGAACCTCATGCACTAGAGGTGAACGCTCTACCACTGAGCCACCGCGGCCTGTTATACTTTTGTTCATAACCAGACTACAGTTCATTGCATTGTGTTGAAACTTAAGGAAGGGGGGATCTGAGGCGTCCCGTATTCTCATGGAGAAAATATGGCAGGTTTATTTACGCTGGAGGATGTTAATTTCATATAGGACATGTTAAAACAATTATTTATTTCATACAACATGAATTGTATCTTTGTTTTAAATTAATAGACCCCTTTTGGTATTCATACTTGGCGAACGTCAGTCAGGCTTCTGGATGACTTGATCTACATTTGTTAGTTTGTCTGCCGAGCTCCTACATGGCTATGCGGTTAGTGTACGCGTCTTCGGCGTGGGACCCGGGTTTGCTTTCCGGAGGGAGCTCATGTGGTTCGGATTTCACGTTAATCAGTAGGTCCCGTCTCATATAGCCTCGCTGCTGAAAGGAACATTAAACACAAAATCAACTCAACTCGTTTGTCTGCCTCTACCACACCCACTACAGGATACAACTTTCGGCCTTTTAAGTTAAAATTTTCAGAATACAAGCACGAGACACACTAAATTTCCTGTATAGACTTTGGCGGCATACCAACGTAAAATATCACAATGGCGGCCATTTTTTCAATACAGCAAGTATCCACGCTACGAAGCGCAATTTTCAGTCTTTTAAATTGAAATTTTGAAGGTGGAAGCACAAGATACGTTAAAGTTGCTGTATAGATTTTCTCGGCGATCGAATGTAAAATTTTAAAATGGCGGCCATTTTTTTTAAAACAGCAGTAAGTAGAAAATTGTTGCAAGTTGTGACAATGACAATCTTGAAATATAAATCACATTTTAACACTTTTACCCCAAAGACATTGAAATATTTCGAAAAAACCCGATTAAACCCGAAAATACCCTAAAAAACCCATATGGGCCCAGGTGGGTTGGGCTTTTTCAAAAAACTCCGAGTTTTTTCAAACCCTGCTTATTATGCACCTTATGTAGGCCTATACATTATTAAGATTTTTCTACATCTTCAATTTCGTTCTCAGATTTTAACCGCAAAGTATCTGCACAAAGAAACAGCTCGTTCCAAATTACCCAAGTGAAACCTCTGCCTTTCGTAATTTTGAATGTTTCCAACGTAAATACAATTGATACAGCCCTGGAAATGGGGGTAGACGAGTGTTCAAAACATAAAGAAGTTGTATTGCGATATTCACCAACCACTCTATATCAAAGGTGTAGAAATTGTCGAATCATCAGGATGCGACAGTGATCTTGGAAATGTTGTAGTTAGGTTAGGTGGATTTCACGCTATTATGTCACACCTTGGAGCAATAAGTCATACGATGTCAGGAACTGGCCTCGAACATTTATGGACTATGGTTTATGCACCAAATTCCGTTGTGCACGTGATGAGTGGTCGTGCATTTTCACGAGCAGTGAGAGCTCACATTCTAACGTTTATTGCTCTGATGAAATATATGTGAACAGCTTTCAGCCAAACAGATGAAAGTAGGGATGGCCAGTTCCGGAATTTTTACTTTCCGGAATCCGGAAAGTAAAATCCGAAAATTCGGAAAATCCGGAATTTAAAAATCCGGATTTTGGAAAAATTCCGGAATTCGAAAAAATCCGGAATTTGGAAAAAATCCGGATTTCGGAAAAATTATTTTTTTTCTTTTTGTAATCCTAAGAATTTTGTTCAAATGCAAACGAACAAATTTCCTTTTTGTAATCCTAAGAATGCATGATGCAAGTTAAGCTGAAACATCCTAAAGTATACACTAATCAATCTTTCCATGGTTAATGAGATGTAGTCCAAAAGTACGATGTACTCCTAATATTTAATTTTTGTTTTACTGTGATATTGTCCAGAGGTAAGACATATATCACACTGAAATAAACAACTTGACAGAATGAAGATGTTATCATACGTAGTTTTACAGAAAATCGTGAGAAACGAATTTTTATGAAGTTAAAATATGCGTCGCGTGTTGCCAGTGTGATGCAATTGATAACTTTTATGCTGGAATAGTCTTATTATTATTATTATTATTATTATTATTATTATTATTATTATTATTATTATTATTATTATTAATCGTTTATGTACTGTAAAAGAAAAATATGAACCGCTAAGTAGTAGATTTTATCTGTTGTTGTTTGATATCTTCTAACAGTAATAACAACCTGCTTGTAAATACGCAATGATTATCAAGGACAATGGCATATTAATGTAAGGACTACTCTGCAGACTAGCAATAAATAACAGATAAACAATAGTTGCAAAAAAAAAAAAAAAAAAAAAAAAAGTAACCAACTTGGGCACGTCAGGGGATATCCACATTGCGCATTATGTTCGTGAGAATATAGGGACGCATTGAAACTCTAGCAAAGAGCGTGGTGTTATCATGTTCGTTTGGCTAATTTTAATAAGGTGAGCCTGATGTATAAAGTTGTTAAAGTCATATTAATACTCCAAGGGCCGTACGATGGAGGCATTAACTTTAATATTAATGGCACTAATGAACACTTACTTGCTCTAACGGTTAACCTCATTTTTGAGATGATTCTTAGAAGTGGGCGTGTTGGCATGCAGTTAGAAGACCTATATCAATTATTTAAAAAGCACACGTTATCTGTGGAGTACTAACGGTTTACGTCACTATCGAACACTAACGTAGCACTAGCGACGTTTAAAGTCGAAATTGGGGTCTGACATAAGTGGCTTGTCAACTTCACGGACATTATATTTTCCTTGAATGCGAGAGTTTTGCGCCCTACCACAAAAATAGGGAAAAATGCGTCCTCAATTTATTTGCACTGGGATGTTTGCACCCTACCCCAAAAAGAGGGGAAAATGCGCCGGCTATATATTTGCACTGGGATGTTTGCGCCCTACAATTCAACTTATTTTTGTATTGTGTAAAGTAACTTCCACTCACACTTGAACTAGGCTTGCCTCTCATCGTCTCAGTGAGTCACTCCATCCGTTATAATATTCCGAACAAATGAAAAAATACAATTTTAGTTCACTAAAGGGCAATCCATACAAAATTTACAATAAAAGTATAAATGACTGATATATAATTATTTATTAATATAATCAAAGAGTATAATTTAATCTACAAAAGGCTGTTTGGCTCTACCCAGATATCTCTGTTCACAATCCTTGCGAGTTGTTTGGCTTTTCAGAACACAAAATATAGAAAAGAAAATGTAAATTGAATGTAAAATCAGTTCAGTATTATTATCAAGAAAACTATGTACAATGTGTTTACTTGCTGGAATTACACTTCAAACACACAATTGCGTTCAGTCGTTCTTTCAGAAAAAATGTTCCGGGGGGCACACTTAGTATTCCGAAGGGGGGTCACTGGTGGTACTATTCTATTTATTATTATATTACAGGCGTATTATTTTGGTCTCCTCCGAAGGGGCACTCCTGAGAGCTCTGGGGAAGCCAGTGTTGCCCCAAAATCATCTCTGGAAGGAGCAGTGATTGCGTTGATCCGTTGTGTTCTTTTGGCTTATATTGAAGTTTATTCTCCCCTTATATAGCCATAATGAAAATAAATCACAAATGGCATGGCTGTGGGGGGGAAGATTGTTTATGCTGTAATGTCAGCCCCTCCGAGCAAATGCGTAAGGTCGAATAGGTTCTTTTATTTCGCAGGGCTCGAACTTCCCGGTGGAGGTACATCGCAGGCGCAAAATTCTCGACACCGTTCGAATGACCTCGCAAGACTATATCTTTTTCAATACTTTTTTATATTCTTTTACTCGAGATTTCTTCATGGCTTCTTATTAAAATACGTACTAACATATCCTCATTTTATTGTCCAAACCAATCAATCTGGGTATGTTGTCAGTAAAATATTTAGATTGATCGAGCCCCTGGTGTGTAACCACAGTATTTCATATCATCCCCCCATTAGAAATCTTGGCTAAACGAACCAATATATGTTGCCAATAAAATACTTTAGAACGATTGAGCCCCTGGTAAATAACCACAGTATTTCGTGACAGACCCCCCTCCCCCTTCCTATTACTATATTCTAGCTACGTGTCTGACTCAGCTAATTCTCGACATTCATAACCAAGCACATATTTTCTAAAGCGGAAAATGCTCTCTAAATACCTGAGCTTATTATTTTCAGCAGATGCACAAATTGGGTAACATTCTATCTACATGAATGTTATATATGTCGATTACTGGAAACCGCTTCTCGCTATCTATTACCATATTTACAATATAATGATTAACGTTAAAACCGAAAATGGTTGATTCGTACCGCTTCCGGTTTGAATATTACATTCATCAGGGAACTCGATTCTTGACTATTGACTCTGTAAATCGTGGCCAAAATTGATGGTAATCCATCAGATAGTTCTTGAGACTGTTTGTTTCACTGACGAACAGAATGAATATATGGCTATAGAGTTTTGATAAACTAAATTCGTTAATGAGTGATGATGGAACAAATACAAGAAAGGGAACCAAGAGTACAACCGGGAAAATTTTCGAACACAAAATTAGCCATCCAAAACCCACATGTCCTGGGTTAGAATACCATAGATGAAAACTCTACTACTGAGTCTTCAATCACCCGCTTATTAGTTTTATTAATTATTATATTAATATAAATTAATGAATGCCTGCTTATGTTAATTGAACAATTACATTGTATACTTCGTAAAGTCAAAAATTATAAATTTGTATTTACTGTACATAGGTATGTTGACAAAAAGCGAACGTTATTATAATATTTGTTGAGATTTCTTTTCCTTCACTGCCTTTCGTCTGGTTAAAAAGTAGTTTGCAGCGCTTTGGAGCAGCTGCAGGTGGGAACACGATAATGTTTGAGACATACCGGCGACGTTTTTGTGTGTGAAAATAAGACCTTCCTCATAAAGCAGTAAATAAGTGCAGTAGCAATTGCCTGCGTAAGTGATAAAGACATATCCAACTACAAGAAACTAATACAAGTATATATATTCATTATTGTGTTTTTCTTTTAACAGCTACTAGCTAGGGATGGCCAATTCCAGAATTTTTACTTTCCGGAATCCGGAAAGTAAAATCGGAAAAATTCCGGATTTTTTCTAAATTCCGGATTTTTTCCGAATGTCAGAATTTTTCTGAATTCCGGATTTTTTTCTGAATTCTGGAATTTTTCCGAATTCCGGAAAACAAAATTTCCGGATTCCGGAAAATTTTGGCCATCCCTAGATGAAAGTATTGTCGACAACCTAAAAACTAGACTTTCACTCATTATGAATGGTCCCACAAGAACTGAGGAATGTTTGCTTAGCAGCAGTGAAATGAATCGTTCCAAGAAGTAATAGCTGTTTCATGTATGAAGGCTGAAGAAGTTGGACGTACAGCTAGATTGTGGTTGCAGTATTTTGAGCAACTGAAAATTATGTTACGGTTTATTAGACCAGAAAGGACTGGAGACTGGCAATTACATTTACTTGCCACAAAACTCGTACTGTCTTACTTGCATTCAACGGGTCGCATAAGTTATGCCAAGTGTGTACATTTATATGTCCAGCAAATGAAGGACTTAGAAACAAGAATGGATCCAATTGAATACGATCAATTTATGTGGCAGAAGTGACTCTTTTTGGAGTGGTGTATGAACTGGTATGGTAATTGAGAATGTCTTATGCGTCCAATGAAGATATCAGGAGATTAAAACAGGGCAGAGGTATTACAGAGAGTACTCTAGCACGGTGGATACTGACGACGACAGTTTGTCTGGATGTACGTGAAGAAGTTGAAAAGTTGTGTAGCATATATTCCTCTTCGACAGAACAACATATTGAACTCCGTGAGTCTCGACAAAGTTGTGATAGACAGGACAGGTTGACCCTTATTCACCATTTTCAGCACAAGATGACTCTGAAGACCTCATATGTGTAGCTAATGGTCTTGAATCAAATGAAGCAACAAACTGTGATTGAGCAAAGGAAGTAGGAACTAACATAATGAATAACATGTGTCGCCAGAATTTTGGTGATTTAAAGCTGCGGCGTAAAGATTGTGTCACTCGGTTTAAGGGCATCGAGAAATATCATTAAAGTTGCTGAAGATGTGCTGAAGATCAACCCTCTTCAGTTCAGTCGCGTACTTTGCTTTTTGAATTCTCAAATTGATCTCTCAAAGTATTTGTCGTATGAATTAGAAACTTTTCCTCCAGCTCTCTCCGATGAATTCTCAATGAGAAAAACACAAAAAGTCAAAGTTGTTCGATATCGTGCACTGTGTAGACTGTTCTACTAACTCGAAGTTTGTCATTGATGGTGGATTTTTACTGCATCGTGTGGTTTGGTCTTTAACACCAGCAGGTGCTATTATGTACGGCAACCTTTGCGAGAGACACATCGAATATATGCAAAGGCACTTCTCTTCATCAGCAACAATTATCGTTTTTGTTGGAAATGATTCCACAAGCACAAAAGCACTAGAAAGAGAACATCGATCATGAAAAAGACATCAGCTTCCATTGCTTGTCTACCAGAATTGAAAGTAACTGTGAAACAGGATAAATTTCTAAGAAACTCCAAAAACAAGAACAGATCTATTGTTATGCTGGCAGACTATATGGTCAAGACAGGAATTGAAGTAAAACAAGCAGAAGGTGATGCCGATCTCTTAATAGTGTCAGCTGCATATGAGATTTCCCACAAATACCAGAAAATTGTCACTGTTGTAGGCATAGACGTAGATTTACTTGTTATCCTGATGGCCAGGGTAGTACCTGAAACCCCAGTTTTCTTCTTTATGCCAAGCTCCAACTACAGACCAAATAAATGTTTTGACATTTCAGCGATTCAGAATGAACTTGTGACACCGTAGGACCGCATTCTTTTCCTCCACGCCATGCCAGGCTGTGATGCAACATCAACTCTCTACAAGAAAGGAAAGAAAAATCCATTTAAAGTACTTCAGAAGAACTCTGAACTTTCGGAATCGGTAAAAGCGTTCAATGAACCCAACACACAGTCTGAAACCATAATCAAAGTTGGAGAAAGCTTCCTTGTGTGATGAATCTTTAACATCACCACGTACATTACCAGGACAATATGAAAAAATAATAAATTCATTTTGATTTAAAAATTGCAAAATGGAAAACATCATTTGGTTAACAGGTTATTCTTGTGTATGTAGTCCAGATAGAAAGAGAAATCAGGATCCAGCATTGTCTTTTAACTCTCAGTAGCTAAATTTGAAATAGAAATCCGTTTGCTAGAAAGTAGAGTTCCGCAAACGGCAACTATATAAACTAAGGGAATGTGGGTCAAGAAGTCTCACTTCCAATATTCATATTGTGCGTGTATTTGCTGTGTGACGAAGTTCTAATCTTCAAGATTATTTGAAAACTAAATTTATCATTAACCAACCATCCACAGCAAGAGGCTTTTAAACAACATACGTAATTTTCACTTGTAATACTTCAAGACGGCTCCATGCACTAAGTCTGGTGTGCTATACAGTTACTTTCATTCGAGAGGTCCTGGATTCATTTATGGACCTTAGCCACTCTGCCTGTAGCAGTTTGGGTCACCAAGACAATGAGGAGTTGACAGCGTTCCATCACAGAGGACAGAGGAGGAGGAGCTTGTGAAGAAACCTTTTAATCACTCGAAAGACAGATATTATGGTTAGTGCGCAAAGTGCATAAAACTCCATTCGTGTGTTCATGAAGCTGGGACAGAATCAAGCGGCCAATGTAAGTAATTCTTGCAATGTAAATTTCTGAATTCAAAAGGGTGCACTCTAAAAGAAGTTTCTCTCATGAATCACTGCTAAACGACCTATCGAGTGTCTAGCTATTAATGTGTTTTGATTTCAATCAATTTTATTAATTATACTTTAAAACTAACGTGACAATGATTTCATAACTCTGGCATGTAGGTAACTAAATGTTCTTTGTGAGGATCGTTAAATCCCCAATCTTGATGTAGTTCTTTGTATAGGGCATTCACATAGCCTAAGCATACAAATAATGTGAATAAACACTCATAATCATAAAACAAAATAGTGTATCGAGTATTTCTTAAGGTAATCACCCAAAGGTTGAAGAAAGGCACGAATCTAGTTGTAATAAATTAAACAAAAGAGCTTAGTATTTGTAAAACAGATTTTCCTTTAAGTGTGTATTGTCGGTGACCAAGAGCTCAGTCACTTTGAAAGAAAAATTTATTTACATATTTGGGCAGCATAGCTTGTTGCCTCTCTTAAAGGAAATTAATCTTACCCTGCCAAAGTTAAAGTTTATAGTCCGGTCTCTCGTAAACTACCACTACTACTACAAAATTGTAATAGTAATATCTCACTTGTAAGCTTACATGGAGGAAACTCTTGTGACGGCCTAAACAAACTTCGTCGTGTACTTTCTTCAGAACTAGTGTCTAGGCAATCAATTTCAGAGAATTTCCAGCTAGCAACGCTACCTCCAACAGAGGCTGCTGTTTGTCAACACTCGCTGACTGTCAAGTACAGCAGTGGTAGGGAATCGTCTTGATCCACTCGACTGGGGATGGACTTTAAAATTAAAGAACTTCTTACTTTGATCTACTGCAAACAGCAACTCTTCAGCTAAATGTGAAAGTCGTTCTACTAGTCTGCAACATTCTCAAATGTGTGAAAACTGTCTGGGGATTGAGTGTGAAAATACAGAAATTGTTTATGAATCTGAAAACGAAATTGAAGATGTAGAAATTTTTTTCGTTCCTTAATAGTGTATAAATAAGGTACATAATAAGATATATAATAAATCTTATAAAGAATCTACATCAAGTTACATAAAGGCAAATTAAATGTATCATTTTAAAGCTCATAAAATTTATCTTCAACTTTTATTAAAACAATTTTCCTCCAACTTTTATTAAAACAATTTTCCTCATTTCTAATTCGTCTTCTAATATAAACATAAAAAAGTGATATTTGGTTTGATATTTTTTATACACATAACAAATTTAAACTTATCAAAATTGAAATTTGACAAGATAAGTATCATAAAAACTTAATTTCAATCTTTCCTATATACTTGATACGTATCCAAAAATATGATAAAGAAAAAAGTTATAGTCGCTTAAAGTCGTCAAGTTGAAATTTCATGGTCGCCATCTTTATCCGCCATTTTGAGAGGAAGCACACGTCGGAGAATAGGGGACTTTTGATATGACAAAGTACATTAACAAAGGAAATTATTCTGAAATTTTTTTCTCAACTTTTTCCTAATATGCCTGGACTATTTAGTTAGTTTTTGTTTTTAACATTACTTTCTGTCATGCCTCGTATTTGTTTAGACATTAAGAAGTTGCAAGAGCCCTCTTGGAATAGGCGCGGAAAACTTGAAATCGGTTCCCGATAGAACTCGTTCGAATCCCATGATAAATTACGCTTCCACATCTTGTATAGCTTTGGCTGAAACGGAACGTTTAAACTTCAAATCAAATCAATTAAGTTGCACCATAAGCAAGTATCAAGACACTCGGTGGTCCGTGAAATACTTTTGTACGACAAAAAACAGACTTTTCTGTGGTAAGATCTTGTGATATCTCAACCCAGATGTTTAGGTTTTCACTTGCAGATTTTTGCAGAACAAAATCCAAATATTTGTATTGGATACAGTATCCTATCATTGAAAATTTTCAGCATACAAAAGTTACTGCAGTGGCTAGGAAATATCTATAGTTCTTTACAAAGCAACTTCTGAATGTCTGAACAGATATGAGATATAATAAAACGCATCATTACAGCAAGAGTTAAGGAGCACATTAAGAATGAAAAAATAATAACATGACTACTAGTTAATAAAGCTGTATTTGAAAAAAAAAAAAAAAAAAAACTCAGCACCAGTAATGTAAAACTTCTACATAATCTGAGTTACGGATTTAAGTAATAAGAAATTTATTTTCTATTTCCACTTGAGAGTTTTTTCATTCGAACTACATATATATGAAGTTCAAACTAACTGCGATGTAATGTTTCATTTCGGCACAATGACCAACCAAAATTTGTTGAAAAATATACACGAAGTGTAACAAATACTCTGTATTATTATTATTATTATTATTATTATTATTATTATTAATAATAATAATAATAATAATAATAATAATAATAATAATAATAATAATAATAATAATAAATAAATAAATAAAAATGGTAAATTCGTACATTCTGACACTTACCGCAATGCTCCTGGTATGGTCATCATCTTCGAAGTAGCCTCTTTGGCATTCTCACACTTTTGCAATCGCTGGTACCACAGTTGGTAACAATACTGGCAGTTATTCTCTGTGTTCACGCAGATCTTCTGTTAGCGATTTGAATTCTTCAACTGAGGCAAAACGTATTCCCGTGTTGCCAGGCGTTAATAGTACTGGTGAATTCAGGAATGCTCATGAAAGTAATGTTTTCACACGCCGAAAGTTCCCTGATAAACAGAACCTTATGGGCTGGTGTGTAGTCTGTCCAAAATTCATCCATTTTTTCACAGTTGAGACCACTTTCTGTTCACTTTTTCTCATAGTCTGGTCAAAACCTCAACAAAGTAGTACTGATTGAATGTCTCCTCAGTAGGAAACCCTCTCAAAATTACAATTCTATGAATATCGAAAAATACAAATAGCATTACCTTAAATTCTGAGCGTGATGGGTACTTTTCTTTTTTTTTCGATATGAAGGAACAGACTCTTCCACTGCATGGATTGTCGTTTAGACTCAGAATTGTGACGTTAAGTGAAAGTCCATGTTTCGTCTAAAGTTATTACAGTTTCGGAGTTTATTCATCGTCGGTGCTTGTAATGTGTCCGCACACAATTTTTACGGCACTTTACTTGTTCCTATGAGAGATGTTTCGGCACACCTTGGCACATATTTTCCACATGTTTATTTATTTATTTTATTTTATTTTATTTATTTATTTATTTATTTATTTATTATTTATTTTTTTATTTTTTATTTTATTTTATTTTTTTTATTTTTTTGCGCCGGACAGATTCCTTGTCAAAGTCAACCACTGCACACACACGCACAGAAATCTTTGGTTACTTCTGATAACCTCGTGTACTTCGTTGATGTTAATATTGTGTCAGTAGTTGAAGACCGTGGTCTTCCGCAACGATCATTGTCTTTAACACTTTTCCTCCCTGCCGATAACTGTTTATGGCACTGAAAGACTTGTACCCCCGTAACCGCACGTCTCAGTCAGCATTCTGAATATTCTGGTGACTCTAAGTTTCACAAGAAACTTTATATTAATCGTTTGTTCCACTTTCAGAGTAGCCAGTTTTGTGACACAGCACAGTTACGTTTATCTGGGATGGCGTCTTATTCGGAACTGCCAACGTCTGGCGAGTCTGAACTTTGTGCAGACGGTGGAGAGGATTAGTGGGATTTACTGCAACTTCTTCCGTTTATGAGATACAGATTTATTTATTTATTTGTGTGTGTGTCGCCCCGTATTTCAAGCAACTGTATTCTGTAACCGTGTAATAACTTTGTTGTAAGGACATCATGTGCTAATCATTACAACTTACTGCCCATCTCTTCACGATAAATATTTTCCCTGAAACTTCATATTTAAATCCTTGAGCTGTATTCCCCTAACTGTCACGTCTATAAACAATGTTATTCTTCATATATTTTCAGTATTCTTCATGGATTCTACATCGAAGGTCGTCGGGATCGTAATACGGCAAATTATGGATGCGTTAAAATATCAAATAGTACTTTTGAAAAAGTGGATACTTTCAAATATCTAGGATCAATATTAACAGACGAAAACTATATTCATGAAGAAATTAAATGCCGACTAAAAGCAGGGAATTCATGTTACTATTCAGTTTAGGATCTCTTGTCGTCACGAATTCTGTCGGGAAATTTGAAGCTTAAAATATATAAAACGATAATCATGCCTGTTGTTCTGTATGGTTGCGAAATATGGCCGCTTACTCTGAGGGAAGAACGTAGATTGAAAGTATTTGAGAACAAGATCGTGAGACGAATATTCGGACCCAAGAGAACCGGGAATGGGGAATGGCGGAAACTTCATAACGAGGAACTATATAATTTATAGGTGTACCGAACATTGTTAGAGTCATCAAATTTAGGAGGCTCAGGTGGGCAGGTCATGTTGCCAGAATGGAAGGAAGTAGGAACGCTTTCAAAGTCTTAACTGGAAGACCAATCGGAAAACGACCATTAGGAAGACCTAACCGGAGATGGGTGGACAATATTAAGATGGATCTCGCAGAAATAAGAATAGAAAGTAGAAACTGGATTCAGTTTGCTAGGGACAGAAGTCAGTGGAGAGCTTTTGTGAACGCGGCATTAAACCTCCGGGTTCCATAGCCACAGAGTTAGTATTTTCAGTTTTAATTTCCTTCGTTATTAGTGGTGACAAGAGGTTCTGTGCAGACTAGTATCACGACTTTCCCAATATTCATGTATCATTTTTCCATCATTAACTTGGTTTAATTTTCCGACCAGGCCTGAGTATTTAAATTCATTCATTTCCTCTACATTAATTCTGTTGAAGACTACATTTTGTAGTTTCCGTAGTTACTTCTCAACACACTAATAAAATACCAAAAGATAAAAGTAGAAGGTTACAGTAATATTTATTACAGATGGAACTCTTTTGGAACAGTACCACTGGAAAAATTTCAAGAACCTTATGAAACGAAATTTTAAAAGATTTTCGGTAATTGTAATGAATATCATGTCGTATATTTTTATTCTCAAACATAATTAAGATTTCTCGTAGAATCGTAAACTGTTAATATTTAAAATATGTCGTAGATTCAAAACTAGATCTATCGGATTTTTACACCGGCATTTTCACTTAGTGGCAAGATGATTAAGTTTAGGGGTGAGGGAATACCTCGACAAAACATATTGTTACAATGAAGGTTTACTACAGAATCTGTGAAAGTCTCCCAGGTTAGGTTTTTGAATTTACGTATATTACGATTACTACCACGAGGGTTGCACTGAAAGTTTCGGGAAAATGATAGAACGCAAGAACATCAAAGTACAGCAATTTTTTATTGCTTTTCAAAATACCCCCTTCCCTGTGCAGCAATGCATTGTTTCATGCGATAGAACATCATCTTGAAACAGTTACGCTACTCCGAAGTTGATACCTGTGAAACGTGCAGTTTGTATGCCTCGATGGCTTCTTGTGTACTTCTAAACCGCTTCCCACGTAGCATATTCTTGATTGTTGGGAACAAAAAGAAATTACTGCTAAATCAGAGGAATAGGTCGGATGTGTCATGACTTCAGCGTTTCCCTGGTCCAGAAAATCACCTGTGGCAGTTGCTGTGTTTGAGCTGGCATTGTTATGATACAGAATGATTCGACGGTTGGGGTTGGATTATCTTCTCACATTGCGTACTTCTGGTAGACATATGGTTGTGTACCATTGTGTATTGACTATACTACGATTCTCCAGTGAGACAGTTGCAGTATAATTTGTTTGAAGACACTGCGTGCACGAACAACTTCGGTTGGTTTAGGTTCATCGCGGAACATCCGCACAGCAGATTGTCACTTTGTTTCCGGTTCGTATGCATAAGTCCACGTTTCATCACCTGTTACAATGTTGAACGCCAAATTAGATGATCCAGACTTTTCGTCATAGCTTTGCACCGCTTCACACTTGCGTATCTTTTGTGCTTGAGTTAAATTGTGTGAGATCCAACGAGCGCAATGTTTTTTCCACACCTAAATGATCATGCAATATTGTTTGTATTTGGCTCATGCCAATGCCTAAGGTCTCCTGAATTTTGCGAGAAGTCACATGTCGATCAGTGTTAATTAATTCACGAACAACTTTAATGTTTTTGGGCACAATAGCTATCGATGGACGACCTACACGATCCTCATCACTCAGGCTGACCCGACCACATCTGAATTCTTTAAACCGCCTGTAAATCGTCGTCTGAGATGGGGCATCAACACGAAAAGTAGCAGTCATCCGACGAACACACTCTTGCTGTGTTAACCCTGGGCGAAAATCATAAAAAAAATAATGGCATGGAAGTGCTCTCTCCTCAGATCCATTTTTTTATCACAACCACCTCACTTCAAACTGGTGCCCTGCAACGACAAAGATTGCGAGTTATATACGGTTTTGCATTTAGACTGAACAAAGATGACAGTTTATAACTACAACAAAGTTTAACAGATTACATTGTTCCCAGTACGTGATTCCCGAAGCTTTCAATTTTAAACCTCGTATTATATGAATTGATTGGAGTATAACGCGCTTTTAGCACTGAGACCATACAGAATTGGACGTGTTACGTAAGGTGTAGCCGAACTTTTATCCCATTTAGGATCGAACTCAAGATCACAATCACGTAAAAGACAAGCCGTTAACCACTTGGCCGTGATGGAGCCGTTGAAGTATGTTAGTGTTTGCAATGATTCCACTACCGTTTACTTGTGTATTTATTTATGTGCTTGTTCCTTTTGCAGAATAAAAAGCAACGATATCAGATACTAAAGCTTATCCTGAACAGCGAACCGGTTGCCGAAGATGTAGACCTAAACCGAATGGCTACTCTGACAGAAAACTTCTCTGGTTCAGATTTACGAGAGCTGTGCCGAAACGCATCTGTGTACAGAGTTCGAGATTTCATGAGATCAGGTGGAGATAAAGAGTAAGTATCTTGTAGTGCCTGTATGTTGACTTGCTTATCAATATAATGTTTATATTAAAAACAGGCGTAAGGAGAATTGTATAAAAATTCCTTTGAATCAAAATATAACTATCATACGTGGATAGCAGAATGTAAATCTATTGAAATGTGGCTACAAGTTGTATAAGTATTCGTTTGCAAGTGACACCACTTTATCTTTAACAGCATGGTCTTTGTCTACTGCAACACTGGTTATTACTTACCTTTCTTGCATTTACATAAATTTTGGTTTATTTATATGTGTGTACTGTGAAAAAAATAAAAATAATAAATTTCCACCTCCATTTTGCGACTTCCTGTAAAAGTTGATTTTGGAATTTTTACTTTGTTAGTTTGTTAATACAACATGCAGAAAGAGGCTTTCTGTTCATATAATTAATGACCGTAGTTTTTGCAAGTATATTTACTGATACTGTTGAAGTGCATTGTCATTACTTTGAAGTAATTAATAGACATAGTGGAAGCAAAGTTAACTGATGTTGACGCTTTTCCAACAAGTATTGTCAGCTGATGAGAATTTCCCAAAATTGAGAGTTCAAGAATATTTTTGAAAAAAAGAAGACGATGACAAGATTTTATATAAAGATTAATTCATTTCCGCATTTTGCATAGAAGGAGTGAAAGTTAGCACAGCTTAAATGTTGCATTAGTTCCATTGCCACAAATAATATCTTTCTATTGCTTTTAGAATTTATAGTCTTATAAAGTTCTAAACAAGGAGTAAAAATAAACAGAAAGAACATTGAAGTTGGAGAAATGACTAATACCAAAAAAAATAAATAAATAAATAAAATAAAAATAAAAAAAAAATAAAAAAAAAAGTTTCAAAAGCTCCCCTCTGTATGCAGTAAGCAAGAGCAAATGTTCATCGTTTTCCTATGAAATTTTTAAAGAATAATTTCAGTATGGATTGTACTACGTGTTTTAAGTATTCATTTACTTTTTTTCTTCTTCACAGACAATTAATAAAACTGTTTACGCAAATTTTTCGTGTTTTCTTTACAGAGATGGGTCAGGTTGTAGTACTTCAAATACGGAAGAAGTTTTCCATGACGCGTTGAGGCCTATATGTATGGATGACCTCATAGCATCGCTAAATAAAATGAAAGAGTCGAAAGTGCATTGTTCAAAAATTGACTTAGACTAGTAGTGATAGTAACGTGACACATTAGATGTGTGTGTGACAGGTAGTGGTGTACAATAGATTTTTGCCCTTGCAAAAGTTGAACATGAATGTGTGTGTGTGTGTGTGTATTTTCTTTGTCCGAAGATGATTGGAATGTTGAAAATTCTCAATAATATTTTTTATTATTATTGTTGTTTTTATTGTTTTCTGTATAATTTGTAATGTGTGAACGGGGTTGCTTGGACTTAATCAGAGTGCTTTGTGAAAGTATTTGGCACTTGTTTTGAATCACCTTTCTTACTTAAGTAAGAATCCTGTACTACACTAACAATTGCTGAGGTGGTAAACTTTTTTTTGTTTTCTCTCCCACGTAATAAAGCATAAAGCATGGTTAATGTCTTGAGTGTTCAACACATAATGTTGTGTAGTGCATAAAAGTGACTTCAACATGTTAGTAAATGAACTCTAACTGAACACGATAGCAGAAAACGATAAACGAGGTAAGTAACTAAAACACATGTCTTATTGTCATCTAATAACTGAAGATATTTTTGTGAGTAAATTGTAACAAGAAACGGAAAAAACGAGGATCTTGTAAATAATGTAGCATGTGATGTATAATAACCTCTTGAACAAAGCAGTTGTTTCATAAACATACGTCGAATCTGTATTAAAAGTTACGTGTCTTTTCGTGAAGAGTTAATGTTTGATACATATATATATATATTTCTAACGAATTTCTAATAGATCTATGATCCAAATAAGAACAACAAATGAATTTTTAATGAATTAGTTACTTGGCTGCAATTAATCTTAAGAACTAAGTTCTTATCAAAGTAAGGAATCATTTCTAGGTACCAAGAATACTTCATTACCGTCCGTGGAAAAAATATATAGTAGTGATATGACACGTTTTTACTTTTACTTGAAGGAGATGTATGTTAAAATCTGAATGACAGGCTTTGAGTTCCACCATTAAGAGAAATCTCGACTAGCATATTCCTTAACTTCTATTGAGTAAAGTACAGTAACTTTAAACAAGCAAGAAATATATTTATTTAAGCAACAGTTGTGCGAATATTTAGTTAATACATTTTTTTTTTTTCGTGAAAATAAGAGTCGAAGCGACCAGAATTGAACTCTTAACAAATGAGATTGTGTGTGAGAGAGGAAACTGTATCATGTGCGCTTCAACCAATCGCAATGTATTTGTAAGTTGCTGCCATAATATCTTCGCCATTATCAGATTTTAACCTGTAATCAGTGGTTTAGAAATGCCGTGAAGCTCCGATGTTGCAGAAGGGTCAATCCATGCAGAGTTATGGAGAAAAAAGAAAAATTGCTGCTCGACCTTTACAAAACACTTAAATTTTTCATGAATGTTTATCCTATATCTGGGTATTTCAAAATCACAATTATTTTTTACAACATCCCATGGCGACACAGGGGCTGGCACCATTTTGCGTTTTTTCGATTTTGAATATCTCAGCAAGTATTTGTCCTACCAAACTGAAAAGTGCTCCAAAGAACTAGGACGTCTCCAACTCGTGCAGAGCTAAAACTTTGATCTCTTAACATTTTTGCCTAAAACCATTTGAAGGGGGTGAAATCAGGGTCTGCAACATTTTTGGACATTGAAAACATGTTTGGGAAGAGGAAACAACTGACGTAGATGTGAATTTGTGTGTGCATGTAGTCCGGGGTCATAAGTTATTATACAAAAATTTACAAACCTGTAGCTGCTCCCAAAGGTCTGGAAAAAAATCGTAAAGTTGGGGAATTATGCCAACTTATCATATTTCACTGTCCAATATCTCCAATGGGCTTAGATAGAAAATCTGAAATTTTGGGAATAGTTAGTCCTTTAGTATACCATAACACACGACAAAGCGCGTTTTGTGTTTTTGAGCAGAAAGGGATCAAAGTATTAAGTAATGACGTCATACTCTAGGAGGTGTTTTGTTCATAAAATCTATGGAAATTTGTTGTGAAGTAAAATAAAGTAGGATGAAGGGTTAGTCCAGTCAAGGCTCTCGAGCTTGTTGCTTTCCTCTAGTTGTAACACTGTCTTATCAGACCCACAGCAGCACTGGAAAGTCAAAATGCACCCTTGATTTAAAAAAAAAAAAAAAAGTCCGTAAGTATTCTTTGCTCTTGCTGCTTGCTATATCAATGATACTCAATCATGTTTATTCTTGTTTTAGCTGTCAACTCATGCAGGAGACTGTTGTCCATTCTTTTGATCTACATTCTCAAGTCAATGAATACTTACTCGCTGTAAACACTGGCAAATTTCCAGTAGATTTTATGAACAAAACACCTCCTAGAGTATGACGTCATTACTTAATACTTTGACCCCCTTCTGCTCAAAAACACAAAACGCGCTTTGTTGTGTGTTATGGTATACTAAAGGACTAACTATTTCCAAAATTTCAGTTTTTTCTGTCTAGGCCCATTGGAGACATTATATTGAACAGTGAAATATGCTAAATTGGCATAATTCTCCAACGTTACGATTGTTTTTAGGCCTTTGAGAGCTGCTACAGGTTTGTAAATTTTTGTGTATTAACTTATGTCCCCGGACTACATGCATACACAAATTCAGACCTCTACGTCAGTTGTTTCCTCTTCCCAAACATGTTTTCAATGTCCAAAAATGTTCCAGACCCTGATTTCACCTCCTTCAAATGGTTTTAGGCAAAAATGTTAAGAGATCAAAGTTTTAGCTCTGCACGAGTTGGAGACGTCCAGCAATTTTCAATTTGATAGGACAAATGCACGCTGAGATATTCAAAACAACGTAAACTCCTAAAATCGAAAAAACGCAAAATGGCGCCAGCCCCTGTGTCGCCATGGGATGTTGTAAAAAATAATTAATTGTGGTTTTGAAGTACTCTGATATGGGATAAACATTCATGAACAAAATTAGATTTTTTGGAGATGGTCGAGCTGCACATGCTTGATCACTTAGAATGGATTGACTCAGAAGCAACGTTATAAAACTGTCGACTCCGTGCATAGCGCTTCTTTCTCGCATCATCTATGAGAGCTCAACGCTGTCGTCTCGACTCCAATACCAGTGTATTTGACTTTAGGATATGGATAAAAACATTATATATGCAATAAAAAGTATAAAGAGCGTTACACTGATTTAAAAAAAAAAAAAAAAAGTTTCAAGGGAGCACTAGAAAATTATGTAGTACGCTGTAATACGAAGTTATCGTTGAAAATTAGCTCTTATACCACCGAAACCGAAACATTTCAGTTCAATATGCATGTTATTAGAACTCTGGTGTTGAGTGTAATCGTTAACCTGTAATACGTTGCATACAGATACTGGGTGCTGTGGGTAATTGTCTGTTGATGAATTGTCACTTTCGTTGATCAATCAAAACCATTTGGCATCTGGACTAAATGGTAATGTGCAAAAGCATAGGTAATGTGCTCCATTCCCTAAGTTAATTAAATACAGTAGCAAGTAAACAAAATAAGTCTTATCGTGTGATACTTCCATATCGAGTTTATTTCGTTAAGTATAAAATTTATTCTTAAATATATGTTCTGAGTTGTATTCAAAACATGTGGGAATTTCCTTTTTTTAAAAAATCTGAATACAATCCTGGGATTATTCGCAAGAAAACTTATTTTTTTCGCATAAAATTTAAATCCCCGCTCCCCCCTCCTCCTTAGGAGATGTATTTTAATCAAAGTAACATGATAAAACAAACCTAACCGTAAGATAGGCAAGGGTCAAGTCAAATACCAAAAGTTATCGAAATCGATCCTGTGGTTTAAGAGAAGTTGGAGGACAAACATCGTTACACTCATTTATGAACTTATTCATATATATTCTGATCAGCCAAAACATTATGATCACCTGCTTAATAACAGGTATGTCCTCCTCTGTCTCAAATGAAAGCAGCAATGCGATTTTGCATAAAAGCGGAAGCCTTTGTAGGTGCCTAGAGAGACATGGGGCACCACATCTGTACGTTCAATGACATCCCAAAGGTGGTCGTGAAATTGGGGACCATTGCAGCAATTGAAATTTCACCATTGTGCTCTTCGAACCACTGCAGCATAACGTTGACCTTATGACAAGGATCGTCCATCTGCACGATGCCATTGCCTGTTGGAAATATGAGTATACATGATTAGCAGTGACCTGCCGATCTAGGAGCCGTCATGATCCCCTTCTCCTCCCAGATACACACACTATTGGCGGATGATATGACCACGTGAAGGTTCCTCAAATCATAATGGAGCTATCACGAGCCTATTCGTCGTCCTAGTGTCCACGTCTCAGGCAGTATTGTGATTCATCGGACTATTCGACATTGTGTCATTCCTCGGAAGTCCAATGATGGTGGGTACGTGCCATTTCAGTTGTAATCGATGATGCCGTACATTAGTACACGTGTGGGACATTGGGTGCCGAGGCCCATGTCTAATAGTGTACAGTGAACACACTCATGCTTTGTCTACTGCTAAGTCTGTTAATTGTGCCACAGTTTGCGTTCTAACCTGTTGTACCAACCTCGACAGTCTACGACTTCCGACATTTTTTAATGAGTGAGATGGGCCGCCCCACTTGTGGTATGTTGCTGGTTTCATCGTACTTTCCCCATCTTTGTAAGACATTATCCACAGAAGCTCGTGAACATCCGACAAGTCGCACTATTTCCGAAATGCTTGTTCCTAGCTGGCCCCTGTCAAACTGTGATAAATCGTTGACCTTCCTCATTCTACGCACAAGCGAGATTCCTATCACCATATGTCGAGCATTTCTGTTATGCCCCATGACTCCCAACGACTTCGTTTAAAAACTATCTTCATAAGTTTTAACTGGTTAGTGTATTTCTGTGTTCCTAGTTAAAACAAGGGAGAGAAAATATTCTCAATGTTAGTGAATTTGACACGTGTTTTTTTTTCTTCTTTCTTCTTCTTGTTACCTTTTTCTAAGCAGATAGCAATGATATTCATCTAGCCAGAGGTAACCGACCGAGATTGTCGACAATATTTTAAAAATATACGTTACCGCTACATTGCAGAGGATATAAATATGGAAGGGAGCAAATCTTAAACAACCCTCAATGACGGTTGAACCACATTTTGTGCTTCTAATACGAGAGAAAATGAGTAATCATCAAAAATATTTGTTATTCTCGTCCTGAAGAGCTCAGAGAGGACTTTGACCCAAATTAGGAACAAGTTCAGGTTACAGTGTTTACTTGGGGAAGGTCTGGTATATAAGGCAAATTACAGTTGTGAAACCACTATGAAGTTTTTGAAATAAATTGCAGAATTACTTAGAAAATGTTAATTTCACGTAATTTTCGAGAAAAAAATAACGATTATTCTTTTAATTGTGACAATTATTTTAACGATTATCAATAAAAAGTAATAAAATTTTAAGTGATCAGTTTAATCATTCATTCTTTTAACGGATTAATTACAATCCTGGTTAATGGAATCGATGTTTACAGGGTATCAGGTAAGCTTACCAAGTAAGCTTCATTAATATTTCGGCTGTCTAGTTCGTCTCTAGACAAACCAATACAGTTTCACTACAGAGGGCAATCGTCTGTCTTAAATCATGTGATCTGTACCATTATTGACATTGTTTTGCTTGGATAGACCCAGTGGTTATTTTTGATTACTCGAGTGTGAACTTTATGAATAAATATGTGTTGGGAAAATGCAGTCAACAAGCCAATATTCCCAACAGCTAATTTGATCTGTCTCAGGAATGAAGAGGTGTGACTGGTTTTTAGTAGAGGACTGTGTAGCGTAGTGCTTAATATACCAGACAGTAAGCGTGAGAATCACGTTCAATGTCAGACCACCAACACATTCTAATTTTTATCTTACTTTAGAAAGAAATGAGCACTTAAATACACAAAAGTGTAACACTAAGGACATAGGATGTAATATAAAATAACATTCCAGAGGCTCACTAAAAGCAATATATTTAAAGGGATGCTTCCCTATTAGGAACAGAACAATGCAGCCCACAGGCGATGAAAGTTTTTTTGTAAATGATCTTGGCACCTAAAAAGAATGATGTGGCCATACCTTTACTACTCTGGTTTTCGTTTCAGTAGTGCCAGTTAGTAGTATTTGGATGAGAAGAAGGCAGAAAATAAAACCCATCTCTACAATGGTTCAGGAAGCAATTTATGTGACCAACCCAAATTATACTTTTTTTTTTCTGCTAAGGTACCGTGAATATTAAGCTAAGATTCAATTATATGTAAACTGGTATAAATTCTTCGGATTTACTTCTTGGTTATAGAACAAAATTAGTGAGATTCTGCAATACTGCATATTATTTAGCTTATATTATTCTGCAGAATAGTTGACTAAACTTGTATATCTTTTAACATAAACGAAATAGTTTGCGCATTCATTAACTGCCCAAACGAAAATCATGACTTGATTTCTTGCATATGGAAAGGAAATTCGCTTACATTTACGTCGGTTTCCAGATGATTATAGGAAGGCTTTATGGACGTGAAAGAAGCAATAAATATACCTTACGCTCAAGATTTTGGCCTATGATTATTCATTCTAAAAATTACAAACATATTAATTATTTTATTTCCACTTAATATCAATACCACGTAAAGAATAAAGTTGGAATAACGACAGAAAAAGTCTCGTTATGGCTATATACATAATATACAGCCTACCATGCCTACCTTCCTATTTGAAAAAAATATCCTGGATCCAAGATGGCCGCCGTTCACCACGCATGCATCAATTCGGTAGCTCCTTTACCCGTCCGCTAGTCAGATTTGCTTTAATCATGTTTGTTTCCAAAATAATCCACTGTACTAAGATTTATGGATCACCCTGTAGAATCAGAATAAAAGGTATTCGTGAACGTTGCAAAATAATTGTGAACAAGAACTTATTCAAGGCATTTACATAGACATTTAACCTTGAGTACCCGACGATTCATCAAATATGCTATGGACAAGAACAAAGAAAGAGTACTAAACACGAGTCCATTCAGAAATAGCCTTAATAGGGATAAAATGGCGTTAAAAAACGTAAGTATAGTTTTTGATCCGATTGTATATGCAACGATTATATTTTGAACCAGTTCTAAACTAAATATGGATGTAGTGTAATAATATTAGCTAAAATAACACAGGGTGTGAATGTTTGGAAACATTTTTATATTTTCTGATCTACTACATAATTTTGCTTATTTGTGTACAAGTTGATTAGTTCGAAATTACAAATATAATGTTTCAATATTGTAAATTCGATAAGTGGAACAAAGGAGTTGTAATGAAATTAACGGCAAATTGTAGTTCCTCTGCTATTTGCTAACAAATCATGCTTAGTAAGTCATGAAACTCAGAATCAAGCCTAACGAATTGTATCTAATTCTCGCAGGGTAACGTTTTGTAGAATGATAATGAGGATAAACAACTTCACTTTAAAAAAAGAAAGAAAGAAAGAAAGAAATGACATAAAGTTGAAATTGCATAAGGTAATCAGCTAATATTTCCCAAGTAACAATATATTTTAATAATTAGTTTACTTGTCCTAAATAAAATAGTTTTATTATTATTATTCATGGATTTCTTTCCTGAACATTTAACTTTAACAATGCTTCGTGCTCATAATACGAGGGCTGCATCATATTATCTTACATTTTTTTTAACACAAAAATATGATGTACATCCGCTTTCTCTAAATAGCCTTCCTTCAACTGAATAGACTTACACCACCGTGGGTGGCATCCTATTCAGGCACTCCCGGAAGCAGTTTGTGTGTAATGCTACAAATCCACTTTTGGTAAGCTATTTGCAGATCTTCGAATTCGACGAAGTGATGGCCGCATAAGTTTCTTCAAAACTACAAAATAGATTATAGTCGGGGAAAGTTAGTTAAGTGTGGCATCACCTTGGGGACCATCTTGTCATTTGGGGAGTTTGTTTCCCAGCTGGTACTGAAACACACATTGAGTGTTGAGAAAAACCTCTTGTCTATTTCCCTGGGTGTTTCTTTGGAAGGGCGCGACGCAATTTCCGGAGACTCGTCACATATGTTGTACTAGTAATGGAAATCCAAGATTCGAGATAGTCGATGAATATGATGCCCGTGTCACAAAAGATAGTACCATGTGCTTACGTGTTGAGGATTTGTCCGGAACTTCGGTGTTGGGCTGCTCTGATGTTCCCATTGCATGGATTTGAATTCTGACTTGTCTTTGTGATAGTGAAGCCATATTTGGTCACCAGTCGCTAACTTGGTCATAAAACCCGACAGGATAATAATTTTCGCATTGTAGGAGGTCGCTTCTCACGCCCACACATTGTTGCCTTTGATAAGACCGTGGGGAGCCTATCTGCACTACACCTTTCCCAGCTTACAGATGCTTGTGCAGGATATGCTGCAGAGCTCTCTGGACGAGTACCGTGGCGTCTTCATTTCTGTGAACGTAATACTCCTGTTTACTTATATCAGGTTCTTCACTCGGGTAATGTGGCTGCAGCTTTTACCATTACTTTCCCTCTAGAACTGGTTGTTGATGTGAGCCCGTATTTCCAATCTTCAACCCTTCAAATTCAGTGTTCAATCCGAGTTCTACACGGTTTCCGGTGCTGATAAATGATGTCTACACACTGCTATTAAGCATGTGTGAATCTGTACGACTAATGCCCCAGAGGAACTAAATCGTGCCCTTGCTGATCGATTTTCATTATGTCCACTGTTGGAAATGAACTGAGGCGATGTGGATTTGACCGCTTTTGTCCATGCTGCCATCAAATGGCAGTCCAAGTTACTAATAATCGTTGGGTGCGAGGCATTAGGCAGTATAAATCAATAAGATACATTCTTCGGATATAGTCCTCTCGCTGAAAAACTTTCCACTTTGGTCTTCATCTGACAATCCTTTGAACGAGGAAAATCTGTAATTGTGAAATGAGAAAGGAACAGAATATAGCACTTTAACTTATTAACGTTACTGGTAAGTAATATAATCATAAAAGAAATTCAGTTACCACTTCACAGTACAGACTAAGCAGTAACAATTAAAATGAAAACAAGCTACTTGAGCAATCTCCTAGTCCATATGGAGGTGACGAGAATTTGATGTCACTTAAACTATTGGAGTCTTACAGGAGAAAAAATGCTTAAAACGTTATGAGTGCAGCTATAAAGAACACGTTATATTCAGAATACAAGAAGTTATGAGTGTCATTTCCACCCTTTGTATGACAACAGGAAACCCAATGGCCGTGTAAACTGTCTGAAGGTTAAAACAATACAAACGTTATATTATTGTAATTTTTAAAATCTAATATTTTGCGGTTGTGTGTGATATATTATTGGCAAATTTAGGTCCATTGGTGTCACAAGGAATTTTCATGGGAAGGTTTTGACTAGATACAAGTCTCCGGGAATTAGGAATTATCTTTCTAAATTTTTAATGTACATATTATTGGATTCAAATGTATACAAATAATAATAATTGGACAAATACATGTTTAAAAAATCCCGCCTTTTATCCAGGTTAGATTTTAGAGTAATCCTGTAGCTTATGTTCAATGGAAAACTCGAGAAGCTGCAACTTTAATTAAATTTTCAATTCAGGCGTTGTTTTGCAAATCAGAACGTTTATATATTCTAAGTTTTAGAGCTCATTGTGGCTATGTTATTGGCATTTTCATCTTCCAGCGATGATGATCATAATTTGATTACTGTTGGGAGCTAATTGGTTTGGATCACACATCATACTTTTCGTGCAAAAGGAATTTTACACTTACTTACAATAACAACTAAGACAGAATGACTAACTTCAACTTTACCTACATTTTTACCTATTTTGCATCTACACTGCATAGTTCAATAAATGTATGAATGTAGCCTTTCTAATTGGGAGAGCCGAAGTCGCCTTTGAAAAGAAAAAGTCTGGGTGTGTTACTGTTTAGGTTCTTCTTGATTCAGTGATTTGAATCAGAAAACAAGTAATATAATACTTGGAAAGCTATTGTGTAACAAAGGTTGGTATTTAAAAGAATAAAGCCTTCCATATTCCAAAGTATGTTGTTATATTCAACAGCAGATTGTGTTCATACATTAATTCTTTATATTACTACTTCAAAGACATGTCAGCATAAATGCTGTACAGAGTACGTCATATAAATTTTTGTAAATAAATGGAATTGTAATAAATTTGATTGGTATTTTTGTATGTAGATAAGTAATTCTTTATCTCCTTGGAATATTAATTATTGAAAAAAGAATTGTTATAATATACAATGTACAGCTTATATGAATACTCATAATGTACAATTTGCAGCGTATATGAATATTATTGACATAAATAATAATATAATAATCAGGTTTCGAAGTTCGTTCTATATTGTTGAGAACTTCGAAACCTGATATTTCTGTATTAATGAAGTAAATTGTTTATGCGTTTGGAATCTCACAAAGCTCTTCGCAGATGTGTATGGAAAGGGTTTAGATATAAATAATCTATACGAGGCTTGATCAATACGTTTTTGCCCTTACTATTAAGGGGTTGAGGTAGAAGGATGAAATTTACACTTATTATTAGCCCTTTTCCACATAGTCATTGTGCAAAATATCATACTTCTGCAACCGGTCTTTCAGCTTCCACACACAATCCTTCTTTGTAGAACGTGTCAGAGTGAGGGAAAACCAGTGCTCTATTTGGAAATGATCTCTGCATCTAAAGAAAAATGCCTTCTCTTCAATGATGGCTTCATTTGGGAAACCAGATGTCTGATAGCGCGGGGTCAGGAGAATATGGTGCATGGGGCAGTAATATATAGCTTAGGCTTTGAACAAGATTCATGGTTTTCTGGACTTTATAGACGGAAGCATTATCCACTAAGAGGCGAACAGCTTTACCTTCAGGGGAACACGAATTTTTTCCAGCAGACTCCATGTAATATGTACCAGTTTTACTATGTCCGTAGGTTAGGTAATAATCAGTAAGAATAACACCCTTGCAATTCCAGAAGTCGTTGAACAAGTTCTCTCATCTCTCGGTTTGTCCTCCAAACTCAAGTGTCTACAATTTCATCTCTCTCTTCCATATTTTAATAGTGCTTAAGGATGGCATAGATCTCCTTGGCTTTCATCCCTTTCAGATGTAGAAACTTCTCGATGTTCCACTTTTCACAGTTTGACACTTTCACTACTTCTAGACACCAGATCTTCAACAGTTTTGAACATAGAATCATAAAAGTTCATAATTAGTTCCATGTTACGTTGAGTCATTTCGTACATAAATTTAATCTGACTAGCTACAATATTTCTATACGAGGGCAAAAACGACTGATCAACCCTCTATTATACATAGGAGACGGTGAGAAGTGTAATGCAAAAAGCAGTACCCCGAAAATATGATTTGGTAATTCACCACTGCTATACAAGGTAAGAACTTGTGAATATTTGTTCTGAGAATTCACTGTCCAAAGCTTATTACTTTTATGACTACTTCATTAGTGCAGAAAGTTAGTTTTATTTGTTTTTGAGATATGATAATGTGATAAAAGAGATGCAGAATTTTCGTTTCATCATCTTGTACTGCACAAATTTTACATGTAAACTTAACTCTTTCTGAACCTTTTAACAGTATATCCATGTAATAGTATATTGGCACGTTCCATTTTTTTTTATTTTTTTTTTTTTATTTATTTTTCTTTTAAGTTTCATTACCGCCATTTTTCTAAAAATTGTGACTCAAAGTTATCTTTCATGGACCTAATAACATAACGTTATATAACCTTGAAAACGATATGCAGTTTATGTTGTAGTGTGAAATTGTTAAATTATGTATATGATGATGTGTGAATATATAAAGCGGATCAGCGTGTGTGTGTAATGTGGGGAAGGGAGAGGTTGCACCGTAACCTCCAGTTGGTATTTGAATTTATACTGAATACAGTAATACTTATGGTGATTAACTTTACAATAGTCAAACTGATACATGAACTGTCTAGCCCCTTCCCCTTGGACTATTTCAGGGTCCAGATTTCAATATATGTAACCTAGTATAAAGTTCTGATACAATTTTCTTCGTCCTAACCCGCTTTTTCTCATGAGATTTAGCGCTGTGTTGCCTGAGGTCTACAGGAGCTGTAGTATATATGATGATTTGTTAATATTCAATGTCTGAATATCATAAAATAATTTGAAAATGGCTCCGGGAACATAGTCCTGAGCTAACACATTAGACGAATGTCCAACTGGTAGCCCCGATCTTAAATTCTCAGATTATGCTTTGTAGTTCGACAGGGCCAAATAGTAAACGACACCCTGACATTGTTTGGCAGAGTTTTCTCGTTATACTGATCATGATGCTGTTCACGTGTAGACACAACACTCGGCAGACCTGTGTGGCTGCACAAGGTATACACTTCAAATAACAGTACATACTTCTTGCGTAGGCGGACCTATTGAGTCTAATATTTACGTAGTATACTGTATATACTCCCTTTCTTTCTCTTACTTTGAAGCCTTTCAATAAACAGGATTAAATTTTTTCCAGAAATGAGATCTTTCCTGATAGATAGATAAGTAATATATATTTGGCTACGGATGGAGACTATTAAGTGAACCAGTGGTAAACTGACTGTAGACTGAATAAGTATTCATTGACAATAACTTTCGAAATACGCACATGCCATTAAGTATACTCTGCATCTTACTGTTAATGAATATCCATCTATTGACCTCCATAAAACCTTTTCCAATGGGTATATGTCAAAACTGCATCTGTTATATGTATTTTAACTGTAAACATTTGTATCTTTAGAACATCTATAATGTATTTGTATTCGAAAACTTAGAAATACAGGTCACAATTTTACTGTAGCTGCATCTCGTATTTTGTATACAGAAAGTACTTCAAATTGCGTCAAGTATTTCCTTTTACTGAAAGCATCAAAGTATTGAATTCGTTATTTTCTTTCGGAATTTCAATGTAGTCTTTCAGTTGATGAAAAAAATATTTATTTTATTTGATAGTATATTTATAGACTTTTGTCACTTTTAAGTTAGTTTGATGTCCTAAATTTTTGTATACAGTAATACTTTGTAAATTGGACATGTATGATCCTTCAAAAACTGTTCGATAGACAATGATATTCAAAATAGTCTTTTGTTTAGTTTTCTTAAAGTGTCCAACATAGAAGAGTGTAAAATTGTCTAATCAGAATTTTTGCAGCACTGAATTGAAAAGAAATAATATACCTATTAATATTACCTACCTTTGATCTTTTTATTAAGTGTCTTCTGCCAGCAATTTCAATTGTTTATAATTTATTAAAGTTAGTACCACGTATTGTATAATTGAAATTGTACAATTCGTAAATTTCTTTATATATACGTATATATTCGAGATGTAATCTATATTGATTAAGACAGTTAACATTGTTTTCTTTAACGCGTTGACATGAAGCAGAACTTAAATACGGTACTTTTTTTTCCTTGCATCAATGCGGTATGATTTCCTAAAGTTATAAATGTCGATTATTAGAGATCTTGTCTATCTGATGCAGTGGTGTGTGAATTTTTTTTTCTTTCTTCCTTGTTTTTATATGTATCAAATATCCTAAAATCTTAATGAAAGAACAATTTAAAAAGCCAACCAAATTTTTGAGGAAGAACTACAGTATTGTAGGGACAAGCTGATTATTGTACTATCATTTTCGAACTTTTGTTCAAGACAAAAAATACTAGGATTCATTTTTGCCGAGGTGAGAACGTTCATGAATATTTATTATTATTCCTTATTGAATTCTTTTATTTTCGTCATTACCATAAACAGAGAAGCATTCTGTTATTCTTGCTTATCCTTTCTTTGGACATAAGATTTATTGTTATTATCTTCATAATAATTCTTCTCAGACACTTCTTAGCGAGATTTTTGTAATTATTCCCTAGTACTGTTTCACAGAACACCAGTAAATTTTCTGATTTTCGGAAAGCTATTAAATAAAACTATATCGCTGTCCTGAGGATTGGATGTAAATTTTATTCGTCAATATTTTTTTCGCCCAGCAATTTTTGAATGAATGATTGATTTTAGTGTAATTTCTGTGTAATTTTAGGTGAAATCCTAATACGATTCGTAATTAAGTAGGAGTCATTGTGGTCTTAATAAGTCAGTTCATCCGGAAACCCTTGATGAAAAGAAGTTTGATCTAAGAGAATTCACCTAATTGGAAACAGTTATACAGGACTAAGTGCATATAAAAACGAAATATATCTGGTCTCCGTGAATAACAAGGAAAGTGCTGAAAACAAAATTTTACAAAAGAGAGGTTTCAGTTCTCAGCAATTTGTTTAAATTTCTTGTTAACTCCTGTAATAATAAATCGTATGTAAAATTCGAAATCTCAGTATACATAATCGTTTTCCAGTTTTTTCCAACCCACATACTATTTTATTCTTAGATGGAAGAAGGACTTAGGATAATGTTTATAGTGAAAATATTTTATTTTTCACATACAAACACACAAAGCGACTTACCTAGTTATTCACCAAGGTCAGCCATATAGTGCTCATAAAAAAGTTAAAAGGAAATACTTTTAAGTCACTGTTGTTTTTACATTTATCAGTAACTGTTTTATATATTTTAACATTCAAACGACTGTTTACCAAGTACAACAATTTAAATCGAAGTGCGGATGTGTTGTCATAAAACAAGACTCACAGTGAAGAGTATAACTAACAAAGAACATAAAGCTGATTATATATAAGCAATATATTGAAAGTATGGATTGATATTTGCTTTTATTGTATTTATTAATTTTGGAAATAGTGTGATGGAGATGTGTGAGTTGTATGTTGTTTAAGATTATGAGTTACATTAGCAATATTTTCCTCCTGAGGCTGTCATTATTATAGTTGATCCGCAAATAATGCTTTATATGTTTTCAAAACTTTAGGTATTAGCATGTGGTACAGTTGTAACCCGAAGTTTGTAGAAGATAGAAGGGAAATTACCTTCTTTCTTAGTTTCCAGTATGTGATACCGAATTAGCATTCCAGATAGTTGAACCTTCTTTAGCTAGTATTGTTTTCAGAAATGAAATTTATTGGCTGCGGCTGTGTGTTGTAAGTTGGAAAAATAAAATACACGATGTGATAATTGATGTTAAGTTTGGAGAAGGATTGTGTTATTTACGCGACAACAAAATAAAGAGAGTTCCATAAAATTGAAGTAGTAGTTTTATTTTAATTATAGTTGTGCTTGCTCATGGAAATCAGCTGTTTTCAGGTGAATATATTTTGTAGCCTCAAACGGAAATTAAGTCATTCTTGATATTTATAACATCAGTATTTTGTAACCAAACGCAATGTGGATTCTTCGGCCCTCCCTGTTGTGAGCTAAATCACAGTAGATAGTGCCACCTATTAAACGTTTAATCGTCGAAACATTTAACTTTAAAAAGAAACAGAAAACGTATTGCGAAGCATTTATTTATTGAAACGTTTTCTTAATAAACATTTAAACAGTTAGGTAATTAAATTATTTGGATTTAGATGTTTTAACATTTATTCCGAAAAACTTTTCGGATCATGAGTTACAAAATCAGCTATTTCTGCAAAAAAATTTGTCTTAGGTATTCATGGTTTACGGAAATTAATACTTACCGCTTCTACTTCAAAAGTATCTGTACGTACCTTCCTATGTTCCTAGTAACACATTCGCTGAATATCAGCTACGTAGTTCTGAATGGTATCTACAGCGTATGTGTTTCAATCACCCAGTTATTATTGATAATAAGGATACGTGTCATTCCTTATATACACATACTATCGTCTTAGTAGGGATAGAAGTCAAGATACAAAGTTCGCATAAATGATTTGTCGAGTTACAACATACTGTGTGTTTAGAGATATAAGAGGTACGAAGATAGGTGATATTTTAGAAGATACATGTACTCATCATTGCAGTAGTAATACCTTCCTTCAGTTCTTGCAGTGTTGTTGACAGTCCAGGACACAGTTTAACCTAGAGTCTGTCTCATATTGCCCATTTTCAGCACCGAGGTAATATCAGACGGACTTATTACTTAAGTTTTGGTTTAAGGTAAATATTCCCACCGAGGATCGAACTTGCGATCACACGCGTTAAGGGACCAGATTTTTCAAGATGACCCAACATTGTATGACGATGTCGGAACTACTCAAGTTGAGAAAGAGAATTTCGGTCTAGAAACGTCTGTCTTCCTTAAATTTTTTCCGATTTTATTAAACTTTGTTTTTAGGGTTGAAATGCGTCAACGTGGAAGACGGTAAAACCAACCCTAAGTTGGATACTTGTGATATGCATAATGTAGTAAGAATTTTTTTTCATAATTAGTTTCTTTTTTTTTAATATTCAATTAGACTAACATAAATCGTTCCAGGGCTCTTTATGTAAGTCATTTTTTATCATAAGCTAAGATTTGCCACAGACGCAAATGAAAGAAAAAAATGAAGTACTGTTAAATAATACTTAAACGAATAATCTCAGTTACGTAATATACTTTATCAATGACGTACAGAGCCTTATTTAGAAGGTTGTTCGCTGTATATCCGACCATTTTCGATCGTAGCGTGCTGTAACTATGGGTTTGTTGGTGGTAGCAGTGTTGTATCTGACCTTCTAGGTGCGCGAGTGTTATCAAATGGCGCCGAAAATCAGCCGGTATTGGAAGGGTTACGTAATATCCTTTTTCCATGCTAAGTTTTTGTACGTACGCAAACGTGTCGGGAGATTGGGTTACCACTCGGGGTGACGACGGGAAAGCTATTGTGGCCTCTTATAAACAACATTCACCCATGAAAACCACCAAGCGAAGGGCAGCAAACAGTGACACCCGTAGTGCTAAAGAGTATCCGTTGATTGGCTTGCCAAGAAAATCCCCCGACGCAACGTATGGGCCACAGATTCCACATCGCACCGTTAACTCTGGACAAAATTCGCAAGCGCCTCAGGTTGTGTATGCGGAAGGCCCGTGTACATTACCTGCTACCGCGTCACATTACCGAACATAAGATGAACTGCAGGAAACTGTATGAGAAGTACCTGGCGAGAAGAAAGTTGTCACAGCGGACGAATCGTATGTCCATCTCACTGCTAGTGATCACATACCGTGACATTGGCGGCAAGGGCGGAACAATGTTCGTCAGTGCAAGAAGAGTTTCCCACGTGACCTTATGGTTGGTACGGGATTCGGAAATGACGGTAAGTTGATGATACGATGATACGCAAAGTGGGCATAAACGTGAAGGTGAATGCAAGATACTTCCAAGAATCCATTCTGACACCTATCTATCGGAGAGACATCCCACAATTGTATGGAATGGACGCGAACTAGATGATGATCCGTATGGACAAGGCTTCGAGTCATACCGCTAGAACATCACTACGTTTTTATCAGGAAATAACAGAGGAATTAGGAATTAGTGTCATTCCGTTTGAAAACTCAGATGCCAGTCCAGTGGATTTTTGCGCATTTGGACTGTTGAAACGACGTCTTCAACATCGCCGGCTGCGCACCTTGAATGATCTCTGGAAAGCTTGCAGACATTAGTGGGACGGAATTCCCATACCTGTCCTGCGCTGGGGCTTGCTGCAATGGAAACTACGATGCTGTGTGATAGTCCATAATGCTGGGGTCCTAGAACATGATCAATGGTGGCGGCGCGAGTACTCGTCAAAAATCGTTGGATACAGAGCAAGCAACCTTCTGTATTCTTACAACGACGATTGTTAAAAAAAAAAAAAAAAGTGACAATTCAGCAATAGTTACTCTTAAATATCAGGGTCGTCGACGTCCAAGTCTTCAATGCAACATCGGGAGAAGTGACCCCATATGAAGTGGACGCTCTCAGAATGGAATTTAGAAACTTATTACTACTTAGCTCAAATACTAGTACTATTCGGAAAATTCTTAGGTATATCAAATTTACATCACTAGGAAACTGACTGTAATATTGCGTATGTTTTCTGTGAGGATTCTCAATATTCTTGTTTGGAGTTGAAATCTGTCTAGAGCAAGTAAGGTTCTAAGGTAAATTTATTCAGTTTTCCGTCTGAAAAAAAAATGTTTCTCAGTACTTTTCGTGATAAACTAGAAATTCGATAAATTTCTTGCAAAATTCCCTGGTTTTTTTGAAACACGTGTTTTATTCATAAGATTGTCGTTATTGTTTTTTGTTACTTTGTCGGAAGCAAAAGTAATGGATTCATTCATCTTTTTATTTATTTATTTATTTATTTATTTATTTTTTTTTTTAATGTTTAGCGCAAACTTTCCCGAAAGTTACCTATTTATTTTCATGAAATGTTTTTGTTTGTTTGTTTAAAGTTTCCCAATGGAGCCTATTTGGGACTAAAATTGGTCAGGATAAAGAGGTGAATTCAGGAATTATTTACCCCAAGCGGTAGTTTTCATTAAAAAAAAAAAAAAAAAAACATATTCATAAAATACCGTGCTTTTTCCCTCTTGATAATACAGATTGTACATGTGATCCCGAGATCATAATTCAACACATTTATCTATTTGTATATTTGTTAATTCAATTGTTAATAGCAATCTTTACATCATATACTGATCCTTAGCATTTTGAATTTTCTAAACCAGACTAGCATGTTATAACTACATTAATTTACATTCACTTATTATTTCCAATATCTTTAATAATAATAATAAAATAATGTGCCAGTCATCACATTTTGGCATGGAAAAGAGTCATCTAGCGCCCCCAAATTTTGTGCACAAACAGATTCTCACCAGCTTTAATCGAGTACAAGCCGTTTTTCTTTTCCGATTTTCAGGCTCGGTGATTCAAAATGCATGCATGGTGTTTATGACTGTTTCTAAGAACGTTTGCGTGTATGGAACTAACATTATCTTTGTTAAGCGAGCTTACATAAAAGGAGAGGATAAATACCTGGGACGACGGATATTAGTGTCAAATTCATAATTTTAGGAGTTGATGAGATAAATAGTGGTACTCCCGATGTCTTTCAAGTCCAAGTTTAGCTCCATCGTCTGTAGTACTAAGGGCAAGAATATATCTAGTCTAGTCAGCAAAAATTTTTGAATGGGTCCAGATCAATGACCTAGGACAACCTCTCTATATTTTGGCAGAGATACCTTGGCCCACCCTCTAAATTTTGTACAGGACTACACTTCAACTTTGGAAATTGCCAAATTTAAAGATTTGGTATGGTATTATTGGACCAGCAACCAAGGTATGTACCTTCATCCGCAAAAAAAAAAAAAAAAAAAAAAAAAAGTTTGTATATACTTTAACTTCCATATTTTCGTCAATAACTTAGTTTTTGCAGTATATTATTGCTACTTCAAGATACACCAACTCATTCTCCTTATCTGGAACAAGGAAGAATTGCCACAAGAGTGGAAAGAATCAATCATTGTTCCAATTCACAAGAAAGGCGACAAAACTGACTAAAATTATCGAGGCATTTCTCTTCTGTCAACATCCTATAAAATCCTTTCAAATATTCTATTAGCAAGACTGACCCCATACGCAGATGAAATTATTGGGGGTTATCAGTGCGGATTTAGACGAAATTGATCAACTATCGACCAAATATTTACCATTCGACAAATACTCGAAAAAAAAGTGGGAATACAATACCCCGGTACATCAATTATTTATTGATTTTAGAAAGGCGTACGACTCGGTTAGGAGAGAAACAATATACAACGTTCTTACAGAACTTGGAATACCGAGAAAGCTAATTAGATTAATTAAGATATGTTTAAATGAATCCAAAGTAAAGTCCGGGTAGGAAAATTTTTGTCCACGAGCTTTCACGTCGAAAACGGCCTGAAACAAGGAGATGCGTTGTCGCCATTATTATTTAACTTTGTTCTGGAAAATGCTATAAGGAAAATCAAAGATAGCAAACAGGGCCTAGAGTTGAACGGTATTCACCAGGTTATGGCATATGCTGATGATGTAAATTTAATAGGGGATGATAGGAGAACAGTAGAAAGAAATGCAGAGATCTTATTAAACGCTTGCAGGGACATGGGTTTAGAAGTAAATGCAGAGAAAACTAAATACATGGAAGTACGTCGGGGCCGTAATACGTCAAATTGTGGATGCGTTAAAATATTAAATAATACTTTTGATAAAGTGGATACTTTCGAATATTTAGGATCGATATTAACAGACGAAAATCATATTCACAAAGAAATTAAATGTCGACTAAAAGCAGGGAATTCGTGTTACTATTCGGTTCAAAATCTCTTGTCGTCGTGAATTCTGTCGAAGAATTTGAAGCTTAAAATATATAAAACGATAATCATGCCTGTTGTTTTGTATGGTTGCGAAACATGGTCGCTTATTCTGAGGGAAGATCATAGACTGAAAGTATTTGAGAACAAGATCCTGAGAAGAATATTCGGACCCAAGAGGAACGGGAATGGGGAATGGCGGAAACTTCATAACGAGGAACTACATAATTTATACAGTTTACCCAACATTGTTAGGGTCGTCAAGTCTAGGAGGCTTAGGTGGGCAGGTCATGTAGTTAGAATGGAAAAAAGTAGAAACGCTTTCAAAGTCTTGACTGGAAGACCCATCGGAAAACGACCATTAGGAAGACCTAGGCGCAGATGGGGGGACAATATTAAGATGGATCTCGCACAAATAGGAATACAAAGTAGAAACTGGATCCAATTAGCTAAGGATAGAAGTCAGTGGAGAGCTTTTGTGAACACGGCATTGAACCTCCTGGTTCCATAGGCCATAGAGTTAGTTAGTTAGTTTATTATTGCTTCTTCGTGCTTTCTTTAACAAAGCAGTGCAGTAGTGAATAAATATTTATGATTTTTGAGAAAAAAACAAAGCAAAATAAAATTATAAGCTAAAATCCTTTATTGTTATGAAACCTTAGCCAGCCAAATAATTACACGAATATTCCGCGGAAGGTTGGAAGGGAAATAATACACTGCACAGGTATTAGGAACACTCACAAAGATATATGTGTAAAGTGTAAAGATCAGAAGATAAAGCTATGTATTTCTGCGTTAAACATGCAATTCACACTTCACGCACAGTTCCAATATTCAAAATTAATCAATATCTTCAGTTGAAATTACTGAAAAAGACAGAAAATGGCTATTTAAAAGTCCAAGTGTAAACCTTCGCGTGGAACGAATCTATTTGTAATATTACAGCGCATTCTCTCAGAAGTTGCCTCCGTAGTCAAGTGGGTTTAGTATTACAGTTGAAATTCTAGAGTCGAAGGGTGGTAGTTCGAGCCTAAGTAAAGAAAGTTTTTTTTTTTGAATTATTATTATTATTATTATTAATATAGGGAAACATTTTTGTAAAGTATAAATATCTACTTTGAAGTGCTTGAATAAACAAAACCAGATGAACTGTCACGTTTCAAAGCCCAGTCACATTTATTCGCTATGCCTATCATTTATATACGAAAACGCTAAAATGAGGATCACTAATAATGATAACATATTTATGAGTTGAATTTCCGAAATCATAGTCCAAAATGAAAATTATGCATGTTGCTGATACCTATTCGTATATATATATATATATATATATATATATATATAGAGAGAGAGAGAGAGAGAGAGAGAATATATATATGCTTGTATTTTTCATTTAAAAAGTTAGTATAATTCGTAATCTGGATTTTTATGAAGCAATTTGGACAATCATGTAGAAAATATATACTGCTTAAAATCAAATTAAATCGCAACTACAGTATTCTGTAATATCTTACTTTTCTTATTTTTTATATTGAATGTTTACTTGTTTTATATTTTATAGCATGAGTATTAGCTGTTACGTAAAGCATAATTATCTGTAAATCGATTTAGTTGTTATAACAAGTTTTTGAAAATGAAGTGTATAATAATGGCTGTATTTAAGATAGATTTTGTGTAATTATTAGCCCCGCCAGACTTGGAATAGTAAGCATTTCAAACTGTCAGTCCCATAATTTTAACTTCAATTTAACTTCAATAACTCATATTTAACTTCAATGTTCATGGAATTTATTATGAAACATTCAAATACTGATCTAGCAGTGATAAGAAGTCAAATTTAACATATTTTGGGAGATTACCTTGAAGCTCATGTCTGTGACACATTAGATTCCCAGTTCACTTCCCGATGAAACAACTTTGAATACATTACGAAAGTTTTGGAACCCTCTTTACAATGTAAGCCCACCTTTCATATAGTCTTATTGATCAGCTACGTTAACCTCTAAAGAAAATATTAGCTTAGCCAAGTGACAGCATGTTGATTTTGGAATTGAACCTTCCTTTCTTCGATTTTCGACTTCCTCGTTGAAACCGTAATTTTTGTAAAACTTAATATTTTAGTAAACCCATGTTAATAAAACTCAACGGATAAATACATTTTATTGTTTAATTTAATTTAGTTTAATTGTCTCTTCATGCCAAATCAAATTCGATTAGGGTATGAATACTCAATTTCTTTTCATGATAATCGTAATCTACTATTCCGATTAAAGTAATAATATTGGTTTGAAACTGCTTTATTATCCACTTAACGTTTCTATGCTCTAATTTTGGCTTAAATATTTATTAAGATTAGAATGTAAAAGCTCACTCTCTCCAACTGAAATAATGCATCCTCTTTGCAAAGCACTATTATATATATATTTGAAAAGGGACTATCTTGAAATCTTACTCATGGTAAAATATTGTGGGGAAGAGCTAAATTAAATAAATAAGAAAATGATATGAAACATTTCAGTTTAACGTCCCACTACTACGCCGTTTAGGCGGGAAAGTTCCAGAACACTGGTCACGCATAGGCCAAGATGGGTTAATAGCCTAGACCTTCATTTTGGTTCGTACTCCTTCGATTCGCAACGTAGAATCGAGAAGGGATCAACATGAATTCTCGCCAGTCGTGTTCATGCGGTTATTGTTATATACAGTATATTTTTCCTGACAAATTGTTCCTAAAGTGAGCTCCAGGGGTCAAGAGTAACCCCTGCCTCTATATCATAAAGTGAAAAAAATTGAGATGAGTGCGTATAATTGTAATAATTTAAATAGCAATGTTAGAAACTGAATACGTGAGAAATATGAAATAAAGTAAATAGATGCGCATCATTTTGTTATAAAATTACATTGGATGCATTCTATCTTATCCCAAACAGTTATTGTCGAATATACACTGTTAAAGAAGTACACTAACTGACCAAATTAAAAAGTCCTCAATGATTTATCCCTCTAGAAGCGATGTTTTCCGCATCGCCTCCTTGGTACAGTTGGAAGAACACGCGCCTAGTAACCACAGGTTTGGTGCTTCACACCTACCCCAGGGTATTTTTTTTTATTGAAGACTTATTTTATTGTAAACAAATCACGCATATAGGCGATTTAACATATTTTGGGGAAGTAGTTTTGTGGTTCATTGGCATTTCGTCTCGTCTCTGCCGCTCGTTGTATAATTTTCAAAACGGAAGTGAGGCCACCACGGATCGTCGCTGCGGGGCTACCAATTTTTGGTGAGAGGTCGCTAGTTGGCTATCGGTGGTCCACCGACGCTTACGGCATGGGAATGATTAAAACGAGAATGTTGGTGTAAGAATTGGTGGAATGAGAAAGTGGGAAGAAACGGGAATACTCCAACAAAACCCACGAACAGGATGTCCACAACAAGCTTACTTTACCGGAATCGAACCGAAGTCCCCCGCGCACCAGAGGTAAGCGCTGCACCACTAAGCAATCATGCTCCATAAATTAAAGACAAGTAGTAGGCCATATATAATTGAGTATTATATGTAAGAAGTGTAATGTTCAAAAAGCTTCTTTTTCTTGAAGCTTTTGCAATTATTATTGCAAATCCTTTGATGCATTTTAATTTGTGTCAAAGAAATAAATACATGTTTCTCGCAAGATACTATTGTCTGCCCCTTGCTGCAATTGATTGTATAAAAATAAAAGGCCACACATTATCCCATATTACTTCACCGACAAATTCATGTTTTCTAATCAGTTAAAATAATATGCCTGGGCACCGTAGCAAAAAATGTGTATGTTTCTTCATGCATTGTATGAAAAACAAAGAGCAAACACAATATAAACGAAACAAGGAAAGAGATTCGATATAAAGTGCTTTGCTTCTCTCGAATAAATCAAAGAATGTACGGATCCTATGGACGCGGAGCTAAAGGGGTAGGGGCTAAAACCCCTATACATTCGTGGATACGCCCGTGTATGTTTACCTATAATATAGGCTGTTGGTTTCAGGTTGATATTCGTATCAGCAACGTATTCTCATTTTAATATTACTAGCGCTCTTCATAGCATCATCCTTATATATTTATTCCCTTGAGGGCAGAATAAATATTTCTACCACTAACCATGAAGAAACAAATACATTTTTCGCTACGGTCTCCAGGAATACTATCTTTACTGATCAGAAATCAGAAATTGTCGGTGAAGTAATACGGGGTAATGTGTGGTATTTTATTTTTATTCCGAGCTCCTTCGTGGCTAAGCCGTTAGTGCACTGCCTTTGGCGTGGGAGTCCCGGGTCGGTTCATGGTGTAAGCTTATGTGGTTCGGATTCCACGTCTTATATAGTCTTGCTACTGAAAAGGAGGTTAAACTCAGAATCTACTCAATATTATTTTATACCATCAAAGCAGCAAGGGGCAGACGATTCTATCCTCCGAAAACATGCATTTATTTCTTTGACACATACTGCAAACTATCGGACGATTTGTGACTAGGGATGCACACGAGACAAGATTTGTGGCTGTCTCGTCTCGAAAATGTGCTGTAAAATTGATTCTCGACTCGAAAAATGTATATTTCTCTATTTGAAGAGTCGTGTCTCGACTCGAATTTTGTCAGGAAAATCCTGTCTCGACTCGTCTCGTGCGCATCCCTATTTGCGACATTAATTATAAAAGTTCAAGGAAAAGGAGCTTTATAAACATTAAGTTCCTTACGGCCCTTCGATTATATAGGGCCTACTACTCATCTTTCTTATTTAATCTGTGGTTCGTTCCCGGCCAGGGAAGCTTATGATAGACAACAATGTGTTCATGTGTTTCTCGAAAAATTCCCGTTTCTTCCCACTTTTCCATTCCACAAATTCTTATATCTTATTCTTACTTAAATCATCCTCTCCCTTAGTCTTAAGATGCGGAGTTCTAGAGCACTGGTCTGTATAGCAACTGAGTTGTAAAGAAAGCAATCAACCTGGTTAATAACTCCCCCTTCACTCGCTATCACTCGCTCGGCAATGAATAGTGTATAGGGTACTGAGACGAATTGTGTATTAAGATTTGATAAAGAAAGGAACCAACAAGACTACTAACCCATCTTCATTTATATGTGTGGACCAGCATTCTAGAACCTTTCCGTCTGATGGGCGTAATAGTGGGACGTTAAAATGAATTTTTTCATTTCATTTTCTTATTTAATCTAGCTCTTCTCCATAATATTTTACCTAATATAATAATAAAATATTACCAAGAGTTCGCAGTATAGACAACTGGATTGCAAGGAAATCCTCAAACCTTGTACAAGACTTTTCATATTTAAAAAAAAAAAAAAAAAAAACGCTTTAGTCAATCAGTCAATTTTCTTCATACCTTTCAAATCGATTTTCCCTTAAGGTATATGCGAATGAGAAATTAATGTAGTGGTTTACGTATCAAACTTGTAAGTAAAATGTTCCAGGATCGAATCTAGTAAGTAGCAGCAATCGAGCTGGCTCATTCTGTTCGAACAACTGGTTAAACAGTTTGTTAATTCTACGAGCAACCAGATCTTCAGTCAAATATATTAGTTATATCAGTATTACTGCATCAGTTATATCAGTTGAATCAGTCAGCTCGTACATTAAATATATCAGTTGGAGATAGTGAGATTTTACATTCTAATTATAATCAATATTTAAGTCCAAATTAGATGTAATTACAGCATAGAAGCGATAAGTGAGTAATAAAGCAATTCAAGCCAATATTATTACTTCAACCTATATTGTAGATTACAATTATCATGAAAAGAAATTGAATTTTTGTACCCCAAAACTGATTACATCGACCATGGTTTGACATGAAGAGAAAACTAAATTAGATTAAATTAAACAATAAGATATATTTATCCATAGAGTTTTATTACAGCGTTAAGTTTAACAAAAGTTAACAGTTTCAACTAAGAAGTCGAGAATCGAAATTGGGATTCAATTCCGAAGTCATCGTGATAATTACTTGACTAAGCTAATAGTTACTTTAAGGTTAACGTCTCTAAACATTAAGGCTATATGAGAGGTGGGTTTACATTCTAAAGAGGGTTCCAAACCTTTCGTAATGTTTAAAGGTGGGAGCGACCATTGAATCTAGTCTGTCACAGACACGAGCTCCAAGGTAATATTACTAAATACTGTATGTTAAATTTGACTTCTCATCACTACCAAATCAGCTGTTGAATGTTTCTTAATGTTATACTAAATTGCATGAACATTGAAGCGAAATAAGTAAAATGATGAGATTGACAGTTTAAACTCTACATTATTGCCACTCTGGTGGGGTAAATACTTACACCATCATGCAAACTCTATTTCAATATTACACACTTCATTTTCATAAACTTGTTCTTATAGCAACTACATCGATTTCCTAATTAAATGCAATTTATAGATAATTTCTTCTTACATGGCAACTAATACTCATGTTTTAAAGGCATAAAACAAGTAACACACACACTCTCTCTCAGGAAAACGAATAATTTTCATTTCGAACGTGTGATTTAAGGTTGGTATTCAAATCAGAAACCTGCTCTCATTATAACGGATGTGATATTAACGTTAATGAGGAGTGTTAACATTCCTCATTTTAGCGTCTTCATATATAAATGATGGGCATGTGAATATATCTGATTGAGCTTTGGAACGTGACAGTTCATCTGATTTAGTTTTTCTAAGCATTTCAAAACAGAACTTTATATTTTAAAAAGTTTCCCTATATTTAAAAAAAAACCACAGGCAGACTCGAACTACCGACCTTCGATTCTAGAATTCCAACAACAGTACTAAACCCGCTTGCCCACCGAGGCAACTTATGGAAAGGTACGTTGTAATATTGCTAATATATCACTCCAAGCGCAGGTTCACACTTGAAGTTTTAAGTAGCCATTTTCTGTCTATTTCAGTAATTTCAATTTCAATTGAAGGTATTCATTGATTTTGAATATTGGAACTGTGCATGAAGTGTGAATTGCATATTCAACACAAAAATATATAGCTTTCTGTTCAGTTCATGTTGCTGTTTAATAACTTCACATGTGAGTGTTCCTAATATCTGTGCACTATGTAGTCATTTTCCCTCTAATTTTCCCTGGAATATTCATCGCGTAATTATTTGCAAGACTAAAGTTTCATAAGAATAAAGGTTCCTTGCTTATACTTTTCTTATTTTGCTTTATTTTTCTCCGAAATTATAAATAATTATTCATTACTACATTGCTTTGTTAAGGAAAACATGCAGAAGCAATAATAGATGGAGAAAACTGTGTTATTAATGGACCTTACAGCATATGCGAACTTTTTTTTTTTTTTTTTTTTTTTTTTTGGATGACGGTATCTCTATAAGTTCGAGTGATAAATCTTATCCCTTTCATGGGTATAAAATTGCAAAAAAATCAATTTTTTTTAGATTTTTTACCTAATTTATCTCCTTTTATGTGGATTTATCACGTTATGTGGTTATATAATTTGAGTGTAAGAGTCCATTCTCTTTTATAAGATATTGGTGCATTAATGCACCCTTTTCAAATTTTGGAAGGGGTACAGTGGCTCACGCCTTGAATTTAGAAATTATCAAAAATATAATTTGGTAAATGTTCTGTAGGAATCGAATACACTACAATCCTGTAAATTTGAGTGATCTTGTTTATTTCTTTCTGTAGATAGAAAGTTGTCAAATATTAGTATTGCCACGTGGTCGGTTTTGTGACCTAATTACATGAGCCTTTTGATACGTTAAACCTTTAATACGTTATGTGGTTGCATGGTTGAGTACAGAAAGTCCATTCTCTTTCATAAGACGGGTAAATTGATGTTGTTGTTTTTTTTTCAAAATTGGAAAGAATGTGTTGGTTCACCCCTTAAATCTGGAAACTGTCAAAAAAATTTAACTAAATGTTCTCTAGGACCCAAATATACATTTCTTTTACATTTGATTGATCTTGCTTAACACCTCACATCGGTCAAAAATTGATAAACATTTAAACGTAAGCAATATGTCGTACCACGTTACGTTGTTGTATGGTTGTTGATCAAATACCAGATTCTTTACTTAATACATGTATCTCCTTTGATGAAGTGTTATCACATTATGTAGTTAAATGGTTGAATACAAGAGTCTATTCTCTTTCATAGAACATAGGTACATTCATGCTCCCTTCTCAATATTAGAAAGAGTAGATAGGACTACTACAATATTTAGGAATTCTCAAAAAACTGGTAAATAATTTCCAGGACACGAATATATAATTTTGTAATACTACTTATACTACTAAGTCCGCTTGACGGGAGCTGGCATTGAACTAGGGTTCCTATCTTAAACGCCAAAGTTGAGCGATCTACCACTGAACCACCGTCACACCTGGTTAGGAACATGAAACTTGCAAGTAAACTGCATTCTGTAAACGGACACGCGTCCAAGCATTTTTGAAATATTCGTTTCAAAGGGGGTGTTTTATAACATCTTTTCGTCATATTGAAAGCTACATTTCGCTATGTTGTCTTTGTGATCACATCACGCGAGAATGGCTAAACAGTTTGAAATGAATGTTGAAACATAGTTAGTACCTACCTCGAACTAAGTATTTATCATTTCAGTTTGATTCAAGAACATAGCCTATCCTAAAGGGCGTATTAGTGGGATAGCTTAGCGAAAAAATATTTCACTTCCGGATACCAGTCTGTATTTTTCAGCGCAGTAAGTATAGGTCATAAGAAATCGTAAAAGACCGGGACACAGGTTTTCCCTGGTCTAGGGTGGTCGTGGCTGCCATTTTCCAAAATGGCCGCCCTGTACCACAAAGTGTAGGTGTAAGTCAGGTACAGGTATCACAAATGAGCAATATCGGTGTCTATTTATTGGTTTTTGATGACGCTGAGTAGATTGGAATAGTTTCTTAACATGTAAAATACATAATGAATGACAAATCCGCCATTTTCAAAGATGGCGGACCTATAATGCTATTTATGGAAGTAAATCAGGGAGTGTAAATTAGGGGGAGTCCTAGAAGTGTAAATTTGGTGTCTATTTATAGGTTTTCTTGGTCGCTGAGTTGATTGGAACAGTTTTTGGAATAGTGAGACATATGTTTGATTGCCGGAAGCCGCAATTTTCAAAAATGGCCGACGTATAAGGCTCAAGCTGAGCATAAATCAGGAAGGAAAAGCGCTACATGTGTAAAATTCATGTCTATTTATAGGTTTCAGAGGTGACTCAGTTTATTAGAATATTTTTAAGTTGTTTAATACTGAAACAAATACATTTTCATTTATTAAGTGCATTTACAATAGTTAATAAAGGAAAAAGTTGTGAACAATTTGAACTTAATTTTACGAAAAATCAGCTGTATAGCAGTGTCCTTCGCATGTGCACAGTTGGGAGCATGGTAAACTCTTTTTTCACACACTTGCATGTAGAACAGCGCTTTTAGCAAGAACCTGCAACGAGTTACTTACAAATTTTGGATATGTCTGGAATTGTTGCCCAAATAGGTGTATACTGATCTCCACTTCGTTTCCATCCATAGCTGTCTGGATCTGGTGTCATATATTCATGATTGTACAATTGTGCCATAGTTTTGCTTGCAAAGCAGCACGCTTTATATGCTGAATAAGTGCATTCTTCGTAGGTGGTATGTTTTCTATTGCGCGATTTTTCTTCGTGTACAGTATCCATCTACACTCGTTCACATCATTCAAGTGAGACGTTCTATCATATAAGAAGACGACATACCGCTCAATAACAGCAAGCAAATCTTCCTCTACCTCAAAACCCATTTCGTACATATGTTGAAATGCTGAATCCATTTCTCTGTACTGCATCCATGCTTTCCACGCCGTTCGTTTGCCTATTCCACAGAATGCTGACACAGTGTCACACCCACTAAAAGCATGAAATGCAGGTAGATTTTTCTGGAACTGGGGACATAGGCGGGAGCAGATATCATGAACTGCGATATAGTGCCTGAACTTTCCACATCCATAACCAATCCATAGTTCATCAAGGTGCTGTATCTTGCTAAACACACCGATCGCAATTACTACAACATCTGTGTCTACTGTTAGAATACTTAGGGTCTACTTTTCTGTGACCATGCTCAGCTGCATGTTTGACGTGTAACATAAGTCGTCCATCTTCCTCCTCATACCATGATGGTGAAATACCATTCACATCTAGCACTAAGGATGAAATCACAACATTCTCGCCAACAGTACACACAAGTTCTTTACCATAATATATTTCTTGGATGAGCAGCTCCGCTAGAAGCGTAAATAACTGTTCTTTGTTACTGCCTTCTTTCAGAAAGTCACTAAAATTTCTAGGAACTTGAGTAGATGGCCGAACACGTATGTCCAAAATTATTGTCGCATATCTATAACTGTCTTCTTGTAAGAATATAATTTGATAATGATTTTGCAGGGTACTTTTAATACTGATACTATATGTAGAGTCGAGAAGTGTATATTTGTGGTAAATTTCATAGGAAAAGAATTATAAATACGAAAATTAGCATGAGTAAAACAAAATGTTGCTAAATGGATAAGAAAATTTTATTTTCGTTTTATTGTTCTTATTTACTGCTCTTTTGACATGACATTTGCCACATACATGTCTTTGCCGATTATACACATACTAACATTATAAGAAATACCAGGCGAATTCGTTATCAAATTATATTTCTACAATAACATATTTATAGACATGCGACAATAATTTTGGACATGAGTGTACGTAAACGCTTCTATTGCATTTTCTTCTCTGCCTGGTGTCGCTCTTAAGAGAAGTGGACTTTTACGTATCAAAGACGACCTCTACTCGAGTTAGGTCTTCAACACATAATTTATATATGGTTTAAAAACTTGGTAGAAGTAGTCTTGAAACGTCTTAGATTTACCGACCTTAAGAATGTGCACTATAGCCGCACCATCTAGAACAGTAGCACTGAAGTCAGGTGCGTCAAATCTCTTCTTCTCTTCGATGTTAATACACTCCAGTACATCTTGTTTGTTAGCAGATTGACGTAGTCTTCCGTTGTCACAGAGAGAGGGGGGAAATGGTTGGTTCTCGTGAGCAAAGAACTGATAAATATCACTTTCACGTGATTGCGATGCGATGAACAATTTACAAAAGAGATTTGAATATCTTCGCAAATTCACTATCTTCTCGTTTGTGGCATTTCTTCTTCACGGGTGTGTTGAATATTGAAATATTGTTTTTCGGAATTACATCGTGTATCGAGAGTTTAACATAATCGAGACGATTTGTCACGTATTCCTCATACTGCTGAAGTACCTTCTCATGCGATTCTTTAATTCTCTGTCTCGTTTCATCTTTTGGCATTATCTGCCGAATGTCAATTGATACCAACAAATTTCCTTCAAATGGATTTCCATGTTCATTTAGAGCAGCAATAAAATTTCTCACGTGTTTCCGAAATATTTCATTATGAACAATAGTATCTTCGTGATGATCCAGTGGTCGCGATGATGTTGATTGCGCTTGGTAAAATATACTTTTCTTGGATTTGGATAACATTGCAGAAAGTGTAGGACCTGCAAACATGCGCTTCAATAAAGCATCTTTGTTATCCAGAATTCCTATGGCACCTCCATTTCATTTTACAAGCTTATTGTTTTGTTCGTGGTATTGGTCATCGGGGATAAATGAAAACAATGCTCCAGTTCTAGAACTAGTAAAATGGCCGTTGCAGAATTCCGCGTAAATCTCTGGATGTCTGGTTGGTAACTCCTTCAGAGTGCGAACAAATACAGGCAACCACCGAGAATAATGAACAGCATCCAGGGCAAATGTCCATGGGCATATAAGTTCTAATGTCTCCAAAAACTTGTGGTAATTAGATGTTCGGATGCTAAAAATGAAGCATAGAAGCAAACTTTCCAGCTCCATGACTTGATTCCAGAAATTTTAACTGAGAAATGTCATTGTCATTGTATATATTTGGGAGGGAGCAATGTTCAGTTATAAAAATTTTCTTGAAAAAGCCTGATAAATAATAAAGATATGCCAGGGAAATACGGTCATGCCACACTATATTGATTTCCTTGACATTTTACTACTAAAAATAGATGTGAAGTAATTTTACTAATGAGACTATATTGATAAATGACGTAAGGAATTTATCTAACCATTCCAAAAAACTGTTCCAATCAACTCAGCGACCTCGAAAATCTATAAATGGACACCAAATTTACACTTCTAGGACTTTTACTCCCTGATTTACTTCCATAAATAGCATTATAGGTCCGCCATCTTTAAAAATGGCGACTTTGTCATTCATTATGTATTTTACATGTTAAGAAACTATTCCAATCGACTCAGCGTCATCAAAAACCAATAAATAGACACCGATATTGCTCATTTGTGATACTTGCACCTGACTTACACTCACACTTTGTGGTACAGGGCGGCCATTTTGGAAAATGGCAGCCACGACCACCCTAGACCAGGGAAAACCTGTGTCCCGGTCTTTTTCGATTTCTTATGACCTATACTTACTGCGCTGAAAAGGACAGACTGGTATCCGGAAGTGAAATATTTTCCCGAATTCGGAGGTTTAGCTATCCCACTATATGGGATATCATATTTTATGCAAAGAGTTGTGTATCTCTCGAGTCCCACAAGCCAGGATGATAAAATTCGACATGTAATGTCATTATTAAAAATAAATGGGAACGTGTAAAATGGTTTCTGAAAATTATTATTATTATTATTATTATTATTATTATTATTATTGTTGTTGTTGTTATTGTTATTATTATTATTATTATTATTATTATTATTATTATTATTATTATTATTATTATTATTATTATTATTATTAAAGCAAGAAGGGGAAATTTTCTTTAACACTCCACTTTAATTAAAATGCGTATCTTAAAGGGTAAGGAAAAGAGGGTTTAAATACTCTTCACAAATCTTCTCTATTCGTGCGAAGAACAGACATTCCAGTTAGTCCAATATATATAAATAAAACTGATCTCATTTCTAATAGAATCATATGGAAAACAGCTTAAAGGCTTGAAATGAATTTTAGTATATTGTTATTATCTACATCGAACCAGGTTTTCATGATGTCGTTTAATTAAAATGTATATCCTAAAGGGATATGAGGGGCTTGAACTTATGCAAAAAAATTTAGTATCACACAAGCCCGTCAAGTTAGGAAGCTGAAGCTCGGTGTATAAACTCATCATTAAAAATAAATGGAAACCTCTCCAAGCGTTTTTGAAAATTTACTTTCTAAGGGGGAAAGGAGGAATTTTCTCTATTATATTCAACACATTGAAAGCGAAGCGACATTATTTGTGTTTATGATCGTATCACTTGAAAACGGGCGAACAGCTGGAAATGGATCTTGGAAAATACTATCTACGTTAAATTCGGTTTTTATCATCTCACTTTTATTAAAGGGTGTATGATAAGTGAATAGAGAGATCAAAAATTTACGGCAAAAATATATTATATTACAAGTTTTTATTATTACACTTTCGTCGAAAGTGTATCCTAAGGGAAGTTCAAATATTCTCCCATATAGGCAAAGTAGAGTGGGGACACTTGGTGCTGTTTTTTTCCTACTGCGCATGCGCAAACCCTCGACGCTGATTGGCTGGCGCAGGTCACGTGACCCCGCCACCTTGGCCACGCCCCTTGACGCTGATTGGTTGGCCACGCCCCTTCACGCTGATTGGCCGGTGCAGGCCACGCCCCCGGCCACGCCCCTTCACGCTGATTGGATGGCCACGCCCCTTCACGCTGATTGGTCGGTGCAGGCCACGCCCCCGGCCACGCCCCTTCACGCTGATTGGTCGGTGCGGGCCACGCCCCCGGTCACGCTCTTTTACGACCTCCGATTGGCTGGCAGCGGACCCCGCCCCGTTCACGCCGATTGGCTGGCGCGGGACCTCGCCCCCTTGACGCCGATTGGCCGGCCACGCGCACTGTCTGCGCAGATCGGTCGACGCCGGATCACCCTCCACGCACATGCCACATAAGACTCGTTCCCTTTTATGAGCACTTTACGAACACATAGCAGAGCACATATAACATAAGACTCGTTCCCTTTTATGAGCACTTTTAACATAGCAGATATTACACAGAGACTACGAACACATAACATAGCACATATTACACAGAGACTCGTTCCCTTTTATGAGCACTCTTTTTAAACATAGCAGAGAATAATGGGGGTGTATTCGCCCTCCATTTTGAGACCAATTTTTGACCTACTGCGCATATGCGCAAAACTGTTTTGATTTCGTCGTTAAAAAAAATAACAACACACACAGCAGACCGCAGACTGTTCCAGTTCAGGAGCAGATTACGGCTATGCGCAGAAACATAAAATAAGACATAACATCCCCGTTCCCTTTTATGAGCACTTTACGAACACATAGCAGAGCACATATAACATAAGACTCGTTCCCTTTTATGAGCACTTTTAACATAGCAGAAATTACACAGAGACTACGAACACATAACATAGCACATATTACACAGAAACTCGTTCCCTTTTATGAGCACTCTTTTTAAACATAGCAGAGAATAATGGGGGTGTATTCGCCCTCCATTTTGAGACCAATTTTTGACCTACTGCGCATATGCGCAAAACTGTTTCCATTTCGTCGTTAAAAAAAATAACAACACACACACACACACACTTGATTACTTATGCGCAGTAAATTTAAATTTCCAATTAATTACACATTGCACGCATGCGCAGAAACATAAAATAAGACATTACACTAGACTACAGCCTGTTCCAGTTGCAGTGCTGGTTCCAGTTATTCATTCCCTAAATAACATAGTATACACCCACACTTGGTTGCGTATGCCAAATCCAATTTAGTAGAAATAACACGCATGCGCAGAAACATTTATATTTCCGATTCGACCATGCTGATTACAACTACCACACTTACTTTTACCAGGGTCTTATAGTTCATGTGGGATACGCCCTTTCTATGACAATTTTAACCGATTTGGATGAAACTCGGTATATGAGGGTTTTCGAACATGTTGATTACGAATATCATACTTATTTTTACCTGGGTCTTATGGTTCATGTGGGATACGCCCTTTCTATGATAATTTTAACCGATTTGGATGAAACTCGGCATATGGGGGTTTTCGACCATGCTGATTACCAATACCACACCTACTTTTACCAGGACGTCGTTTGTATGACACTTAAAACCTAATAACTCAAAAACAGGTCCACATATTGAGGTCGTGTTTCCACATTTAGTAACGGGTCACCAGCAACCACAAGTTCCAAAATAATGACCATCGAGGTCAAAGGTCAACCTACATAAAACCTAATAACACGAAAACTGAGCGACATATTGAGGTGCTGTTTCCAAATCTAGTAACTGGTCACCAACTACTACAAGTTCCAAAATAATGACCATCGAGGTCAAAGGTCAACATACTTAAAACCTAATAACACGAAAACTGAGCCACATATTGAGGTGGTGTTCCCACATTTAGTAATTGGTCATCAGGTACTACATGCTCCAAAATAACGACCATCGAGGTCAAAGGTCAGCATACTTAAAACCTAATCACTCGAAAACGGCACCACATATTGAGGTGGTGTTTCCAAGTCTGGTAATTGGTCATCAGGTACTACAAGATCCAGAACATTGACCATCGAGGTCAAAGGTCAACCTACTTAAAACCTAATAACACGAAAACGGGGCCACATATTGAGATGGTGTTCCCAAGTCTGGTAATTGGTCATCAGGTACTACAAGATCCAAAACATTGACCATCGAGGTCAAAGGTCAACCTACTTAAAACCTAATAACACGAAAACGGGGCCACATATTGAGATGGTGTTTCCAAGTCTGGTAACTGGTCATCAGGTACTACAAGATCCAAAACATTGACCATCGAGGTCAAAGGTCAACCTACTTAAAACCTAATAACACGAAAACGGGGCCACATATTGAGATGGTGTTTCCAAGTCTGGTAATTGGTCATCAGGTACTACAAGATCCAAAACATTGACCATCGAGGTCAAAGGTCAACCTACTTAAAACCTAATAACACGAAAACGGGGCCACATATTGAGATGGTGTTTCCAAGTCTGGTAATTGGTCATCAGGTACTACAAGATCCAAAACATTGACCATCGAGGTCAAAGGTCAACCTACTTAAAACCTAATAACACGAAAACTGAGCCACATATTGAGGTCGTGTTTCCAAGTCTGGTAATTGGTCATCAGGTACTACAAGTTCCAAAATAATGACCATCGAAGTCAAAGGTCAACATACTTAAAACCTAATAACACGAAAACTGAGCGACATATTGAGGTGCTGTTTCCAAATCTAGTAACTGGTCACCAACTACTACAAGTTCCAAAATAATGACCATCGAGGTCAAAGGTCAACATACTTAAAACCTAATAACACGAAAACTGAGCCACATATTGAGGTGCTGTTTCCAAATCTACTAATTGGTCATCAGGTACTACATGCCCCAAAATAATGACCATCGAGGTCAAAGGTCAAAATACTTAAAACCTCATAACTCGAAAATGGATCCACATACTCAGGTGCTGTTTCCACATTTAGTAATCGGCCACCAACTACTACATGTCCTAAAGGTACTTACCACGGAGGTCAAAAATCAGACTAGTAAACGAAGCAACATATTGAGGTGGTGTTTCCACATTTAGTAATTGGTTACCAGCAACTACATGCCCCAAAAAGGTCAAATATTTAAACCAGAATAACTCGTAGATTGAGCGTTGGAAAATTTTTGTACCAAGGAGAAAATGTGAAGGAGGAATAAATTTGAGTGCCCTATTGAATTTTGTACCAACGAGAAATCTCATTTGCAACTAGCTTAGAATTTCTGTACCTGTTTGGGTTATTCAAAATTTGGATAGACTAAGAAAGCAAGATATGCCATTTTAACCAGCTGAGAATTTAAAGAAACAAAGCTGAACCTACTCAATTTTCTATCGACGAGAAATGCCATTTCAACTACCTCAGAATTTATGTGCCTTTTTGGGCTAAGGTCTATTTTAACTCTTCTTGACTAATTAGATAAACGAAGGAATATTGTACCAATGATAAATGCCATTTTTTCTAGACCATGTTCTAATATTTAAACAAACGAAGGGGTGAATTTGATTGACCTATTCAATTTTGCACCAATGAGAAATAACGGCGTATTTTAAATAAACAAACAATCGGATAAATTTAACCGGCTCAGAAGTGTACTATTTAAACAAACGAAGGTCTCTTGAGTGAGATTTCCAATTTTGTAGCAAGAAGGACTATTTTCTAACTCAGAATTTCATTTCATTTTGAAATACTCAAATTTGGATGGAGTGTTTAGTTTTGTTCGAACCAGAAAAGTTTGATTGGATTATTTCCTTATGTACCAACTGGAAAAAGGGAAGGGCCATTAATCAAATAAATGAAGGAATAAATTTGGGTAGAATATTTAGTTTTGTACCTAGCAAAATTAGAAAAAGAAGTGAAGAACGAATAAAATCTGGATGGACTATTTTCTTATGTACCAACAAACAAAATGGAGCACCAGCGACAAAAAAGAAACCGAAGAAGGAATAAATTTGGGTGACCTATTCAGTTTGCAGAATCAGCATTCTATACTTTTTTTTCTGCCATTCATTGGGGGTGTCCTATTTCTTTTCGTGCCAACGAGACCATTTTTAACCGACTTAGAATTTGTACCAAACAGAAAAGAGGAGCTACACGATTAAACAAAGCAATCAATTTTTAACTAGCTCAGAATTTCTAGACCATGTTGTACTATTTAAACAAACGAAGAGATAAATGTGTGTGACCTATTCACTTTTGTACCAAGCAAAATAAGAAAAAGAAGTGAAGAACGAATAAAATTTGGATGGCCTATTTTTTCATGTACCAACAAAAATGGAGCACCAACGACAAAAAGGAAACCGAAGGAGGAATAAATTTGGGTGACCTAATCAGTTTTGTACTAAGCAGAAAAAAAGCGAAGAAGGTAAAATTTAAATAGCTCGGTATTTATGTACATTTTTGTACTACTAAAATAAACGAAGGAATAAATTTGGGTGTTCTACAGAAGAAAACGGGGAAGGGCCATTTTATTTAATTTTGTAGTACTCAAAATATACAAAGATATAAATTTGTGTAACCCATTCGGTTTTGTTGGCTTTTTTAGAAAGACTATTTTATCTTTTTGTGCTCTACAAATAAACGGAGGAAAAGCAAAGAGAGACCATTTTATGTGCCTTTTGTAACGAAGAAACAAATTTGAAGGAGGTTCATTTTAACTAATCCTGCTGCGAGTAGATCAATTAGTACATAGTAAAAAAATAAAACAATATGGCATTATTGCGACTTTCATTTTCGAATACATACGGATTAAGCCACTATGGCAAAAAAATACTACTCTCTCCTTATGCTTATTTGGAGCAGACTTAAGAGGACCAAGCATTAGAAACCACTAGTAGGGTGTCGATTCAGTAAACTCTACATCTAGTAAAAGAAAACGAACCGATAATTTTGAGACAGTTCCATATGGGTAAATACAGTATTAGTAGAAACGATAGTTTTTAATTAAGTAGAGATAAGGAGAGAGTGAAAAAAATGGAAAATTAAATTTTAAATCATTATTATTATTATTTTAGAGGTCAAAAGGAAGAATAAATGAATTTGAGTGGCATATGTACGGAATTTAGTTTTGTAAAGGGCAAAAAAATTTGAATGGAATATTTTATTTTGTACCAGCTGGGAATTTAGTGTTGTACCATTGTACCAATTTAAGTATTTTGTACTATTTAGTACCACCGAGAAGGTGTAGAATATTTAGTTTTGTTGGCTTCTTTATTTTGTATTAACGACTAAAACCTTTAACACATACTTGGTTGTGTGCATCACAATGGCCGAAGTTTTTCATTTCCCTGTGGTACAACGTAATGGTCGCCCCGCTTATTCTAGGTCTACAGTTAGATATTTTCGGTTGGATAATGGAATAAAGCCGTGTTTTGTTGAGCACAATGCCCACTATAACGATGTGGTAGACAATTATTTGATGGATAGATATTTGTTTAATAGTCGCTATAACAGATGGTATATGATAGAATTTGTTAAGCATTTATTGCAGGTAGATATTAAGATAGACTTTTTGTCGTTGGTTTCTCGTTTAACCGCACACAGTTCTCTTTTCCAATCAGCTACCTTTTTTGCCATGAAAACTAAGGGTAATAGTTATACTGTGATAGCTTTCTTTCGCTATGGGGGAACGCAGGACACTTTGGATGAGTTATTAAAGTTTTGGAATCATGTGTGCGAGTTCAGGCCAAGTATCCAGATTGCAGATTTACTTGGTTGCTTTACACGATGTGGTAAAACAGGCCTTTTTGCGGTATCTCCTGATACCTATCTGTTGGACCTCGCGGTATTTGGAAACTTGGTGAAAAAGAATAACAAATGTTTTTTCTCACAATAAAGCTATACATACAGAATAATCCATTATGGCAAAAAAATACTACTTTCTCCTTATGCTTAGTTGGAGTAGACTTCGATACATTGTGTAAGAATTTCGAAATAATAGCGGTATTGCACTGTACTTATAATAGTCTGTAATAGTGCAGTTTATTTTTCGAGTGAGAGTAGGTTTTAAAGGTGTATTGTAGTCTACCAGCAATAATGATCTCTAAGAGAGTTATTAGGTAAAGATAACCATTACACAGCCATTCTGCGAACACATTTATACGATCCAATTTCTCAGATTTAAACAAAGAAAGACCATATTCTGCCACTCAAACAAACGAAGGAATAAGCTCAGAATTTCTATACCTTTTTGTGTTATTCAAGTAAACGAAGGAATAAATTTGTGTGACTTATACCATTATAACACGCTCACTATTTTTATACCATTCTGTATTACTCTATTTCATTTTTGTAACAACCAGAAGAAAACAGCTCAGCATTTTATACCTTTGTGATGTTACATTTTGTATATTTTTGTGTCATCCAGAGAACAATTTAAATTGCCTCTCCCTGACAATTCAGTTGCCAGAGTCCAATGTTACTTATCTATTAAATTCTTAATATTACAGTAATACAAATTGATCCAGTTAACTGTTCAAGTTCTTCTATTCTTACACAATCAAATGTATATGCTACAGTGGGCTCAGTGTTCATTTACAGAATTAAATAATTGTTTATCTTTCTCTAAAAACATTTCTACTATTTTGTTGATATAATAATCACACTCTGTAATGTATTCATATACCAGATTAAATTTTTTCTCCACAGTATAAGTGTTCTTAATATTACAACCTTTAAAATGCTTCTTTAAATAAAGTTTATAGATTTTCTCTCTCATTTCACATTTAATTAAGATCGTCCACACCTTTTGCAATAATTCGTAATCATACTGCAGCAAACAGTTGTGATCTTTTTCATTCTCATTATGCTTAGAACATGCTTCACATAATAATACTGAATTTGGTGTATACTCATTAAATAATTGTATAACACATGTATGACTAATACTTTCACTAGTACATCCGCACTCATTAGCTTCCAGTTCAAAACAGGTAATATTTGAAACACTGTCATCATCACTTTCCGGGAGTATTTCATCATTATATCTATTATAGCGTCTAAAATAATACACATCTTCTATTTCCTGTGTTGGATATATGATTCTCACTTTATCACGTAATTCATCTGGCAAATCGGGGTCAGACGGGTGAATTAACAGTATAGGTTTTTCGTTTTCACGCTGAATTTCTTTTTCTCTAGGAGAAACATAAACAATTTCCATGCTAGTCATTTTTCTGCTCTTCAGCAAAAACAAATCAAGTGTGACACATCTACTTATATACCTACAATAAAAGCATTCTATGCATTCTCCGTGTTTAATAATATGTTTCAAGGCAATGCAAAATAATTCGTTAATTTAACGTCATGATGTATGTTCTATTATTTCCAAATATACTCCATAATCTTATATTCCATTATAATAAAATACATAAATGCAAAAATATATATTTGTCTTTTTGGACTTAGACAGGGAAAGAAAGTTTAAAAATAATTGAATCGTTGAGCAATAGGCAATACACCTGTTAGGTAACCCATTCATAACGTTGTTTAAATATCTGCAGCAACATGGAACTTTGAAAACTTTTCTTACTTTGATATAATCTCTTCTTCTGCGGTGATCAAAAATGGCCATGCATGATATTACGCTAATTGCTATGTAGTCTGTTCTACACAATTATTACGCAACTCCGGTTTGTTAAATCTCATGCTCAAATATTTAGTTAGTGACCGGGAAACTTTGGACTTTAGCGTCGCCGTTAGTATTTTGTAAACCTAATTCGCTAAACACACGTCAATACCCATATAGTGACGGGAGAGGCAATTTAAATTGTTCTCTGGATGACACAAAAATATACAAAATGTAACACCACAAAGGTATAAAATGCTGAGCTGTTTTCTTCTGGTTGTTACAAAAATGAAATAGAGTAATACAGAATGGTATAAAAATAGTGAGCGTGTTATAATGGTATAAGTCACACAAATTTATTCCTTCGTTTACTTGAATAACACAAAAAGGTATAGAAATTCTGAGCTTATTCCTTCGTTTGTTTGAGTGGCAGAATATGGTCTTTCTTTGTTTAAATCTGAGAAATTGGATCGTATAAATGTGTTCGCAGAATGGCTGTGTAATGGTTATCTTTACCTAATAACTCTCTTAGAGATCATTATTGCTGGTAGACTACAATACACCTTTAAAACCTACTCTCACTCGAAAAATAAACTGCACTATTACAGACTATTATAAGTACAGTGCAATACCGCTATTATTTCGAAATTCTTACACAATGTATCGAAGTCTACTCCAACTAAGCATAAGGAGAAAGTAGTATTTTTTTTGCCATAATGGATTATTCTGTATGTATAGCTTTATTGTGAGAAAAAACATTTGTTATTCTTTTTCACCAAGTTTCCAAATACCGCGAGGTCCAACAGATAGGTATCAGGAGATACCGCAAAAAGGCCTGTTTTACCACATCGTGTAAAGCAACCAAGTAAATCTGCAATCTGGATACTTGGCCTGAACTCGCACACATGATTCCAAAACTTTAATAACTCATCCAAAGTGTCCTGCGTTCCCCCATAGCGAAAGAAAGCTATCACAGTATAACTATTACCCTTAGTTTTCATGGCAAAAAAGGTAGCTGATTGGAAAAGAGAACTGTGTGCGGTTAAACGAGAAACCAACGACAAAAAGTCTATCTTAATATCTACCTGCAATAAATGCTTAACAAATTCTATCATATACCATCTGTTATAGCGACTATTAAACAAATATCTATCCATCAAATAATTGTCTACCACATCGTTATAGTGGGCATTGTGCTCAACAAAACACGGCTTTATTCCATTATCCAACCGAAAATATCTAACTGTAGACCTAGAATAAGCGGGGCGACCATTACGTTGTACCACAGGGAAATGAAAAACTTCGGCCATTGTGATGCACACAACCAAGTATGTGTTAAAGGTTTTAGTCGTTAATACAAAATAAAGAAGCCAACAAAACTAAATATTCTACACCTTCTCGGTGGTACTAAATAGTACAAAATACTTAAATTGGTACAATGGTACAACACTAAATTCCCAGCTGGTACAAAATAAAATATTCCATTCAAATTTTTTTGCCCTTTACAAAACTAAATTCCGTACATATGCCACTCAAATTCATTTATTCTTCCTTTTGACCTCTAAAATAATAATAATAATGATTTAAAATTTAATTTTCCATTTTTTTCACTCTCTCCTTATCTCTACTTAATTAAAAACTATCGTTTCTACTAATACTGTATTTACCCATATGGAACTGTCTCAAAATTATCGGTTCGTTTTCTTTTACTAGATGTAGAGTTTACTGAATCGACACCCTACTAGTGGTTTCTAATGCTTGGTCCTCTTAAGTCTGCTCCAAATAAGCATAAGGAGAGAGTAGTATTTTTTTGCCATAGTGGCTTAATCCGTATGTATTCGAAAATGAAAGTCGCAATAATGCCATATTGTTTTATTTTTTTACTATGTACTAATTGATCTACTCGCAGCAGGATTAGTTAAAATGAACCTCCTTCAAATTTGTTTCTTCGTTACAAAAGGCACATAAAATGGTCTCTCTTTGCTTTTCCTCCGTTTATTTGTAGAGCACAAAAAGATAAAATAGTCTTTCTAAAAAAGCCAACAAAACCGAATGGGTTACACAAATTTATATCTTTGTATATTTTGAGTACTACAAAATTAAATAAAATGGCCCTTCCCCGTTTTCTTCTGTAGAACACCCAAATTTATTCCTTCGTTTATTTTAGTAGTACAAAAATGTACATAAATACTGAGCTATTTAAATTTTACCTTCTTCGCTTTTTTTCTGCTTAGTACAAAACTGATTAGGTCACCCAAATTTATTCCTCCTTCGGTTTCCTTTTTGTCGTTGGTGCTCCATTTTTTGTTGGTACATGAAAAAATAGGCCATCCAAATTTTATTCGTTCTTCACTTCTTTTTCTTATTTTGCTTGGTACAAAAGTGAATAGGTCACACACATTTATCTCTTCGTTTGTTTAAATAGTACAACATGGTCTAGAAATTCTGAGCTAGTTAAAAATTGATTGCTTTGTTTAATCGTGTAGCTCCTCTTTTCTGTTTGGTACAAATTCTAAGTCGGTTAAAAATGGTCTCGTTGGCACGAAAAGAAATAGGACACCCCCAATGAATGGCAGAAAAAAAAGTATAGAATGCTGATTCTGCAAACTGAATAGGTCACCCAAATTTATTCCTTCTTCGGTTTCTTTTTTGTCGCTGGTGCTCCATTTTGTTTGTTGGTACATAAGAAAATAGTCCATCCAGATTTTATTCGTTCTTCACTTCTTTTTCTAATTTTGCTAGATACAAAACTAAATATTCTACCCAAATTTATTCCTTCATTTATTTGATTAATGGCCCTTCCCTTTTTCCAGTTGGTACATAAGGAAATAATCCAATCAAACTTTTCTGGTTCGAACAAAACTAAACACTCCATCCAAATTTGAGTATTTCAAAATGAAATGAAATTCTGAGTTAGAAAATAGTCCTTCTTGCTACAAAATTGGAAATCTCACTCAAGAGACCTTCGTTTGTTTAAATAGTACACTTCTGAGCCGGTTAAATTTATCCGATTGTTTGTTTATTTAAAATACGCCGTTATTTCTCATTGGTGCAAAATTGAATAGGTCAATCAAATTCATCCCTTTGTTTGTTTAAATATTAGAACATGGTCTAGAAAAATGACATTTCTCATTGGTACAATATTCCATCGTTTATTTAATTAGTACAAGAAGACCTATAATTCTCAGCTAGTTAAAAGGGCATATATTTGCTTTCTTTTTCGTTAGTCCATCCAAATTATTTTTTTCGTTTATTTGGAATAACCCAAACAGGTACAGAAATTCTGAGCTAGTTACAGATTAGATTGCTCGTTGGTGCAAAATTCAATAGGCCACTCAAATTTATTCCTTCTTCACTTTTTCTGCTTTGTACAAAATTTATCCGTTACTCCGTTTACGAGCTCTCGATGGTCATTATATTGGAACTTGCAGTGATTGATGAACTATTACTAAATGTGGAAACACCGCCTCAATATTTGGCTCCGTTTTCGAGTTTGACCTTTGACCTTGATGGTTGATACTTTTGAGACATGTGGTCTTTGGTGACCGATTACTAAATGTGGAGACAGCACCTGAATATATGGCTCAGTTTTCGTGTTATTAGGTTTTAAGTATGTTGACCTTTGACCTCGATGATCATTATTTTGGAACTTGTAGTAGTTGATGACCAGTTACTAGATTTGGAAACATTATCTCAATATGTGTCTCAGTTGTCGAGTTATTAGGTTTTAAGTATGTTGACCTTTGACCTCGATAGTCATTATTTTGGAACTTGTAGTACCTGATGACCAATTACTAAATGTGGAAACACCATCTCAATATGTGGCACCGTTTTCGAGTGATTAGGTTTTAAGTATGTTGACCTTTGACCTCGATGGTCATTATTTTGGAACTTGTAGTAGTTGGTGACCGATTACTAAATGTGGAAACATTATCTCAATATGTGTCTCAGTTGTCGTGTTATTAGGTTTTAAGTGTGTTGACCTTTGACCTCAATGGTCATTATTTTGGAACTTGTAGTACCTGATGACCTATTACTAGATTTGGAAACAGCATCTCAATATGTGCCTCCGTTTTCGTGTTATTAGGTTTTAAGTATGTTGACCTTTGACCTCGATGATCATTATTTTGGAACTTGTAGTAGTTGATGACCAGTTACTAGATTTGGAAACATTATCTCAATATGTGTCTCAGTTGTCAAGTTATTAGGTTTTAAGTATGTTGACCTTTCACCTCAATGGTCATTATTTTGGAACTTGTAGTACCTGATGACCAATTACTAAATGTGGAAACACCATCTCAATATGTGGCACCGTTTTTGAGTGATTAGGTTTTAAGTATGTTGACCTTTGACCTCAATGGTCATTATTTTGGAACTTGTAGTACCTGATGACCAATTACCAGACTTGGAAACACCATCTCAATATATGGATCCGTTTTCGAGTTATTAGGTTTTAAGTAGGTTGACCTTTGACCTCGATGGTCAATGTTTTGGATCTTGTAGTACCTGATGACCAATTACCAGACTTGGAAACACCATCTCAATATATGGATCCGTTTTCGAGTGATTAGGTTTTAAGTATGTTGACCTTTGACCTCGATGGTCATTGTTTTGGATCTTGTAGTACCTGATGACCAATTACCAGACTTGGAAACACGACCTCAATATGTGGATCCGTTTTTGAGTTATTAGGTTTTAAGTGTCATACAAACGACGTATCCCTCATAAACTATAAGACCCAGGTAAAAGTAGGTGTGGTATTGGTAATCAGCATGTCCGAAAACACCCATATGCCGAGTTTCATCCAAATTGGATAAAATTGTCATAGAAAGGGCGTATGCCACAAAAAACTATAGGACCCAGTTAAAAAATAAGTATGATATTCGTACTCAGCATGTTCGAAAACCCCCATATGCAGAGTTTCATCCAAATCGGTTAAAATTATCATAAAAAGGACGTATCCCACATGAACCATAAGACCTAGGTAAAAATAAGTATGATATTCGTAATCAGCATGTTCGAAAACCCTCATATACCGAGTTTCATCCAAATCGGTTAAAATTGTCGTAGAAAGGGCGTATGCCACATAAACTATAAGACCCTGGTAGAAATAAGTGTGGTATTCTTTACCAGCATGGTCGAATCGGAAATGTAAATGTTTCTGCGCATGCGTGTTATTTGTACTAAATCGGATTTGGCATACGCAACCAAGTGTGGGTGTATACTATGTTATTTAGGGGATGAAAAATAGGTCATAGTCTTTTATGACCTGCTTGTTGCACGTAGTCTGCTCTATTGAACAGGGACCACAACTGCAACTGGGACAGTCTGTAGTCTAGTGTAATTTTTCTGCGCATGTGTGCAATGTGTAATTAATTGGAAATTTAATTTTACTGCACATAAGCAATCAAGTGTGTGTGTGTGTGTGTATGTTGTTATTTTTTTATTCTCTGCTCTATTATGTTGCTATAAAGTGCTCGTAAAAGAGAACGGGGGTGTTATGTCTTATTTTATGTTTCTGCGCATAGCCGTAGTCTGCTCTTGAACTGGGACAATCTGCGGTCTGCTCTATTATGTTGCTATAAAGTGCTCGTAAAAGAGAACGGGGTGTTATGTCTTATTTTATGTTTCTGCGCATAGCCGTAATCTGCTCCTGAACTGGAACAGTCTGCGGTCTGCTGTGTGTGTGTGTGTGTGTGAGTGTGTGTGTGTGTGTTGTTATTTTTTTATTCTCTGCTCTATTATGTTGCTATAAAGTGCTCGTAAAAGAGAACGGGGGTGTTATGTCTTATTTTATGTTTCTGCGCATAGCCGTAGTCTGCTCCTAAACTGGAACAATCTGCGGTCTGCTCTATTATGTTGCTATAAAGTGCTCGTAAAAGAGAACGGGGGTGTTATGTCTTATTTTATGTTTCTGCGCATAGCCGTAATCTGCTCCTGAACTGGAACAGTCTGCGGTCTGCTGTGTGTGTGTGTGTGTTCTGGTACCATTGATATAGAGAACGACAGTTCTGCTCCGGCGGAATCGGAACAGTTTTGCGCATATGCGCAGTAGGTCAAAAATTGGTCTCCATTCTCTGCTATGTTTAAAAAAAGTGCTCATAAAAGGGAACGAATCTTTGCCATGTTATGTTAAATAAGCCATAGTCTTTTATTAGCTCTGCTAGTCTTATGTAATTTCTGCTATGTGTTCGTAGTCTCTGTGTAATATCTGCTATGTTAAAAGTGGTCATAAAAGGGAACGAGTGCGTGGAGGGTGATCCGGTGCCGACCGATCAGCGCAGACCGTGCGCGTGGCCGGCCAATCAGCGTCAAGGGGGCGAGGTCCGACGCCAGCCAATCGGTGGGGTCCGCTGCCAGCCAATCGGCGGGGGTCCCGCGCCAGCCTATCAGCGCAGTAGATACTCCTAAAATGGCGGTCATAAAAGAGCGTGACCAATCGCCGTTAAGGGGGCGGGGTCCGGTGCCAGCCAATCGGTGTGCAGGGGCGTGGCTAGCACCGACCAATTAGCGTGAAGGGGCGTGGCCTGCGCCGACCAATCAGCGTCAGGGGCGTGGCCGGGGGCGTGGCCTGCACCGACCAATCAGCATGAAGGGGCGTGGCCGGGGGCGTGGCCAGCCAATCAGCGTCAAGGGGCGTGGCCAAGGGGGCGGGGTCACGTGACCTGCGCCAGCCAATCAGCGTCGAGGGTTTGCGCATGCGCAGTAGGAAAAAAACAGCACCAAGTGTCCCCACCCTACTGGCAAAAACCTGTTCTTCCCGTCCGAAGAACAGGCATTTAAGCTAGTCTAACATGTAAAAATGAAACTGGTCTTCATGAAGAAACGGCTGAACCGTTTGAAGTGATTTTCGGAATAAAAGTATCGTATACCTCGAATTAGGTTTTAATTGTGTCATTTTGACTAAAATGCGTACCTTAAAGGAGGAGGGGACTGAACATTTATGCAACAAAAATAAGTAAATAAATAACATCTCACAATCTCGTCAAGTTAGGAAGATAAAACTTGATGTATAAACTTCCCATTAAAAATGGACATGTCTCCCAGCGTTTTAGATTTTTTTGGGGGGAGGAGAGGCAACCTTTGTTTCTATGTGCACTATGTTCCTAATACACGTAGGAACAACAGATGGAAGTTCTTCTACTCACGTAAATGTAATGAAAAAATCCATACATTCCCAAAACTATTTTCGTGAAGGATTACATGAAATTTCATACGTCGTTCGTTATTTGGTATACTGTGTAAAACTTTGTTCATAGCAAAAAGTGACAATTAATACAAATTCTCATTGTTAATAACTAGATATATGTGACTAGCTGAAATGCCTGTTCTTCTTACAGAAAGTATAGGTTTATGTAAATTATTTGAGACCTTTCCTCGTTTTATGATACGCATTGGAGAGGTCAAAATCGATGCAGCTTGGAGTAGTTCGCGGCAAGGGCGTCGATTTTTCTGTAACTTTTTTCTTTGGGAGGGGGGGGGGGGCATTCAGATGTGTGTTTGGTTGCAGACAAGAGTCTAAGAAGGCATATATGAGGATTTTAAGACAAACTGAGTTCAAATTATGTCAAATATTGTATATTCATAAAAAAGTAGTATACATATAATCATTATGAAGGCAGGTACTAGCATTACAGAATTACGTATAAAGTTGAAAAAAGTTCACTAAAGAATATTGTTCTAAGTTAGTAAAATTAAACTTTTTGCTGTAACTAAAATGTAAACTTAGGGAAGAACATGAGAGCCCACATCAGGATTGAGGGGCGGGCCCCCGACACCCCAGGATCGGCACCCTGAGTTCTGGGACAAACATAGTTACACTAATTTTATATACCCAAATACATAGATGTCCCCCTTAAGACGAGAATTTTGAAAAACGTTAGAACACAGGTCCTACTATTTATAATGAAGCATTTATGTACCATGTTTCATCTTCTCAAGTTGAGTGAATTGTGAGATATAAAATTTTTCGAATAAATTTTGAACCCTCACTACACATTTTAATCAAAGTAAGATTATAGAAATATAAGTTAAGCTATATAGTCCAGTCATGTCCCAAATATAATCAAAATTGGTCTACCGGTTACAAATTTAATCTTCCTAAAGTTGAGAGGATCGTGATATGCATAAATTTTGATCCCCATCTCAGTCCCCCGTTAAGATACGCGCTTTGGTCAAACAAATCTAGGATAGTCCATGGTCCTCTCATGAACCAACAATCATTAAAATCGATCCAGACGCCTAGGAGGAATTTGTAGACAAATATAGTTTCATTCATTTTTATATTCATAGAAGATAGAAAATGCCCACTTAAAACAAGAATTTTCGAAAACTGTAGGACATGGACAAGGGTCAGCTTATTTTAAATGAAGAATTTGTATAACAAGTTTCGCCTTTTTGAGTTTAGAGGATTGTAAGATATTGAATTTTTCACATAAATTTTGAACCCTTCTTCCCTCCTTAGGAGACGCATTTTAATCAACATTAGAGAAACCTAAACTACATAAGGGTCAACTCAGGTGCTGAAAATAATCAAAACCGGTCTAGTGGTCTATTCATATTCATTTATATTCATATTTATTTGCCTGTTCATAGCTTACAAATGAGGACAATCCTCAATTAAGCATTACAGTTGTCAGATATGATTTACATTCTCTATATATTATCAGTATAGTAAGTTTCCACAGAGTAATAGCTTTTTTTTAACAATAATTCTAACAGAGTATTTCTGAATATCCGTTTTTCGTTAATGTCCTTATACTTTGTTGGTAATTTGTTATATAATTTTATACAATTCATATACACAGTTTTGCTAAAATTTGCATAATTATGTTGGATAATGTACATATTACAATTCTGCCTAGTATTGTATGAATGAATCGTATTAGCTAAAGTAAATAAATCCTTGTGCTCGATTACATACATAATTGTGCGATATATATATAAACTAGGTAATGTCAATAATTTATATTTTTTAAAAATATTTTTACATGAGGATCGTTCAGGCATGCTAAACATTATTCTAATAATTTTTTTCTGTATTCGGAATGTACTAGTACTTATTCTCGAATTCCCCCAAAATATAACACCATAGTTTATTATTGAAAAAACTTTGCTATAGTATAAGGACATGACAGCTTCCTTGCACAAACTACCTTGCAACCTACGGAATGCAAAGCAGAGTGAACTGAGTTTGAGAACAAACATCGTAACACTGTATCAGGTTGTCCCAGAAGTCCTTACCATCAGCACACTGTTCTAGTCCTACATGAGGTAAAACTTTAGGAGGATAGGTGGCGCCACCAGTACAAACTGTTGGCAGGCAGAGAGGACAGGTTCGTGGGATCAAGTGAAGGCAAGTACTGCATGTATAGTGAGTGTTCCTGTAAAGTCAAAAAGGGCAACATGAGTGAGGGCCAAAATGCAATTTGAGCTATGCTATGACTTTTATGGAAAAAAGGACTAACTGTAAAAGCTGCAGCGGAGGAAATTTGTCGTGTAGAGAACAAAGCATTAATGGCTAGATCGATAGCTTCCGTTGGTTCAAAAAATTTACTTTGGGTGATTTAAACCTTGTGACAAGCCCGACAAGGGTAGGTCTCCGATGGATATTAACGGCCCTCTGCAAGATACTGTGAGTGCTGAACCACAACCGAGTACATGTGTATTAGCAAAAGTGGTTGGGACATCCGAATCGACAGTAAATCGTCTCTTGAATGACATAAATTACGTCAACAGACAACCCCGACAAAGTCCCATGAGCTGACAGAGGAACAGGCCCAGCGCAAAGTAGTAATTTGCTAGATTTTGTTTAAAAAAATAAATAGAAAAACGCGTGATCTTCGTTTTTGATGGAGAATTGTAACAGAAAATGAGAAGTGGGTGTTTTTGAAAAACCCTGACACAGGTAAACTGTGGGTGAAAAAAAGGACAGGAAGCTCTAACCAAGGTGAAACAGGACAGATTTGGGGAAAAGCTCATGTTAGGTGTTTGGTGGAATATTGATGAGATAATTCATTTTGAGTTTGTTCCAGAGGGTTGTGTTGTAACAGGCTCTAGCGCAAATCCCGGGGGATGAGGGGACATATCCCCTCCAATCTTATAACTGGGGGAACTGTCCCCCCAATAATCGGATTTGATTTTTTTTTTTTTTTTTTTTTTTTTTTGCGGAGAAATGTGATAATTTGTGTCTGGCTGCCACAAAGGAAAGTGAGATGAAATTGATGTCCCTTGCTGTATAATATACAACAGGTTCACCTCAGAAATCACATTCATCTACCGTAATATGACTCCCATTTCCCCCTACCAGAATAAGCCTCATATCTGCCCACTTCCCAATGTTGAAGACAACTCTGCTCTCCTGATCCTCCTACATTGTTTTTCAACTTCACGAACATTTTGAACATCGTTTAAAAATTATGTGAACGATATTACCCGTCCCCACCCCCCAAGGTTGAAGACAGATTTGCGCCCATGGTAATAGGTGAACTGTGTTCTGAACAATTAAGCCAAGTGTATTCCATTCTGAACGAGAAATATCCGGCATTAACGAGGAGGAAGAGGTTATGCTGCAAATTGACAATGCTCCGAGTCATCGGTCTCGAAGTGTGACCAACATCCTGGCTGAACTTGAAGGGTTTGAGTTGTTATCTCATCCTGCATACAGTCCAGATGTTGCACTCTCAGATTATAGTTTGTTTCGCTATCTCACACATTTATTGTGTGGTCGGCAATTCAATTCATATGATGAGGCGCATGCTGCCTGTCGTGAGTTTTTCAATTCTAAACTTGCCACCTGGTTATCGCCATCAGATTGAATTGAGTGAATATCATCAAGGGTTTATATACCTGTATAGAAATAAATTTTCCCGAACTTGCCTAAAATATTAGTTATCACTATGTCGAAATACAGATGGTGATCAGAAAAATGGAAACACCTGTAGTTGGCAACACGTCAGATGTATGGGTTGGCAGTGGTGTCGTGGCGCCCGCAGCGCCGGACCGCTGGTGGTGGTGTGTTAGGTCGGTCTCCATACTATGTCAGGCGCAGTGGAACAGCAGTGTCCAGTGGCTGTAGCAGACGGAGATAGTGTAAAATGGGAGACCGCTCAGATTTTCAAAGAGGGCAAATTGTTGGTGCGCGGTTATGTGGAGTGAGTGTGACGGCAGTGGCTACTGTGTTAGGTGTGTCGCGTGGAACAGTGTCGAAGGTGATGACGGCCTACACAACACATGGGAAAACCACATCGGGGAAGCGGAACAGTGCTCGGAAGAAAATCATGAGTGACAGGTCACGCCGGGTATTAAAGCGCATTGTCACGCAGAACCGTCGTGCCACTGCGGAGCAAGTGACGGAGGAACTCAATCAGCACCTCCCTCACCCTGTTTCGACAATCACAGTCCGCCGCGAATTACATGACATGAACTTACGGGGTCGTGTTGCACGGGCCAAACCGCTCATCAGGGTCCATAACGCTTTCGCACGCCGTAAATGGTGCCGCGACCATGCAACTTGGACCGTTGAGGAAAGGAAACGTGTGATATGGTCGGGTGAGTCATCCTTCACCCTATTCCCAACCACGGGCCGTGTTTATGTGTGGAGAACGCCCAAAGAAGCTTATGATCTGCAGTCTCTCCGCCCAACTGTGAAACATGGCGGCGGCTCGGTGATACTGTGGGCCGCCATATCATGGTTTTCATTGGGTCCTGTGGTCACACTTAGCGGACGAATCACTGCCAACGATTATGTCGCAATTTTAGGAGACCACTTGCATCCTATGGTCCGGATGTTGTTCCCGGACAATGACGCCATCTTCCAGGATGATAATGCACCCATTCACACAGCTGGCGTTGTTGCAGCGTGGTTTGAGGAACATCGGGATGAAGTTCAACACCTCCCCTGGCCCGCTCAATCCTCAGATCTCAACATAATACAACGTATGTGGTCCGTCTTGGGAACACGACTCCGGCGACGATTTCCACCTCCATCCTCTCTCACAGAACTGGCCGATGCCCTGCACGAGGAATGGTGTAAAATTCCACTTACTACCATTCACGACCTCTATGCCTCCATCCCACGTCGCATCAAGGCTGTTCTGAAGGCGAAAGGTGGCCCGACACCATATTAATCTGGTAAGTTGCAATTTCGTTCAGGTGTTTCCATTTTTCTAATCACCATCTGTATGTTTAAATCAGTTTCACATATTCAACAGGTGAGTTGCATTTCACATTGTGAAACTATGAAAAATATCAAATTGTGGGAATTCAATACAGAAACTGGAAGTAGATTATCTTTCACTTCTGGTGGCAAAGGACGGATAAGATTGGGAATGGAAACTGTTCTTCAGACTCTCTACCTATATGAGAAAACATTTTTTTCGCTACCTATTACCATTTTTGATTAGCAATTTCTACAATTTTTTTTAGAGCTGAGAGATATTCTTGCGATGTTGAATCAATATATTTTTTAAAAAATGGTTCACACTACTTTATTATTTTTTTTTTTAAAGATTGGACAGTGTTGAAACCAGATATCACATATTTCTACCAGTTCTGGTTTGGGTAGATGAATATGAGTGAGGTTAAAACTAGTGCTGGTCACAAAAACCGATTTTTCAGTTTTTGGTTTTTTAGGAAAACCGAAACCAATTTCTAAACATTTTCAAAAACCGGTTTTCCCTTAAACCGATTTTCACCAAAACTTATTTCGGTTTTCACCAAACCTTATTTCAGTTTTCTTCGGCTTTCTGAAGAAAACTGAAAACGGTTTCGGCGAAAAGATGAACCGGTTTCTGGAGCAAACCGAAACCGGTTTCGGTGGAAAACCGAGCCGGTTTGGGAGAAAATCTAAATGACGGTTTTTCAGGTTTCTATTTTTCTAGAAACCGGTTTCCGGTTTTTAAAAATAAAATCATGTTTCTTCCATCCGTAGTTGAAACCTATTCTTCTGGCGCTGCATTGATATCAAAATGTCATTTCTCAGTATTTCTTAATCTTTTGCTCTATGGAGATCCGTATTGAAACCGGAGTTGGTATTACATTTCTACAACTTTCGGTTTCAGTTCAGGGATATGAGTGGAGATAAAGTCTATTCGATCTATTCTTGGGAAGCTGAACACATTTTGAAAATCTGATTCTCATTATTTATTGATGTTTTGCTCTAATTCCAATCAATGTTTAAACTGAAAGTAGTTGATTTCTAATTGTTCCAGTTTGAATAGAATAATGTGTGTAGAGATGGGACGATGGATTACTCTTGGGACGTTGGTTCTACATCAAAGAGCCAATTCTCGTGATTGTTTTATTGAGATCAATATTAAAACCGGAAATAGTAGATTTTTACCACTTCCGGTTTTCGTAGAGAGATAAAGGTGGAGGTGGAATATATTCTTAGGACGCTAAGTACATTTAAGAAAATCTCTTGTCTATCGCTGCTTTTCTTTTTCTATGATGATCAACATTTAAACTGAAAGTGTTTTTTTTTTCTACCACTTCTAGTATGATTGATAGACGAAATGGAACCTATCTTTAGAATACGGAACTCATCGAGGAACCGCTTTACGCTGGCAGTTATTGTTTTTGCAATTATATCTGTTGAAAGTGGATCTCAGAGATTTTAACAAATGCCAGAAACAAAACTCACAGATATCAATGTTAGTGCCGTGACGTCAATTAGTTCAAGAGTTAGAAGAGTTTCTTTCAGGCAATTGCCCCTACTCCAGCTCTGAGGTGCTGTGTTACCTATTAAATTAATGTATATTAAATTAGGTGATTTACAGATTCGAGTTGACGCGGAAGGGTCCCACAAGTTGTCGCTAAAATCTGATTGCCACATAGTACATCTGATAGAGCATCATGAGAAATGAAAATGAGCAAAATTTAAGGTGATATGGACCAGAAGGATCCGAGCTATGGGGCTTCAAAATTTGAATATCCAAAAAATTATATTATGGAGTTATGTACGTTTAAAGTAAATATCTTGAAAACCGTTAAAGCAACCAAAACAAAAGTAGAATATAATGAGAACAAAATGCCATATCGAAAACCACAAACAAGGTTGCCATAGATGAAGCAGTGTTGCCAACTCAGCATAACAGTATTTTGTTTCAAATAGCACCATATATAAGTGTGCACAGATTTAAAATGCACTATTATCACTAAACATAACAGTGAAGTATAGTGGTACATTGCTGCACACTGTTGGAGCTACGTGTGCTGAAAACGTTCAATGAAGAAGGCTGATACGTGGCGACAAATGATAATAAAGGAATGCATTAGAAATTGAGGGTTTTCTAATACTTCTGTAGCCTTAGTGAATAAGCAGATAATTCGCGCAAACTAAATTATACACGCGAGGAAAAGAACACACGTTTTCTAATTCTGTAAATTGGTTCTTCAGACTATTTTATCAATATTTGGAAGAATACTTTCTTGGTTTATGTCTTTGGTGTTAAGGCGTTTTTTTTTTTTTTTTTTTTTTTTTTTTTTTTTTTTTTTTTTTTTTTTTACTTCCTCTCCTACGCATTATATGATTATGTTACTGTACACTGTAATATTGTCATTATTCACATTGCAAATACAATTATTTTATTACTATCTCATTTCGTTTTTAGTCGGCCCGGATAGCCGTGTGGTCTAGAAAGCTAGACAAGCGACATATTAGGGATCGCGGGTTCTAATTCCGCCTCGGACATGTTTTTGTTGTACGTTTCACCTTACATTTCATTCTTATTTTTCTCTTTCATAGTGGTTCGGATCCCACTTTACACTATAGGTCCCGTCCTATATAGCTTCGGAGCTGACAGAGGACGTAAAAGTGGCATCATGATGATTTATTCAGAAATGCTTAATATGAGTATTCGTTTAAGTTGGGGACGTGAAACTCAATATATAAGCTCATAATAAAGAGGTGGTGAGGTGATTTGGAGTTTAACGTCCCGTTCAGCAGCGAGGCTATATGAGACGTGGACATGAGTTACAGCGTTTTCAACAACATCACTTCTAAAAGGAAAAAGAGAGACGTTTTTAGTGTGAAGAATTGGTCAGTTTATTTGTTTCATCATAAGCATTTGCCATTTGCTTTAGTAAACATGTTTAATAAATAAACACCTAATAGCCGAACTCCATTTGGGGCGGGAAGGAAGTCGATTGAGGGCGGGCTCCCATCTGCCTCCTTAGGTAAACCCCTGTCAACATCTGTGACATATTTGATACAGGTTTTGTAACAAATAGAAGACGGTGTGAAACTTTAATTGATATTCATTCCGTACAAATATGGGAGGTCGCTGTTTAATTTATCGTACCCCTTGCTCACCAAACTTGAAACCGTCAGTGTTCTAGAGAATACATATCTATCATTCACTTGCAAAAATCCAATATGGATGATGATACCGGGGATGCCAGTTGAAGGGGGGGATTCTTTTAATCTACATGAGTAATTTTCGAAACGCTGGATGTAACGACATGAAATCTAGTACAGTGTCTTGACTTCTATGCGAGCGGTCCTGGGTTCGATTCCCGGTGGGACACTCGGTCGAAAAAGTATAAAAAGCTTTTTCAGGCCAGTCGCCCTGAATGAGATTTTCCTGGGTTTTCCTCGTTCGCAGAGCTCCTTCGTGGCTAAGTGGTTAGCGTACTCGCCTTTGGCGTTGGAGATCCGGGTTCAATTTCCGACAGGAGTGCATGTGGTTCGGATTCCACGTTAATCATAGGTTCCGTCACATAAAGCCTCGCTGCTGAAAGGGACGTTAAACTCAAAATTAACTAAACTCATTCCTCGTTCACAACACTCAGATGCCGGGGTGGTACCTAAACTATAGGTCCCAGGCATCTTCCTTTCTTCCCCAATCCTTTCTTCCTTTCCTTTCTCCGGATAGTGTGTTCGCCGAGGGACGTCATCCCTCAAACGTGATGGTCTCAATGGCTTTATATGTCGAAAGCCCAGAAATATAAATTCTAAATCCTCGTGCAGTCTCTCTCTCTCTTTTTTCTTTATCTTTTTTTCTCACACGGGAAGGTCGCACAAGTTGTCGCTAAAATCTGATTGCCACATAGTACATCTGATGGGGCATCATGAGAAATGAAAATTAGCAAAATTTAAGGTACTATGGACCAGGAGGACAGGAGCTATGGGGCTTCAAAATTTGAATTTCCAAAAAAAAAATATATATCATGGAATTATGTATGTTTAAAGTAAATATCTTGAAAACCGTATCAAAACAAAAGTTGCACAATATAATGAGAATAAAATGCTCTATTAAATCCACAAACAGTGTTGCCATAGGTGAAGCAGTGTTGCCATCTCAGTATAAAATATTTTGTTTCAATTAGCACCATATACAAGTATGCACAGATTTAAAATGTTCTATTATCACTAAACATAACAGTGAAGTGTAGTTGTAAAGTGTTCCACACTGTTGGAGCTACGTGTGCTGAAAATATATAATTGAGAAGTCTGATATGTGTCAACGCATGGTAATAAAGGAATCTGGGTCTCATACTATGAATTTAGTTCAAATGCATAACACCGATAGTACAAAATATTGATGCATTTGAAAAACGAAATTTAGTGATGCCATTTTTAATACGGGAAATTGTCCCCTTTAGAAATCGAAATTTTTAAAAGGTTGAAATACGTTTTCGATTAATTTCAATTAGGAGTTTAAGAGACCCCATCACGGCGAAATTAAAATACCGCTAATTTTACAGTAATTATCTGATATCTTCAAATAGATAATCGAAATGTGGAACAAGAGCGCCGTAGACAATATTATTTTACATAAGATACCGTTATCACGACTCACTTATCTGCTTTCGATTCCCAGACATTTATTTTCTCGTTTCTAAATGGCTGGAAACGGAAAGCTACTAGGTGACTCGTGATAATGGTATTATACCTCATGCAAAATAAAATTGTCTCCGGCGCTCTTGTTCCACATTTCGATAATTTTTTATCTATTTGAAGGTATCACATAATTACTGTAAAATTAGAGGCATTTTAATTTCGCCGTGATGGGGCCTGTTAAACTCCTAATTGAAATTGATCGCATAATTACTGGGGGCTTAAGGCCAGTCAGCACCTTGCCTACGGCATTGACACTAATTAATTATCAACTTTGTAACTCTCATTTACCTAACTAGGTACACTCAGTTGTTATTTTCTTAGCCTACTATACTACTACATAACTGTTTGAGAGAATCTTATTTTTTGTTCCATTTTTATTTTTGAGCGAAGATACGAGAAAAAATATGGTGATTATGAAAAAACAGCGAATCGAGATTCCAGCTGATTTACACATTTCATGGCCTCTACATGCGGGAAAACAGATTTTTGGATGTAGATCTATGTCCATCTGTTTATCTGCCTGTCCGTCAGTCCCAATGTAAAGATGTTCACTCATCTAGAGGCCATACCGTTCAACATATTAAAACCAAATTTAAAACTTAATTTTTAAAATAAGATTATCCAGAAGTGTGTTTTTTTTTTTTTAATTTTCTCTCTGTACGCTAAAAGTAAGGGTAGTTTACTGAAGGGTGAAAATTAAAATTTGCAATTTTCTCAAAAACGGCTCTATCGATTTCGTTCATTTTTCATAAATCAATGTTGTACTAACAATCCTATAATATAGTAAGTACAATACATATAGTATAAGTAATTTTACTAGGGAAAAAATCAGAAGTGGTAGTTTATTCTTGTGAGTGAGTTTTCCATATTATTTTGTCAAAACAACACAGGTGATTTTGTTTATATTTCGTAAATAAATATTTCATCCATACCCTGACTATATATGTCATAACTGATTTGTCTTGAAAATATGCACAAGGGGTAGTTTATTCCTAGGGTATTTTCTCGGACGATTTTCTAAAAAATGACTCAGGCGATTTTGTTCATATTTCATTAATAGACATTAATAGCTTAACAATATGACCTAACTCATTTGAAGTGAAAAAAATCATAAGGGATAGTTTATTTTTGTAAGTGATTTTCCATATTTCATTAATAACGCTATATTGTTGCACAAATCACTTGACACGAAAATACTTACAAGAGTAATATCATATTATTATTATTATTATTATTATTATTATTATTATTATTATTATTATTATTATTATTATTATTATTATTATTATTATTATTATTAAGATTTACCTTAAATACAACTCATGGGATTATGTTGATATCTCATAAGCAAATGTTTGATAAATAAACTTATTGCATGATAGTCATTTGTCATTAAAAAGTCATTACACATTACTTGTATTTGTTAATATCTTCCCGAAGAGCACAAGTACTAGGGATGGTATCGAGACGAGACGAGACGAGACTTTGTACAGTCTCGGTCTCGTCTCGGTTGATAAGTAGCGGTCTCGGTCTCGATCTCGTCTCGAGTCAAAAATCACCGTCTCGGTCTCGTCTCGAAGGTCTCGAAATAAATAGTATGAAATTAAATTTGTGAAAGTATTATTATCGTACAGTCTGTCGTTTCCGGTTCTTACTTTCTGCCTTCATTCTTGACAGAATTATGGTATGATGTACTTCTTCGTAGCTAAATTGCTAACGCTGATGCTTTCCATGACTGTGTTCCAGGTTCAATCATCAGTGGGTATAACATACTTGGGATAAAACCCTAATAGTAACCCATATTTCACTTTCAGCAATAGGCTTTGTCTCAAATAGCCTCAGTACTGCCTATACAATTAAACTCTATTAAATTAACTCCAGTACTATACAGTAGTTTATTTACTTCTTTTGAATCAGAATTGCTCAATACCTCCTAACGGATAACCCAACACATAGCAGTACGAATGTATTTAATCGTACCGAAATTGAAATTTTACAATTTCTCATTTATTATTCAATACGTTCTGCTTTGATTGTCATTTTAAAAACAGAATATAACGTTCATTATCTTAACAAATAGAGTAAATTATTACTATATTTTGTTTCAAATTGATCAATTGCTTTATTACTGTTTCATATCTCAGTGTTCAATTGACACTTTAAAACAGGCACTTCCTTAACCTTATGGTGGGAGCTACGGCACTCATCTTTGCTATCTGTGGTCTCGGGTTGGATCACCAAACAAGTTAGATTCAAAGTCTTATGTTTCATGTAGTTCGCGTCTCACTTTAAGTACATTATGATTCTTATACAAGTTTATAAGGTAGTAATGTATAATATAAGCATATATCCAGTGCCGTAACATAGATTAAGCTTATTCTTGAGTTCTCAGAGGTGCATGGGGCCGCGGTGGCTCAGTGGTAGAGCGTTCACCTCTGGTGCTTGGGTCCCTCGTTCGATCCCAATCCCCGCCAAGTAAACTTTGTGGTGGACAAACACGGTGTGCGTGGGTTTCCTCGGGTTCTCCCGTTTCCTCCCACTTTCTTCATTCCACCATTTCATTCATTACTCATCATCATCGTCTCCTTTAGCCTAACCGGCATAACCGTGGGACGTAAAACTCAAAGATTTCATGTCATTTTTCTCAGCAGTGCATGTAATCTTTATTCGAGAAAACTAATCATGCGCTCATTACGCTGAAATTTTATATTGCTTGAAAATTACTTGCGAAACATGAACATACATATTATATAAGTATATAGGTAATTCGAGCTATATGTATCTATTTTCTCTGTCCCGGCAAAACAAGTGATTCTTAACTTTCTAGTTTTCTTTTGTAGTTTTGCTGCAATATGAAGGATCAAATTTGTTTTTCGCTGTATGAATTTCGTTAAATTTTGAATCTGTTTTTATCCTACCTTACCTAGTAAAAGTTATATATATACATGAACTTTAGAGGTAGACTATGCTAAGTCATTTTTTGGTCGAAATTGAGTTAAGAATACTTTTTTAATAGACTATGTTCTTTCTAGTGGTGTAACAATGTAAGTCGAAAATCATCCTATTACTTTGTAACTACTTAGCATAGTTTGAAAACAGTCTATAAGTCTTACTTAAGGAACTGGTTTTTCGCTTCTCTTGTAAAATCACGAAATTATGACTTGGTTTAGTTTACCTTTGAGGTCTAGATATAATAAAATCATAGCCATAATCATAATCAACCATTGTCAATCCACTGCTGGATGAAGGTCTTTCCAAGTCTTCTCCACAACTATCTATTTTGAGCAATTCTTTTTTCAGGTTACTCCCAGTTGTTCTTGATTTCGTCAAACCTTCTTGTATAAGGACGTTTCCTAGGCTGTTTTTATCGTGGTATCCTGTCTAGAATTGTTTTTGTTCATCGATCATAATTTCTTGCAATATGTCCAGCACATTTTCCAGCCCATGTTAAAAATTATTCAATTAGTACCAGTCATTAGTTATCAAATAATTAATTTCTACTGTATATATTTGGCCTACAAATAGTTCAAATCCGCTACTTTTGGAGCACAGACACGCTACTTTTTCGAATCTGGCAAACTGACTCAATGATTTAAATCAACACAATGTGAGGACCTCCATTTGGCGTAGCGGCTAGCACGCTTGACTTCGGTTCGCGTGGTCCCGAATTCGATTTCCGGTAGGGGTACAGTTGAACGACCGAATTGGTTCGGATTCCATTATAACCATTAGCTCCACGTCTCCTTTAGACGCCCTAGCATAATCATGGGACGTTAAACTAAAACAAACCAAACCAAAAATCAACACAATGTGCATTACTAACTGTAAGTCCTTGAATACTTGCATATAGCTATATGGTATGGATCGAGTTTGAGGTGGTCGGTGGTCAAACTATAACAAGTGAAATGTAACTAGGGTGTATTTAGAACTTTTAATTAAGCATGGTTTTGTGTACATCAGGTCTAAGGCTTAGGGGAACAACTAGTGTTACTGAAAAGTTATCAGTTACATTTAATTTCAGTTACAATTTGCATTTACATGTATTGCTGAAACCAAAACTTTGACATTGATATTATAAAAACTACGAAAAACATTGTCTTTTGAAAACATTCTTGCACCATAAAACAAATTACGAGTAATTTTAAAATATTTTGCAGTTTAGCTACGTTATTTGCACTATATTTAGAATAATATTTAGCAGTTTATTTAGGTTGACAACACTACTTAAAATAATGGAACTGCGACTTGTAACTAAAACCACTAAAAACTATTGTTGTAATGTTATAGAAGCAAACTAAAGCTACAATCATTATAAAAATTTAACACAAAAACGTTATTTTAAGCAATATAACAATCACTATCCACAGTGGCGTATTTACGATTTTGTTTCGGGAGGGGCTTTGCTAACTTTCGGAGGGGGCTTTGCCTGGAAATGTGAAAATTCTGCAAGATATTTAATTTACTTTACTATACTAAGATTTCGGGGGGCTTAAGCCCGGAAGCCACCCCCTAAATACGCCACTGACTATCCATGTGTTTGCTATCTCTGAAACGGTTTAAAGTAACTATTGTTGTTAATGACATTATGATCACTTAAGTCTTTTGAAAGCATCTACATGATAAGATATATCAGTATGTATGGTAAGATATATCATGATCTACGTGATATATCAGTATGTTTTCGAAGTAAAGTCTTTAGAAAAAGTTAAATTTTTCATTTCTTGTAACTTTGTTCCTTCATTCATTCAAAACACATTATACCATGATCATAGTATTTGACGCTAAGATTCAAATGATGCGCATTGCACCGTCTATGCTATTTGAGTTATTAGAGATCTCCAAAATGTTGATGTTGGTGATACTGTATTGTCTTTTCTTACACTGAATAATATGTGTAGTATTGTGGTTTTATGTAATATCTAAATTTAGAAATAGGTAATACCTTACATAGTGCAGTTTGAGAAAATACAACTTTATTTTCCGTTGGTAACACTGCTTGTTTATATATAGGCGCGGATCGAAGGGAAGGGCTATAAGGGCTATATCCCCCCTTAACGTTCAGGTATGCACTGAATAAAATAAGCTTCAATCCTGCTCTACACTGGATAAAAGAGGCAAAGTATGGTTTAGCCCCTCCCTTGATCATATCCTAGTTCCGCGCCTGTATATATAATATAGGCCTGATATATATATATATATACAGGGTGGTCCATTTTAATTTTTCCTCAGAAATATCTCGAAAACGGTTGAACATAATTGAACTGAACAAAAACTCAAATAGGAAATACTATGGGGCAAATCGAATAGTGTTGTCGCGGTGTCCCCAAGGGCCGCCCTTCATGGAGGCCCAGGGCCCAACTTTAAAATTTTAAATGGAAACATGGGGCAAGAGATACCTCGTTCGATAGACCTTCAAACACTAACAGAGTTGTGACAATGAACAGAACAAAAAGTGAAACAGGAAAATGACATAAAGCACGTCGGATGATGACGCGGTGACCCCCCAGGGCCGCCTTTCATGGGCGCCCAGGCCCAACTTCAAAATTGTCAATGGAAAAAAACTTAGGTCAAGTGATATCTCGTTCGATATATCTTTAAAAACTAAAAAGTGTTGTGGTAAAAGATTTTTTTCATATCGGTTACCGTATTCAAAATGGGCTCCAAGACATGGTGCCTGTATTAGATAAAACGTCCAGTATCACTGATAGGAAAACGGTTGGAGATAAATAAACAGTATAAAACTCGTATAGGAAATCGCAGAAGGTATTTATTATTCCACGCCTCGAGAATAATCCAACGGAGAAAAAGATTATTAAAGTATAAGTGAGATAATGCTAAAGGGGAAATCTGATTCTTAAAAAAATATCTTTCCGATCTCCCTTCGTAAATGGATGAAGCGGAAATGAATGGTAAAATCTCAAATGAGAACCCCACGTTTACTTGCGATAGGTATGGTTTGTCTGAAACACTTGGGTGTACAAGTGACTAATACTGTAATGCAGTAATGAACCAATATTGTGCAGACGACTTTTGAGCAAAACCAACATTTGTACTCGTTGTTCTAAAATTGCATTGTTCGACAAATTGGTTTAGCATTTCAGTTTATTCATTTTTTGCACAAATCATTGCCTGCAATCAAAATGGAGAGTAATATTTAACAAGAATTTTACCTACTTTTTTCTATTACAGACACCTATCTGTTATAAAATCACATTTCAGATAATTTTGTTGTGTAGATACAATTTGCAAAAACTAAGGTTCTCATTTGCAATTTCACCGTTTCTTCCCATCCCACTTCACCCACTTACGAAGGACGTTGGAACGATGATTTTCTAGGAACTAGATTTCCCCTTTTGCATTATGGCACTTTTACTCTAAGAATCCTCTCTTCTGTTGCAACATTTTCGAGTCCTGGAATAATAAATACCGTTTGTGATTTCCTATAGGAGTTTTATTCTGTTCATCCGTTATTATCTTCAACCGTTTTCATATTAGTGGTACTGGACGTCTTATCTGATACAGGCACCATGTCTTGGCAGTCATTTTGAAAACGGTGACCCACATGAACAATCTTTTGCCACAACGCTTTTTAGTGTATGAAAATCTATCGAACGAGGTATCTCTTGACCCATATTTTCGTTTAAAATTTTTAAGTTGGGCCTGGGCCTCCATGAAAACCGACCCTAGGGGGCACCGCGACAACATCATTAGATTTGCCCCGTGGATTTAATAGTTGAATTTTTGTTTGGTTCATTTATGTTCAACCGTTTTTGAGATATTTCCGTGGAAAGATTAAAATGGGCCACCCTATATATCTGTCTACTTATCTAACAACCGTTCAATTTATCATATATATATATATATATATATATATATATATATATATATATATATATATATATATAGAGAGAGAGAGAGAGAGAGAGAGAGAGAGAGAGAGAATATTATATACAACAACAGTGGATTTTTTAGGGAGAGGCTTGAGGAACGGGTAACAAACATTTGTGTTGTACGTGCAATGCGAAAAAATAATTACAAATTTATTTCGGGAGGGGCTTGAGCCCGATACCTACCCCCTAAATGCGACATTGTACATCAGTCAACCGTTCCCATATTATCGCATACAGCAACGAAACAAATTTTGAGTAAAGGGAAAATAACTATCAATATTCGAGACGAGACCAAGACTTTCGAGACTGACCATGGTCTCGTCTCGGTCTCGTCTCGATTTATAGAGGTCGGTCTCGGTATGTAAAAGTCCGTCTCGGTCTCGTCTCGATATATAAAAGTCCGTCTCGGTCTCGGTATCGTCTCGAATTATCGATACGAGACCGAGACGATACCGAGACTAGTCTCGGTCTCGGTACCATCCCTAACAAGTACATAGCAGGCATATGCATATCATGTTCCCTTAGGTACATGGGAATGTGCCCAGTATGTCTTATGTACCTATAAGAAAGAAATCACATGGATGGCAAATGATAGTCACAGTCTATGTTCACCCCTAGACACATGCCTGACAAGTATCTGCGGAACGTGCCTAGTATGTTCCCTATGCCGTAAGTGTCAATGACCACAAAATTACTTCCCCAAAATATGTTAAATCACCTATATGCGTAATATGTTTATATTAAGGTGAGTCTAGAAAACACTTTAAACAAGTAAAAAAAAATCTACCCCAGGATGATGGGGCGAACCACCAACCTCTGGATTACTAACCGCGCACTCTTCCGACTAGGCCACGGAGATGATGAAGAGAACGTCGGTTGTAGAGAGATAAATTAGTGAGGTCTCTTACATGAAAGCTATTTGAAGCGATTGCAACGCGTTTTTATCGCTCATGCGTACGCTTGAAAAACGCTGACCATGTATTTAAATGTGGATGGCTAATCACAAACGCGAAAGCAATAAAAATACACGGGGGAAACTTGAGCTCGAGCGTATTTGGAGTGTTTCGGAAAAATAGACCGCATGCTGTTTAAAAGATGTCAAAAGGAAAGAAAAAAGGAAAGGCGTGTTGCCAGGGAAGGGGATTGTAGCAAGAAACAGCTGCTTTGAAGATGCTTTGTGCAGAGTACTGGAACTCTGCTATTATAGACCTGGACTTGGCAAGAAAGACCTGGAAACTCTGACTGGCTCACAGTATGATTTATAACTCTGGCAAAAGTAGTTACCAAGCAGCCACCTTTGTCGTGTTCGCTCTAGGGGGTAACGCTTCGAAACGCATTCTCAAATAGCCACAGATTTATAAGTGAAGAAATCGTGAAATATACCGTGACGAAATACATATCATCACACGTTCTTCCTAACACAACGAAACATAGAGCTGCCGGTTCCTAACACTTCAGCCTTCCCTCTGAGGCATTAGATGTCCATTTTTGCCGAGGTTTACCCCCTGCCGTCTTGAAATCAAGGTATATCTGAAAACTCTATTGAAAACATATCTGAGAATTACACCCTGTAGGGAATACCCTCTACACCTATTGACAATTGATGAAATATGCACTTTTGAATTGTGTATGCGTGGCTTCCTTTACGCTGATAAGAACCACCATACGCAGTTTCTGGAATTCGAAATAGGGCCTATTGAAATTTGTCTTTTTCGCGATTTTGGACAGCCCTAGCTCTGAAACTATGCACTCTTCGCCATAGGTTCATATGAACTTTTTCTCTTATTTTGATGTGAGGAATCACCTCTTACAATTTGTCGGTATAGTTCATTAACACCCTGTATATGCCTAGGTATATATAATGTATGTATATGATTGTATGTATGTAGATAGATAAAAATATCACATAACTTGATACGTACATACGAAAAAATAGCCTGGCGATACAAGTAGTTGATGATGAAATCATCCCAATAAATTCCTTCAAATTGGAAGCATTTCATCTGAATGGTATTTAAAAAAATCACTGGTAGTGATCAGTCTTTCAAAAAGACGAAATTCGTTATGTTCTGACTCCTTAAGCCCTTATTCTACAGCTGCTTCAAGTTCGAAAATGTTATTCCTTTGTTCACCTTCATTTTTTAAACAGCAACGTGCGGCCTTCTGTATCAATCGCCATTAACAAATCATATATAATAACTTTCTTTAAGTAACAAGTAAAAGCTTGTTGTGACTCTTAATGAAATCTTTGGGTTGCGAGGAAGATTTATTTTTAACAAATCCACGTCGTCGCTCGCCGCTTCCGCCCCCCCCCCTAGCTACGATTTTGCTATTGATACAGGACAATGGAGAAGTGTTGCATTTGTATAGATTATAAATTACTTCTGATGCATCACATATGTATTTGTATATGCACCAGGGGCGCCTATGAAAGGTTTATGGCACAAGTGTAGCTTTGTTATTTAAGGGAGAGATAAAGTCGAGCTTGTGCAGATTATTGTACAGTTGCAAGAGAAGAATGAAGGATTAGACATTACGTCAGATCAATCAGTGGCAGGGGAGAAATTATTGCCTTAAAAAAAGTTTTATCAGCATACTTGATCCGGGTGACATTCTCGGACTCCTTTTATTGTCGGGGGAGGGGGACAGTACGTACATGTCAGTGGATCCTCTAGAAAGTACTTTCCCGATGGGCCCCTAAGTTGCAGTACGGCCCTGGGGAAAAGTCGGGAAATAAAAGAATAAATTTAGGAAGTTACACAATGCAGAACTTTATAAAGATTAAACAACAGAGATTAATAATTCGAATAATAAGATCAAAACGTAGAATGTCGATGGTACGTCACTCTATGGAAATTTGGTGTGTGGTGTAGCTTTACTTAGTGTTCTAGTTTGGAAGTCTGTGTTAACAGAGATTTCGGTTAGACCAAGTAAAAGCTCCTCGGAGGATTGTATGTATATTGAAATTTCTTATAGAAAAGTAGGTAGTAAGTCGTGTTACGTACGATTCGAGAAATATCTCGTCCCGAAAACAAGATGACAATCGAGACGTGAAGTGTCTTCTTAAATTCGAGACGGTACGAGAAATTTCACAAGTCTCTTGGGCACGTTCACCCAAGCTTTAGATCGCAAACACTATTTTAGTGTTACATAACTGACAGTATACGAGTACAAACTATAAATTGATAAAGTTATTATAAGAATACAACGAATAGTAGAAAAATATTTATTATCGCTTAAAGATACGCAGATAAAGTAATTACACAATATACTCTGGTAATAAATATTGCTTAAAAGTAGTTATATCATGCCCTTCGTGGATCTCCTGTGTTGAGAAAGGATTCTAATAACTTTTAGATGAAATTAAGGGAGAAAAACAGGGCATATATATATATATTTTTTTTTGCATACATTTACGAAACGAGACGAGAAAAGTTTTTCGAGACTCGCGCGGAATGTACTTGAACCTGAACCCACAAAGTGGGGGAGATGTATATATTTCCTGAAAGCTTGGGTCAAGATAAGATCAAAACCGGTTACCAAAATTGGGGAGTGGCGATAGAATTTTTCATCAAGAGTCGAGACTTATTTTCTCTTCTTTCACTTAACATAAGTTTTCATACGATACTCAATTTGAACCAATTCCTATTTCAACATTTTGAGTTTGACCCCGTCTGGGACTCTGCGAAGGACCCTGGAACTTTTTTTTTTTTTTTTTACTTCGAATCATTATACTTTTGAAATAATGACATAGGCCTATCCGTGTTTTTGTTTCTATACCTATTCCACCGTTTCAGATACACACGAGTGGCCATAGACTTTGCAATGAAGATTGTGTTGATATTTTGACCCACCGCTATTTTGCACAGGCTTATCGTAGAGAGTGACGACTTGATTTATCTTCTTTTATTTAATACCAACTTTCATACGATGTTTAAGTTGACCCCACTTTCCATTTAAAAATTTTGAGTTGAACCCCGTCTGGGACCCTGCGGGGGACCCTGGGGACAATTTATTTCACTTTGATACGTTATACTTTTGAAATGATGAAAGACACGTTTTTCTGTTTTCATATCTGTCTCACCGTTTCAGATTTTTCGGGGTTGCAACGGATTGTAAGACCCGCTTAAAGGTATTAATGAAAATCAGTAACGTGCTGCCCTCAAGCAAAATGCTTGAGACCTCCCCAATTTTGGTAACCGGTTTTGATCTTACCTTGACCCAAGCTTTCAGGAAATATATACATCGCCCCCACTTTGTGGGTTCAGGTTCAAGTACATCCCGTGTCAGACTAGAACAAGACTTGTAGAAAATTCTCGTCTCGTTAGCAACATTATTATTAAGTAACAATATTGAATTCATTGAATTACCATTGCAAAGGGTTTAAGGGGACCTTCTAATATCTACAACGATGAACTTCTGTGAGTGTTTATGTATGTATGTGTATGCATATGGAATACTACTTTGAGCAGTGTAGCTGAAAACCACTTCCTGGAGTTATCATTGATTAAAGTAGAATGTTGCTGATAAAAGCTTCTCTGTCATTTCCTGTTGAAGCGGTAGAGCGTCTGCGAGTCTGCGAAGACTATCATGCAACGAACAATTGGTGTTCCTTCTGCAAATAACAGATGTCCTAGAGATGATGAGGAAAAAAGAAGAAGACAAACAATCAGTAACTCTTTGATAACAAGTTACGTTACGTTCTTACTCCTTCACTATTGTCTTTCAATGTATGTTCGTCATGATTTTCTTAAGTGAGGAGGAGCGCAAGTGCTACTGTCCGGGAAATGTTTAATAATAATAATAATAATAATAATAATAATAATAATAATAATAATAATAATAATAATAATAATAATAATAATAATAATAATAATAGTCCTAATAAAAATTTGCATTTAATAATTGAACGTAATCTAGGCTATATTCAGGAGATCTGAAACACACAGTAACACATGAACTTCGTAACAGTCGAAACGTGTAGTGAAACTTTTTTCAGTGGCTGTATACCAGTCCTTAAATCTATTGGATGCATTTCCGTGTTTTTCACAATCTTCCTAAGCATTTAAACTGAAAAAAAAAATGGTGAATTCATCAGGTGTAATTTACGTCTTACAAAGTAGGAGAAAATAGAATAGATTTATGATAATAATCTGTGCCACACGAAATATTTATCAGTCCTGTACAGAAAGAAAAACAAACACGTGTCTGTTAATCAGTAGTGGCTCTGGAGGGAAGTCACATTGGCAGAAATTTAAATTGTATCGCTACAGGGTAAGGAAAGAAAGTTACACCTTCAGAAATTTGCATACAGGAATTAGTACATATGTACGTATATTAGGTGGTTTTTTTTCCTTTAGCTCGTAATGATAACATTTATTTAGGCCTATTTTTTTTTTTTATCAAAGTGTCTTATCCCAAGAGTCAGCACTGTTGTTAACGCCCTCTCAGTGTTTCTTCCAGACATGTTTTTTGGGGAGATCAAAATAATACGTCTATAATATAATAATAAATAGAATTAGTACCAGCAGTGGCCCTCGGAACAGCTTTTCTGAAAGAACGACTGCGCCCTCTATTTCAAGAATGAAAAGAACAATCGGCAAACGGTCAATTTGGAGTCAGACTTTCCGTCAGTGGCTTCACCAGGATCTATTTTCTGGAGGTGTCAATCTTATCTTAAGAACGAGAAGAGTAATCGAAAAATGACTCCAGAGGCAGAATTAGCACTCTTGACATTTTTAATGCCATGACCCGAACAGCACAATTACATAGCAGGCATATGCCTATCATGTTTCCTCAGGTACATGGGAATGTGTCCAGTATGTCGCTTACATACTTCTGAGAAAGAAATCACATGAATGGCAAGTGATAGTCACAGTCTATGTCTGCCACTAGGCACATGCCTGATTGCCGTAAGCGTCAATGAACCACAAAATTACTCCTCCAAAATATGTTAAATCGCCTATATGCGTAATTGCGTAATTTGTTTACATTAAGGTGAGTCTAAACAACACTTTAAACAAGTAAAAAAAAAATGCAGGGCGATCCTAGGGTGGTCGCCAACCACCAACCTTTGGATTACTAGCCGCGTGCTTTTCCGACTTGGTCACAGAGGCGATAAAGAGAACATCGCTTGTAAAGGGATAAATTATTGAGGTCTTTTGCATTCGGCTAATCAGAGTGCTCCTTTAACCGCATATATTCGACGATAACCGTTTGGGATCAGATCAAATCTGCTCTCCATATAATTATATAACAAATTGACGAGTGCTATTTACTTTATTTTATGGTTCTTCCATATTCACTTTCAAATGATCGGCGACAGTTGCCATCTAATAAATTTGAAGCGTTTGTTGCTTCTAGTACAAAATTGCTTAGAAACAACAAATGCATCAAATGTGGAAGATGAGTTTAGAACACCTAAATGTAGCATGCTTAGCACATATTGTGCTGTTAGGGTATCTGAAACAGTATGTTCCTAAAAGACATACCTAGAACATGACAGATATATGTCCTAAGTGACGACATAAAAACAAATGACTATTAGAGTGCGAAACTGAGCCAGGTATTTAAATGCTATATTTGCGGTACATAGTTGCAAATATCAATTAGGTGTAACAAGTACCTAAAACTATAGGTAGGTGAAACACATGAATATCATATGTACCAAGTGTCGCGTTCCTAAAAAGTAGCTGGGATACCTAAATGGCACATGCCTAGCACATCTTGTGCTGTTAGGGATCCTCTCTGACTGTTCGCCTGTATCTCGAGAACGGAACTTTGGGTTCAAAATCACCCTCGATCTACTATACTCTTATCAAGGACATAAGTTTGTATATAAACGGAAGAGGTTGAGCAGTGATAGTTCTTAGCCTGAGTGTCTTCGAAACAGCAAGTACCCTCTACCAGCGAGTAGCGAACGTAGCCGTCCATGTTTACCTGTAAACCTACTCTTCATTTTAAAGAAATAATTGCATATGAAGTCATAGATGAGGTAACAAAAGTTGAATCTTGGCAGATTTGTGCCGTGCAAAGACATGAGATTAGCAAGTACTCAATCAAGCTCAATCTTACCCTGTTTCCTTGAAAATAAGACTTAACCAGAAAATAAGTGCTAGCATAGTTTTTCAGATTACTCTACTCCAAGAATAAGCCCTGCTCGAAACCTAAGCAAACTTATTTTGCGCTTTTGTCACAAAGATTAGAGAGCACTCCGGGTTGACAGGCACAGCCTCTCCTGAAAATGAATCTTTTCCCCGTCTATTGAGCATAATAATAATAATAATAATAATAATAATAATAATAATAATAATAATAATAATAATAATAATAATAATAATAATAATAATAATAATAATAGAGAGGAAACAAAGAAAGAAAAGAAAAAGAGAAAAGAATAGAAAGACAATCTCAAGACTAAGCTATTTTTTTTATGGACGTGATTTACGCAGCATAATAGAATTATTAATGAAATAGGCCTATGACAAATCACGCGTAAGTCGTTCTCAAGAAAATCGTCTGAAAGGAATTTATCTCAAGAGTAAACTTCCCTTGCGGGTTTTTTTCATACGAGATTACTTATTCTGTCTTGTAGTTTTATTGATTAAACATTTATTCATGAAATATGAACAAAATCGCCTGAGTCGGTTTTAGAAGACCGTGCGAAAAGAACTAGCTTGTAATAATAATAAATGCTGTGCTGTTAGGGTAGGAAAGGGGAACAGCGGCCCGAAGCAAAACCCTCTATGCAAAGGAACTTTGACTGTTGTTTACCTTAATGGTTCCTTCCTCAGGTTCCTTTCCCCTTTGTAATTTGTAAGCCATAGTCGCTGAGGGCCTATAGACAGTCAATTGGCATCTTCTCAGGCCAGGCAAATTCCTGAAAGATGCCTGAATAGTTAATAAGTGGAAAAAAATTAACTGTGAGCTCTTACCTTCACATTTCAAAATACTAATATATAACTCAGCCATGTGCAACAGCCTAACCCTGTCTTCCGGCCCGCTGATCAATTATTATTGAAAACGATAGTTATTATATTTTTCTTTTTACAAAATATGTTAAGAGATCGTTTTCCACCGATCACGCAGTGTAAAACGTGGCAACCAGTGAAGACGAGTACTTGACATTCGCAGGTAGTTGGAAGAAAAGGTACCACACACATCGGGAAAACAGGAATTTTTTCTGAAATAATCACCCCCTCGAATTAGTTGCGCCCCTCGGGCCCGGGTTCACCTAGGGATCTCAAAAAAATGAAGAAATACTCAAAGGTGCGCTCAATCCGTATGCAAAGTTTCAATCTGATATCTTGAAAACAAAAGGCGTGGAAATTTTTGAAATTTGCGTTAAGAAAAAGGTCACACCCCTCCAAGCCCTTTGGTACCGTCAAGTTGACCATCCGGTTCCAAAACGCATCTGGGGTGTTCTTTGGTCCATCCTTGACTTGACCAATAATAATAATAAAAGAAATCCGGTTTAATATGTATTTTTAACAAACAGAACATTATGTAATAGATCATATTAAGAAATCCGTTAAAAGAGAAAATGCAATTATAGGGTTATCAATTTACTAAGGTATTGTGATATTAATGATGTTTTGTGTTCATTTGTTTGGAGCTTAACGTTTTCTTTCAGCAGCGAGTCTAATGAGTCTTCTCCAAAGGCGAGAACACTTACCAGTTATCCCAGGGAATGAAAAACAAACGTTCCTGGCAACCCTATCTCCACGATAATCAGATCTGATAAGATCGGAATGCAAAGACTGTGACAAAACCGTAGCAAACAACACAAAAATCGAGTCGTGGCAAACAACACGGCACCACATTTGGCCACTTTATGCTGGGGTGAAAGTGGATCTGAAAAGGTAGGGAGACGCATGACGTTACGCCGTCCTCCGTCCTTATCTTTGTCCATTGTAATTTTTAAGAAAGCGGGGGACACCACATATTTTCTGGAAGTGGGCGGACGGCGTCCACCCGCGTCCCCCTCACTTTTACCCCTGATGTTATAAATACAGCGACTTTTTGTGTGAATGAAAAGTCGAAAGACCTTAATCACAGCCAATTTAAAGCCTTTCTACGCGAACTGAAAACGGAGGATAAAGACCTGATCTACTATTTTGAATTACGTTGGTTCAACAAAGGAAAGATGCTGCAGCGTTTTTTTTAATCTGATAAAAGAGGTGGCACTTTTCTTGAACATGAGAATAACACTTGTGTCCCAGGTAAGCGATGAAAAGTAGTTGTGTGACCTTGCATTTCTTGTGGATATTACCTGTCGCTTGGCTCATGAACTTTACGGGCATGTCAAATACTTTCAAACGAAGCTAAAACTGCGGGAAAATGAAATGAAGAATGAAAGTGCTTCCCACTTTCCAACCCTGTTGCAGTGTGATAACTCATTCCGTAACTTCCCTTTCTACGCAAACTCATTGGCAGATTTGTTTGAAGAATTTAATGTTCGATTTAGAGACTTCAGTAAGGAGGAAGTGAAATTTAGTATTTTATCATCACCATTAAGCGTTGACGTTAGTAGTACTCCTGACAACTTGCAAATAGGGTTCATTGAGCCTCAGGAGAATGTTGCTTTGAAAAGGATATTTTAGAACACCTGCTTGCAAGATTTTTATGAGAAATACTTTCCATACAACAAGTGCTCCAGCTTAACTCTTTTCAACATGAGGACCATGGCATTGTTTTGTAGCACATATTTATGTGAGCAACTCTTCTCGCACATGAAGCAGATCAAATCCAATAACAGATGTGCTCCTTGAAAACTTCTTTCACGTTGAAACATCTAGTGTACCTCTGATCGCTGAGAGACTGGTTTAGTATATGAGGAGTCAAATTTCCTCACTAAAACTGTTGTAAGTAAACACACTATTCTGCTCCTCTTTAGTGAATAAATATTTTGCTTGAAATCATAAAAGTTGTTTTGCGTTGTTGTAGTATAAATTACGATGAACTTGTTCCATCATTGAATGCAATACTGTTAAACTGTCGTAAAAATGATATATCAACACTGTGGCCCGCGACGCCTATTAGTACTCTGTGATTGGCCCACCCACTGTTCCAAGTTGCACACCCCTGGTCTACAGATTAAGTCCAAGTTTAGCGCTTATCTTCATGAAAAATGATGAAAGAAGGGGACATTACGGTTTTTTATCATTGCACTTTCCATTCTGATGCTTATCCTAAGAGGGGAAAGTACAACGGTATGTTGTATGTGTTGTACTGTTGTACTATTATTTATCTGTACAGGTCTTAGAAAGACGATCAGAGGTGCGTCAACGGAGCATATTTTGTAAAGAAAAAGAAAAAGGAAATTGTAAAGATTATTATTGCTCCTTAGTTACTGTAATTAAAAAAAATAAATAAGAGAGGTTGTAGAGTGAAAGATTACGAAGTTCTCAGAAGAATTGATGTTCAAGAAATTAATGGTTTGTAATAGGAATATTAAACGAAGGTATAAATAAATAATATTTACGTTTCAATGTTCTGTTATAGATATTGTGGCTCAAGAAATATTTATTAAGAACCAGCAGTTACATAATTAAATGGTGCCTTCATACCGGGAGTTAGTGTATCGTTCCGAAGTAGAGTAACAACGAACACAATTGAGCCCAATATTTATGTTACTATACTAAGAAGTGGTAAACGAATAAACCGAGGTATGTCAGAAACTGAAGGTGTCCAAGACAGACTTATGCAAAGTGGTAGTCCTGCTCCTGAAACCGTGACAGATCTTTTAAAGCAGATATCATGCCAAATGAACCAACTTCAACAGAATCAACAGGAGTTCCAACAAAAAATGGTTACTCAACAACAATTTGAGGAATTCCAGAATGTAACCCATCAACAATTGGAGGACTCCCTAAAGCAATTGCAACTTAAAATTGAGGAACGACTGGAAGATAAAATGGACCAATTACAATACAAAATAGAAGGTCAATTGGAGGAACAAATTTCTACGAGATTTAAGCAGTATAACCAAAAGATGGAACGAGTATCCCAAAATTATACTGAGATGCAGGATGTGGTTAAAGCAATGGAATCGGTAATTAACGAACACACCTTTCACATCCGAGAACTTTGAGAGGATATGAATTGTTTACAAGAGTGGTACCATGCTACTAAGGAAGAGCACGACGGTGGACATAGACACCAGTCCCACAGTGGACATAGAAATCAGGCTGCGTATAATGGATTAGAATCAGTAATCCCTCATGATGGTGGATATAGAAATCAGTCTCCTTTTAAGGAACCAGAACCAGTAACACCTCATCGAGTTTTGGAGGATAGTGAGTCTTCGGGATATAGTGAAGGAAGTACCGAAGTTGGAAGAAGAAGGAAATATTCATCCTGTAGGAATTCAAAATATTATGGTAAATATTTAAATCCCATAATAATGACAAACCTTTGCGTTTTAGCGAGGTAAAATCATTGACCAAATTTAGTGGTGGACCCGATGATATTCCTGTACGGGTATTTATCGAGAAGTTTGAGGACGAATGTGAATTAATAGGAATAAAAGAGTCAAAATTCTTGAAGATACTTCCGCACGTCCTACAGCCTCCATGTTTAACGTGGTTCAAAGCAATCCGAGAAAATCTTCATGCTTATTCAGATTTTAAAGCTGCCCTATTATCCAATTATGAAAACGACTTTATGCTTGCCAACAGAGATGCTTTATTACGTACCAAAGTTTTCGATCCCCGAAGCCACAAGAATGTCACGGAATTTGTAGTATCGACATATAATGAATTAAAAGCTCTAAATCCTAATCATCCTGAATCGCGTATAATTGCTTCTATTCGCATCCTATCATAGGCACCGACTTGAAGAAAATATTGGGGGGTCCAAACAATGAATAAATATATCATAATCGGTTTGTATTCAACCGTTTTCAATTAATTGCTTGATGAAGGTCCCCTTCCCCCAAATCTCGATCCGCTACTCCGCTGCTAAATTCACACTGCATTGATCTTCACTTGTCAGATCAGTTGATTGAAGCTTCAGTGCTCTATTCAACAACATTCTGAAAACCGCCTTTTCTATCGAATAAGAAGGCTGTATGGATGGCCACGAGCGACTTCGAGCGAGTTTTCTTTGAAACTTGACTTGACTCGAAACAGACATATTTAAGCTCGACTCGAATTCAAGTAGAGTTTCGAGTCGAATCAAGCCAGAACGAGCCAAATGGAGCTAAATTTTGTGTAGTTTCAAGTACTCTTTTCAACTATGCTACATAGACAGTGTAATTATTATCAATGATACTATTGCTACTACAACTGTATTATTATTATTAATATTATTATTATTATTATTATTATTATTATTATTATTATTATTATTATTATTATTATTATTATTATTATTATTATTATTATTATTATTATTATAACAAAGTGTATAAACATGAAAGATAGGTGGTTTCTATCTGAATACAAAAACTAATTGACTGCCGACCTCGGTAGTCGTGAAGTCTAGCAGGCGTGGGCATCGTTCACGAGATTCTGGATTTGAGTTCCGGAGAAGCAAGGATTTGGCTCGAGCCAAAAATTGTTAAAAATTATAGGGCGCTGGCCAAACATGTTCAAAACTGTTCGGCTCGGGCTTAGGGTTGTCGGCCTGGGTGAGCCGATCTAAGCCGATGGCTCACACAAACCGAGCCGAACAGAGCTCATGAATCAGTTGGGGTGAATCGATGGCTCATCCCAAACATGCCGGCTCGAGCATTTCGCTCCGTTGAACCGAGCCGAGCAAGTTTACATCACTACCCGGGTTGAGCTTTTGTTTCGGTTCAAAAATTCGACCGTGCAGGTCTCAGACTTGATGGTAAGAACTAAAGTATATACTTAAATTGGTGCTAACGACATTTCAGGCCTTGTTATAAAATCCTTTGTCGTCTCGTTATCGAGACGAAACAAGATGCAAGCAGTGTCCCCTCTCGAGCAGTGTTTCTTCCAGACCTGTTTTTGGGAGTCACTGCCCGCCCCCGGAGCTCTGAGAGTGCCCCCCGGAGGAGACCAAAATAATATTAATACAATATATTAATAAACAGAATAGTACCAGCAGTGACCCCTGGGTTAGTAAGTGTACCCCCCCGGAACACTTTTTCTGAAAGAGTGACTGCTCTCGTGAACAATACTAAAAGTGTTCCACTTTATTGCTTACATTTCTCACGGCTTTCACTTTCCAGTCTAATCATGCCATGATTTTAAAACGAGTTAAAACGAACTGAACGAGTGAGCCATTTATCAAACTCGACTCGACTCGGAACTCGACTCGTTCGCATCCCTAGAAGATTGTTCCTAACGTTGAATTAAAGGAATGACGAAGTTTACAACAGAAATTCTTGCTCCTTTTTGTTAATTCTTCCTCAGCCGGATTTTATTGGAGGGGCGAGGACCCCACCTCTAAATATTGGGGGGGCCAAAAGTGTCCTGCCCCCCCAAAGTCGGCGCCTATGCATCCTATTGCCGTTCCGATTGCAACAAATGTTAATGTATGCACAATGTGTCAATTTTAGTCATATGGTCATGCTAGTGCAGAACTTTGAGAGTCAATATCTGATGCAGAAGAACAATAAAAATCCCAATAGAGGTCAGGGTAATGTTAGCCGCAATACTATTAATTATGCTCAGGTTCGCAATATAAGTGTACAGAATGGAAATAGCTCCCACACACAAGGAAATGGCAATCGTCGTTATAATGAACGAGCGTGTAATCTAAATAGTACCGATAATTCAACTCAACCTAATGGTAGAAGTAGTAATAGGAATTTCAGAAATAATCACCGAAATTATAACCGTAATAACAATTACCATAATTTTGCACAAAATCGTTTTGCAAATGGCAGGAATTTCGTAAATAGGAATCAAAATATGGTAACATCCTGTGAAAGACAAAGAAGTACTATAGATTGTGCTATCCAATGCTGCTTAAATGCGCCCTTTGAACGAATAACTTGAACCATTAAAAAGGCGTCCGACGGATTTGTATTAGATCGACCTTTGCTTACGTCTATGGTTAATGTGTTCTTTATTCAATTTATTATTAAAATGTACGTTAAAAATATATGTAATTTGTGAAATATTACGAAATGTCGATGAAATAAAGTTATGGTAGCCTACCGAAAATACTAGAAAGAAATGGATGGACTTAGTCAAAAATGTAGTCCCTCCCGAAATCATAAGTAAAGTTAATATAAATAATGTATAAAAGAGGGAACTTAATCTCAAATGAGATAAACACAGTATTTTATAGTTATATAATTTAGTTATTGTATTTTTCCTCTTGTTATTTTATTTTCAACTATTTTTCTAGTGTAACAATTATTTTCTTCAATGTTAATGTATGCTATATTGTTTTATTGCGTTCACAACACTATAATTACTCCATAAGCACTTTATGTGTTCTATATGTATATTCACGTAGAATGTTTATTTCGTGTTTACATCCTAATAACGTTTTAATGTTCTGTTATTTAAAAGAAAAAATGAATTAATTTTAATAGAAAATATATTTATATTTAACTTTTCGCAGTTATGCTAAATTTCATGAATTAAGCTATATACATTATATTAAATATATCCCAATGAATGTACAAATAATTGTGGACCGTATTATTATAGTTATTTTTCTGTTGATGTACCTTGTTATTTATATTATAATGTGAGGCCAAAGAATATGCTTAATTATGCTATTAATATATGATATTGATATAAAATGTAATCTTATATATATACAAGGGTTGTTCAAAATGTGTATTCTTGTACGGTCCAGGATTCTTTTCATTTATTGTTAATAAATAAATGAAGTCCATGTTCGTGACGCCAGATACAACGGTATGTTGTATGTGTTGTACTGTTGTACTATTATTTATCTGTACAGGTCTTAGAAAGACGATCAGAGGTGCGTCAACGGAGCATATTTTGTAAAGAAAAAGAAAAAGGAAATTGTAAAGATTATTATTGCTCCTTAGTTACTGTAATGAAAAAATATAAATAAGAGAGGTTGTAGAGTGAAAGATTACGAAGTTCTCAGAAGAATTGATGTTCAAGAAATTAATGGTTTGTAATAGGAATATTAAACGAAGGTATAAATAAATAATATTTACGTTTCAATGTTCTGTTATAGATATTGCGGCTCAAGAAATATTTATTAAGAACCAGCAGTTACAAAAGCGATTCAAATACTTTTCATAAACCCACTCTCCCTGTTTGAAAAAGGGACGGTTTAGCTATACGCTAAAATAAATCACGAAAAATAAAACGAAGAAAGAGAATGCATATTAATCATTTCCATCTATCTAAGAAATAAGTAGAACATGAAAATAAATTTAAGCTTTCAACAGCGAAACTTTGCAAGAAGAGATGGTAAGGACATCAGTATAAACCTGGCTGGTAATTCGCCCCAGCACTGAATTCAGTTCTCCTGGGTTAGTGGATGCCATGTAGTTGTAGAAATGTGCCCTGTCGACATTACATATTGAGTCACATACTTTGCCCCTTGTGATCTATAAAGGATGAGTCATCCTCATTGATCGAACAGGAATAACTTCTTATTACTCGATATAGTTAGATGGTTTCGTGCTGATGGTTACATGCTGATGGTTTTGTATGAACAGTCGTACTCTCCTGTCTAGTCCTGAAAGATGTAACTATGACGTATTAGATTTTTTCTAATGTTTTCTATCAGCGCTTCATCCTGGAGTGCAGTTGTCGCCCTAGGTCTATCTGATCTGGGCGAAGATTTGTCATTTAAATCCAAACATTTGCTAACAGTTTGCCGATCACAACCAGGTGCTCCGATGATTTGAGATTCATTCTGACCATATGATGCACGACCCATAATTTAACCACGCTTAGCTAGTCAACTGTTGACGACCACGTAGACATAGCAAGCCTTGCTTCTCAGATTGCATGTTTTGAGCACCATCCTTAAATCAACATCCATGACGTTTCCACATTCACAATGCTCATTTTCCAAGAAAGTCGCATATATTAATTTTAAATATACCTATTTTTTGTAGTAATTTTACAGTTTTTACTTAGTAAAGTAATCATTCATTTACTTTTTCAGAAGTATATTTCTAGTATATTTTTGTTGTCGACAGGGACGAGATGGGTATCAATCGATTCGTATTAACAAGTAGATCAATAATTCGTATGCCATTTTCCCGAAAATTCAATTTTTACCCGGGAAAATTATAAAAATTCAGGAATTTGGGTAATGGGGACCAGTTGTCGACAGGGACGAGATGGGTATCATTCGATTTGTATTAAAAAGTAGATCAATAATTCGTATGTCGTTTTCCCGAAAATTCAATTTTTATCCGGGATAATAATAATAATTCGGGATTTTGAGCAATGGCGACCAGTTGTCGACAGGGACGAGATGGGTATCATTCGATTCTTATTAACAAGTAGATCAATCATTCGTATGCCATTTTGTCGAAAATTCAGTTTTTACCCGGGAAAATCATAAAAATTCGGGAATTTGGGCAATGGGGACCAGTTGTCGACAGGGAAGAGATTCGTATCATTCGATTCGTATTAACAAGTAGTCGGGAATTTGGGCAATGGGGACCAGTTGTCGACAGGGACGAGATATGTATCATTCGATTCGTATTAACAAGTAGATCAATTATTCGTATGCTATCTTCCCAAAAATTCAGTTTTTACCCGAAAAAATAATACAAATTCGGGAATTTGGGCAATGGGGATCAGTTGTCGACAGAGACGAGATGGGTATCAATCGATTCGTATTAACAAGTAGATCAATAATTCGTATGTTGTTTTCCCGAAAATTCAATTTTTATCCGGGAAAATAATAATAATTCGGGATTTTGAGCAATGGCGACCAGTTGTCGACAGGGACGAGATGGGTATCATTCGATTCGTATTAACAAGTATATCAATTATTCGTATGCCATTTTCCCAAAAATTCAATTTTTACCCGGGAAAATTATAAAAATTCCGGAATTTGGGCAATGGCGACCAGTTGTCGACAGGGACGAGATTGGTATCATTCGATTCGTATTAACAAGTAGATCAATAATTCGTATGCCGTATTCCCGAAAATTCAATTTTTACCCGGGAAAATATTAAAAATTCGGGAATTTGGGCAATGGGGACCAGTTGTCGACAGGGAAGAGATGGGTATCATTCGATTTGTATTAACAAGTATATCAATTATTCGTATGCTATCTTCCCGAAAATTCAGTTTTTACCCGAAAAAATAATACAAATTCGGGAATTTGGGCAATGGGGATCAGTTGTCGACAGAGACGAGATGGGTATCACTCGATTCGTATTAACAAGTAGATCAATAATTCGTATGTTGTTTTCCCGAAAATTCAATTTTTATCCGGGAAAATAATAATAATTCGGGATTTTGAGCAATGGCGACCAGTTGTCGACAGGGACGAGATGGGTATCATTCGATTCTTATTAACAAGTAGATCAATTATTCGTATGCCATTTTCCCAAAAATTCAATTTTTACCCGGGAAAATTATAAAAATTCCGGAATTTGGGCAATGGGGACCAGTTGTCGACAGGGACGAGATTGGTATCATTCGATTTGTATTAACAAGTAGATCAATAATTCGTATGCCGTATTCCCGAAAATTCAATTTTTACCCGGGAAAATAATAAAAATTCGGGAATTTGGGCAATGGCGACCAGTTGTCGACAGGGACGAGATGGGTATCATTCGATTATTGATCTACTTGTTAATACGAATCGAATGATACCCATCTCGTCCCTGTCGACAACTGGTCCCAATTGCCCAAATACCCGAATTTTTATTATTTTCCCGGGTAAAAATTGAATTTTCATTAAAACGACATACGAATTATTGATCTACTTGTTGATACAAATCAATTGATACCCATCTCGTCGCTGTCGACAACTGGTCCCAATTGCCCAAATTCCCGAATTTTTATTATTTTCCGGGTAAAAATTGAATTTTCGGGAAAATGCCATACGAATCATTGATCTACTTGTCAATACGAATCGAATGATACCCATCTCGTCCTTGTCGACAACTAGTCCCCATTGCTCAAATTGCCGAATTTTTATTTTCCCGGGTAAAAATGGAATTTTCGGGAAAATGGCATATCAAATATTGATCTAGTCGTCAATACGAATCGAATGATACCCATGTCGTCCCTGTCGAAAACTGGTCCCCATCGCCCAAATTCCCGAATTTTTATTATTTTCCCGGGTAAAAATTGAGTTTTCGGGAAAACGGCATTCGAATTATTGATCTACTTGTTAATACGAATCGAATGATAGACATCTCGTCCCTGTCGACAACTGGTCCCCATTGCCCAAATTGCCGAATTTTTATTTTCCCGGGTAAAAATGGAATTTTCGGGAAAATGGCATATCAAATATTGATCTAGTCGTCAATACGAATCGAATGATACCCATGTCGTCCCTGTCGAAAACTGGTCCCCATCGCCCAAATTCCCGAATTTTTATTATTTTCCCGGGTAAAAATTGAATTTTCGGGAAAATGGCATATCAATTATTGATCTACTTGTTAATACGAATCGAATGATACCCATCTCGTCCCTGTCGACAACTGGTCGCCATTCTTCAAAATCCCGAATTTTTATTACTTTCCCGGGTAAAAATATTCAATTTCCGGGAAAACAACATTCGAATTATTGATCTACTTGTTAATACGAATCGATTGATACCCATCTCGTTCCTGTCGACAACTGGTCCCCATTGCCAAAGTCCCGAATTTTTATTATTTTCCCGGGTAAAAATTGAATTTTTTGGAAAACGACATACGAATTATTGATCTACTTGTTAATACGAATCGATTGATACCCATCTCGTCCCTGTCGACAACTGGTCCCCATTGCCAAAATTCCCGAATTTGTTTTATTTTCCCGGGTAAAAATTGAATATTCGGGAAAATGGCATACGAATAATTGATATACTTGTTAATACGAATCGAATGATACCCATCTCGTCCCTGTCGACAACTGGTCGCCATTGCTCAAAATCCCGAATTTTTATTTTCCCGGATAAAAATTGAATTCTAGGGAAAACGGCATACGAATTATTGATCTACTTGTTAATACGAATCGAATGATACCCATCTCGTCCCTGTCGACAACTGGTCCCCATTGCCCAAATTCCCGAATTTTTATTATTTTCCCGGGTAAAAATTGAATTTTCGGGAAAATGGCATACGAATTATTGATTTACTTGTTAATACGAATCAAATGATACCCATCTCGTCCCTGTCGACAACTGGTCCCCATTGCTCAAAATCCCGAATTATTATTTTTTCCCGGGTAAAAATTGAATTTTCGGGAAATCGGCACACGAATTATTGATATACTTGTTAATACGAATCGAATGATACCCATCTCGTCCCTGCCGACAATTGGTCGCCATTGCTCAAAATCCCGAATTTTTATTATTTTCCCGGGTAAAAATTGAATTTTCGGGAAAATGGCATACGAATTATTGATTTACTTGTTAATACGAATCAAATGATACCCATCTCGTCCCTGTCGACAACTGGTCCCCATTGCTCAAAATCCCGAATTTTTATTACTTTCCCGGGTAAAAATATTCAATTTCCGGGAAAACAACATTCGAATTATTGATCTACTTGTTAATACGAATCGATTGATACCCATCTCTTCCCTGTCGACAACTGGTCCCCATTGCCCAAATTCCCGAATTTTTATTATTTTCCCGGGTAAAAATTGAATTTTTGGGAAAACGACATACGAATTATTGATCTACTTGTTAATACGAATCGATTGATACCCATCTCGTCCCTGTCGACAACAGGTCCCCATTGCCAAAATTCTTGAATTTGTTTTATTTTCCCGGGTAAAAATTGAATATTCGGGAAAATGGCATACGAATAATTGATATACTTGTTAATACGAATCGAATGATTCCCATCTCGTCCCTGCCGACAACTGGTCGCCATTGCTCAAATTCCCGAATTTTTGTTATTTTCCCGGATAAAAATTGAATTCTCGGGAAAACGGCATACGAATTATTGATCTACTTGCTAATACGAATCGAATGATACCCATCTCGTCCCTGTCGACAACTGTGTCCCATTGCTCAAAATCCCGAATTTTTATTATTTTCCCGGATAAAATTTGAATTTTCGGGAAAATGGCATATTAATTATTGATCTACTCGTCAATACGAATCGAATGATACCCATCTCGTCCCTGTCGACAAGTGGTCCCCATTGCCCAAGTCGTCCCCTTCTTTCCACTAAACTAGAGCTTTATCTGATTGAAATATTATATTCTTCACATTGTCGGGGTAGTAATGACACACTCACAAGCAGGGGACTCTCGGGATAGCTTTTCTGCTCTCATTTTTCCCAGGATACTTTGCGGTCGGTGACGTCAGGTGGAGGTATCGCGGTATTTTTCAAAATAAGTGAAATTCTGTATAAACAATAACACTACTGTTTCAAGATGGGGAAAAGTTATTTTACTTGTGCAGTATCTCATTCTAATAACATAAGAAGCAATACAAATGAAATAATGTTCCATCGATTCCCTAAAAATGATGAACTTCGAAGAAGATTGATTTCCCGCTGTAAGCGAAAGAACACTTTTAATGTGGATAACGCACGAATATGTTCTGCTCGCTTTTCACCAGAGGATTATCAAAGAGTTTGAAAAAACGAGCTTCTAAGTTTCCTGCAAAAGTAGTGTTAAAGATCTGACGCTGTTCCTTCATTATTGATACCAAACTGGTATGGGGAAAAATAAACTAGACACTAGTCAAGTTGAAAAACTGGTGTGTAACAACAATAATTAATTTTACTTTTATTACATTTGTTTCTGAGGGACTGAAGCTTAAGGAGTTTATGTACGTAAAGCGAAGTGGAAGGGGGTACCAACGAGAATATAAATGTATACTCTCACATATTCTTTAGTTTAAATGATATTCGTAAGTTTTGTTAAGTATCTGAAACATTATTCTATCGAAGTGCACTTTGAGCAGAACATTCATAGAAACCTATTACGAACCGAACCTAACCTAACTTTACCTAATCTAATCTTGTTTAACCGAACCGTACCTGTTACGTCCAAATCACATTGATTTTATTCCTTCTCTAATGCTTCATCGTGTGACAAAATCATTGGTTCTGATCAAAGTGCACTCTTGCCATATTCTTATAATTGAAGGGCTGGCCGAGAGAGGGGGCTAAGCCACAAAAACTAAATTCCGATAAATCGAAGGGCTAGGACAAATAACTGCAAATTTTCCCCTGTGAAGGTGGTTCTTTTATGTATGTATACCACTCTATAGATATCTGTGCAACTTATAACCTGTAATACATAATGTAAAATATGTTATATTGAGTAATAAACAAATAAATTTTATTAGTAATGTAAAGGAAATATTTTGCAGTCACGATTTCTGACAATTTGGTTAATACACACTAAATACAACGGGTTAGGTTAGATTTCTAACCTGACCTAACTTAATCAAATTAGGTTAGGTTAGATTCGATTATATTAGGTTAGGGTAGATTAGATGTCTAACATAACCTAACCTATCCTAACACAACTTAACCTAATTTGTTATTACATACCCGGAATCTCTGAAATTTTTAATAATGTTTGCTTTATGTAGTTTACTACCTGAAATGTTCTTATTGAGAGTATTTTTTATGGAAAGTATTTGAACTCCTTCCGCCGTTAGAATTCACGTTTTAATGAAAGTGCAACGACAAAAATCCATAATGCCACCCCTTCCCCACTCCCAAAGAGGATGAATTTGGTTTTAAACGGTATCGGAATGGTCACTATTCATTTCAGTGACCCTGAAAATTATGGACTGGACACCAATTTCGGCTGTTTTTGATTATTTGTCACATCCTTCCTATCTCCTCTCATCCCGAGCAAAAAAATGATAAGATCCAAAGTTAGGCCTGGCTGCAATAAAGTACCAAAAATCGTTAAAGTTGATCGAGGAGAAGTTAGCAATAAAACATTGTTACAATGGATAGAAAATGCCCCCTCTTTCCCTTAAAACGGAAATTTTCAAAAACAATGCGACATGTTTTTCTTTAAGCTTAATGTGGAGTTTATATACCGAGTTTCATCTTTCTAACTTGATAGGTTCGTGAGATACTGTATTTTAGGTAGAAATTTTGAACCCTTTTCCCCTTTAGGATTCGTCCTTTAATCAACGTAATAAGGGCCAGGTCAACTCATGTACGGTACTAAAAATTATAAAAATCGATCCAAAGCTCTAGAATGAATTAGCTAGTAAACATTATATTTATTTTTATTTGTATAGATAATTAATCATTATTGACGGTATTTATATAATTATTACATTATATTGTCTCATCTGTGAGTAGAACTAACTCATTATTTATATTTGGAAAGACAAGGAACATCATAATTATGTTTTGAATCCAGTTTCACGAATAAAGCGCGAAGTGTAACAAGCAGGCAAGCGAAAAAATCTTCACCGATACCTCCACATGACGTCACGGACAGGAAGCCAATCAAAACGCTAATCGCGAACTGGGGCTACCTGTTATTTTATATACCTTGCTCACAAGTAGGTATACATTTACCTCTTTGATAGACAGCACAATTTAACAATATGTTTACACGTATTAAACAATGAGAGCACTTAATTAAACACGAATTTAACCTAGTGTACAGCGGCCTGAGCCTTAGGGAGTAACAACTAATGATTATATAGGGAAATAAATTGAAAGTACATTTTAAACATTTTTCTTCAAGGCCACCTCATTCCATAAGTATTTGAGTAATTGCAAAGCAATATTTGAGTTTTAGTTTGATAGTAGCAGTGAAGACGCCAGCTTTAAGTTCTTAGGGGAGCAAAGGACGGACAGATACATTTTCGGGGGGGGGCGATATTTACCATACCAAAAGTTACATATTTATTACGTTTGACTTATTTTACATTACATTGTGAATTTTGTTGCTGTTTTCATATTAGACCTATATGATTATAAATTAAACTTATTTCAAGTAAAATTTGTAACTAACAAATACCGGTAAGTAACGTCTGCACATGAAATATTTTTCAATAAAACTTTTGAAGCCTAAACATAATTGAATTACTTTCGCGTATGCTACAAGTAACACATTCGTCTAGTACTATATGCTACGTCTCTCTCTCTCTCTCTCTCTCTATATATATATATATATATATATATATATATATATATATATATATATATATATATATAGAGAGAGAGAGAGAGAGAGAGAGAGAGAGAATTTACGAGGAGCTACTGAAAATGTCGTAACCCAATCCAGAAGGAGTGTAGGTACTAGGTAGAAAAATGAAACCGTAGTTTAGAAAGACATATCTCTGTATGTACCAATACAAATTTTCATATTAATAATGAAATTCTTATTGTTTCTCAGGCTTCTGAAGTGATTATGTGTGCCTAAACAGCGAATTTCACGAACATCCAGATCCTAACTGTTATAACATTTTTGTTCCGTCAAGGAAAGTCACCGAAGTAAATTAATTAGGAAATCAGTGAAACACCACGGGACTCTCCTCCGTTATATACAGTGGGAAGAAGTAAGTGGCTTAGTATAAACATGGCGATTTCTCAACAAATTATGCTTTACTCCAGGATGAGTAAAAGCAATGACTCTTCCCGAAATCATGGATGCAATTTGTAACATTATTCTTGAAAATTGCAGCATTTCAGCCAGTGGTGGATATAGCTCGGGGCCGGAGGGCCTAGGCCACCCCAGTGTTTGAGTGACAAAATTCAAGCTATTATTTTCTGGCTGCACCCCGCTTTCTCAGTTTTTACCTTCTCAGCAAAACTTGTGTCAGAGATTCTGGGCATTTCTTTGGAACTCGTCGGTAGCATAATTCAGAATGGCTTGGGTATGCGCAAGTTCTCGGCATAATGGGTTCCCAAAATATCTGTCAGGAGAATAAAAGAGTGACGGAATTAAGAGAAGTCTTCTTGCAATTTGACCGTAATGCTGATCAATTTCGCTCACGAATAGTAACCATAGATGAATATGGTTGTACCACTATGATCCTGAATCGAAACAGCAATCAATGGAGTACTAGCAGTCATTTCTCCATCGCCCCAAGATGTTCAAGACACAGAAGTAGGTTGAGAAACTGTTTGCAACATTCTTCTGTTTTAAGTATGGAGTGGTACTCATAGACTACCTCCGCAACGGTCAGATATTTATCCAGAATATCTACATTACTTACAAACCTGAAAGAAAAATTCAAAGTTCAACGCCGCTGAAAATGAAAAGAAAGGAAATCTGTTCCTTCAGGAGAATACACCTGTCCATCAAGCCCCTGCGAACATAACTGACATTGCATAATCTAGGATTTCAATGTCTAGATCATCATTCTTATTCCGCAGATTTAGCTCCGTCTAACTATTATGTTTACTTATTTCCCAAATTTAAATAACACTTGAAAGGACGCCATTTTGAATCTGATAGGGGTAGTGCTACGAACAGTGGTGCGAGGAAATCTTCAGATTTTTTAACTTTTCTGCAAAAACTGGAACACTGTACAAAGTAGTTTATTGACTATCGGGGTAAGTGTAGAAGAAGTAAAACTTCACCATTCTACGTGCACTCCTTCTGGGTTGGGCTACGAATTTTTTGCAGTTCCTAGTCAATATGGTAGACGTCACGTCAGTACTTTGAAACAAAATAAGTAAAGGAGCACTAGTATAAACCAATTACTAACTAAAGATCAGCACTCTGACAATACGTTTTATTGGGAATCAATTTAATTCCATAAATTTATTATTATCATTTGCAGGAAGGGAAAACACAACTCTTTTTACCCCCTTCAAAACATTAAGCCTTGGTAGTTGCAACCTAAGCTGTTATAAGCACATCCTCTGAATATTGAAAGCCGAGAATAATGTTTCAGAAAAGAGAAGTATAGAACCTTTAAATAAAACAAAATATGAAACTGAAAACTTCAAACCTGGATAAATACAAACAAGTTACGTAACTGGTTTTACCTCTCTTTTGTTTCCAATCGAAGTTGATCCAATGAGAAGAAAAAAAGTCGACCAAATCTACTATTGTTCGCTAGGCGCACTAATTAAAAATCATAAGAAAGAAGTATAACTAAAATTTACCTCAAAAGGCGCTAAATTAGAAAACAGAAATATGCGTGCATACCCAGACACTCAAAGAAGAAAGCTTGAGGACTAATTTGCCACATAGTAAATGCATAGAAAGTAGACTATAATTTGACAATGAGATTGATTATGATACTGATATAAAATACTACATGTAGAATGTTTAAAGATTGTAGGAGTCTGGGGGGAGTCTAGGTGGCAGTCAGGGAGCAAAAGTATCTACTAGGGGGGCGCTCGCCCATTGCCCCCCTCTGGCGTCGTCACTGGATAGTAGGAATACGAGTTATAATTACTTCTTCCACTATATCAATTGTGTTTTGCTACCCAAATTTAGTTAAGATTGTTACGGAATAACACAAGAGGATCCTTTGCAGTGGAATTCGTTACGAATAGGTCTATGGTGTTTGAGAACAATCACGTTCAGTGAAGCACTTGTAATTAATTACTGGCGGATTCCATTATTGTATTTCTGGTTATCTTGCACATTGAAGTTTCCATTATATATTTAAGAAACGTGACCCGAAGAACTTCATTTCCTGTTAGACTTTGCAAAATTTGTAGCAACATAACGCAAAATATGTAGAAAGAAATTATAATTTAACAGCTATATACCGTATTTGCAGGCATATAAGACGCGCCTCTTTTTTTAAAGACCAATTATCAGAAAAAAATACGTTAAAATTACAGTAAATATTTTGCTTATGATTTAATGAAATAAAACCGTACAGATAAACACAAAATGAAGAAAAAAAGAATTACAATATAAAAATACCGTCAATTTTTGGTATATTCCATTTATAGCACTGCCAGGACAGAAAGGAATACAAAAATGTTTCCTCAAAATGGAAGATTGGATGCCTCACTGTCACTGCTATCACTAGTACTTGAAACCAAAACACACAATAAAAAATTACAATATAAACAGGGGTGTAGCCAGCAGGTTTGTGTAGGGGGGGCCCGTCGTTTTTGAGGGGGGCCAGCTACAATGTACAAAGCCAAAAAAAAGTGTTGCTGCTAGTGTTTTTGAGACCTGAAAGAAACGAAAATTTTGGTTTTCTTCTGGAAAACTAAAAACACTATTTTAGCTTATTATTATTATTATTATTATTATTATTATTATTATTATTATTATTATTATTATTATTATTATTATTATCCATAAATTATATTCAAGATAGTTTTTATTATGCTTAATCAAGAACTACTGCCCGCCGGGACCAAACGCTATACTTTTGTGCATAACTATAAAGGTAACCAAGAAAGTTATGTCCCTTTTCGTGGAAGTCTGTGTTCAATTGGACCTCACACCGTGAGTTGAATGCGAGTGGAGATAAGGCGAACGTCAGTTGTTGGTGTGGGTATATCCAACATACTACCTGGTTGTGGCAATTCAGACACACCGTGAACTTGCGTAAAGACAGAGGGAACATGGGACATCCACAGAGTGTCATAAGAGCATGTATGCTGAACGAGTTCAAATGGAGGTCAAACGCCGCCGTAGCGGAACAGAAGATATTCCAGGCCTTTGGTGAGGGTGTCGTGACGACGCGGACATTGCAGCGATGGTTTAACAAGTTTAAGGACGATGACGGAACACCCGAAAAAATCACGTGCCGGAAGACCAACACATGTACAAAGAGAAACTGGGACTACAATTCAGTGTGTGGAGAAACCATTCGGTAGCACATCCATCAACTTGTGAATCACTACAAGTTGGGTCAATGTGTCTCACATATTTTGACTCCGGGCCAGAAGGAAACGCGGTAGTCGCCTGTGTTTATTTACTGTTTCGGAGCCATTTCTGGACAGGGCGTTGACATGTGATAAAAAATGTGTCCTATACGAAGCTCCACGGCGCCGTCATCATTGGTTAGCATTCCATGAACCGATTTCAAAACAGCCGAAACCAGCACTGTACCAGAATAAGGTCCTTCTGTGTGTTTGGTGCATCGTGCATCGGGAACTGCTACCAGCTGGTCAGAGTATCAATGCAACTGTGTAGTGTCAGCAGTTGAGCTGTGCTCAACAAAAACTCAAAACTCTGGAGCCATCGCTTTTGAATTGCAAATGGGTTCTCGTTTACGGGACAACGCTAAGTCCCACGTGGTTAAGATGACTCAGGACACCATTTTCCGCCTTGGATGGGAAACAATATTGCAACCACTATATTCCCCGGGTATTGCCCCGTCCGATTATCAACTGTTCCATTCTTTGAACAATCACCTTAGAGGACGCCAGTTCAAATCCCTAGTAAAAGTCCAAAATGCACCTGATACTTTCTTCGTTTCACGGCCCACCAAGTTCTACCGCGATGGATTCCAGGGCCTTCCAGAACGTTTTCAGAAGGTCGTCAATGCTGATGGGGATTATTTTTTATCTTCCAGGTTAGGTGACATATCAATGTTCGAAGGTGGTGGGTGAAAAAGCAACAAAACTTTTCTTGGTTACCTTTAATTTTATGACCTTGTATACAGAATCTATCTACACAAGATTGATTTTCTTTGAAATTTCACTTAATTTCTTTACGGTTTCATGACAAAAATATTTATTATTCGTGACTAAAAAAATATATATATATATATATTCTTACACTAAGTAGAAATGAAAGAGAGAGCGAATTAAATCCAAACTGAATAAAAGCATTGTTTCTCACCAAATTTCCCATCCTCTATGTCTTTTAAAACACTTGTTAAAGCATATAAAAAATACTTGTTAAAGCATATAAATCGCAGTAAATTGTGTAATCTGCTGTCACAAAAAGATATCCTATTTTTCAATCGGTATAAGGAAGAGATACTATACTATTTTTCGATCGGTATGGAAAAAAACAATATTTCTTCTTACTATTTTACCATAAATTATTAATTGTCAATAAAATTTGTTACTTTTAAATGAATGAAGCGAGATAATTTTACTATGATGTTTTAAAAGCTGGTCATTTGGGGGGGCCAGGAAACCATTTGGGGGGGCCCGGCCCCGATGGGCCCCCCCTTGGCTACACCCCTGAATATAAAATTAAAAAATACTGTAAATTCCTTATGATTCTTCAGGGTAGAAAGGAACAAATAATGTTTGATTAACAGGGAAGATTTCAGTCATCGCTGTCACTGCTATCTGCAGAACTTGAAATTTAAGGGATTAATGCAAGAACCAGGTAGGTCTATTTTATTTTATTTATTTTATTTTATTTTTTATTTTTTTTTTTTTTTAGCGAATTTTAGATTTTCACAAGTTCCAGTAGGAAAAAAAAATATACTCTACATTGTGTTCAAGAATCATACGAATCCGATGATTATATTCAGTGTTAGAATTCACGAGAGGTATCTACATACAGTGTTCATCGTAAAGTTAGAGCAAGAAGCAGACAGCTCCAGAAAAAAATCCAAAAGTGCACTTACCTGGTTCTTGCATCCAACTCTTTAATTGCAATTGTCATATCAGAAGCAGAGCTACCTCTTTCTTCAAACAATATGTCATCCTTAGAACCATCCGAAGCGTTTGTGATTCCACATTTTTCGAATGCTTTAATGACAGTTTCCTTTTTCACCTCATCCCATGATGCTTTAACCCGTTTGCACGTTTGTGAAATACTAAGTCTATTTCTTCTTCCTGTAGGAGTAACATCAATAGCAGAGGAGCTCATACATGTATTCCATTTGGCTCTCATGAATCCCTTGAAAGGTTATTGATACAAACATTCAAAGGCTGAAGATGGCTTGTCAACCTCCAGGGATTACTGGAATGTGCGTTTTCACATCACGCAGTTGCTTCTTGATTGTATTTGTGTCTGTTTTATGGGTCAGAAATTTATCCCTAACAACTAAGGAAGGTTTCCTCAGTAGTCCACCAAGGACGCCTAGACCACATCTTTTATGTCTAAATCTTCAATTCGTGTACTACTCCAAGTGGATTACAACAGTTAATTCTATGGCTTGACGTGCAATCCGCAGTAGATTTTAATGTTACAAAAGTTTATTGTGAAACAGTTGAGAACTTTGTATTAAGTTTAATTAATTTTATCAGAAGTACCCGGATTATATATATGTATAGGGCCTATAAGTTCATGTCAAAACTATTAGAAATAGACCATAAACACTCTTTGAGAAACTTGTTCTCGGAAAATAGTTTATAAAAATAAAAAAGAGAACTCATATATTCTGTTGTTGAATTATCTACATTTGATATTCTACGATTATCGAATTCAGCGGGAGATCATGGCTGATACGATGTTCGAAGGTGTGCAGAGCATGGCTTCGGAGTGTTTTACATATACGTGAAGATTAAGTTACGTATTATTACATAGTGCCAAGTGCCAACGAAAGTGCAATACAAACATAACTAATATGACAGTCGTGTGTGCTTAGTTACAACAAGTTATACTACTATCTATATATATAAAAGAGAACGTACAAATCCTTTGTCCGCTCATCACGCTAATACGGCTGAACCAATTTCTTTTATTTTTGGGGGGTTATTAGGATTTGGACCCTAGATGGTTTTTATCATATCACTTTAATTTTCAATTACCAGTGTCTTGAGATAATTGACCATTCAGGTGTCCATTACGTACAAATCCTTTGTTAGTTCATCATAGGTATAAAAATAAACGTATTTATATGCAACCCGCATGACCGTGTCACTCGGCGGGTTAACATAAATGACAGGCGTTATAATGTTTTTTATCATATCACTTGAAAGCGAAAAAGTAAAAATTATCTAAGTAACAAAGTTTATTGCGTTTGGGGGTGACCGCAGCGAAGCGGGGCGGGTTAACATAAATGACAGGCGATATAATGTTAACATTTACTGCAATCTTCTATGGTTTTTATCATATCACTTGAAAGCGAAAAAGTAAAAATTATCTAAGTAACAAAGTTTATTGCGTTCCGGGGTGACCGCAGCGAAGCGGGGTGAACGCTGCTAGTCTATATATATAAAAGAGAACGTACAAATCCTTTGTCCGCTCATCACGCTAATACGGCTGAACCAATTTCTTTTATTTTTGGGGGGTTATTAGGATTTGGACCCTAGATGGTTTTTATCATATCACTTTAATTTTCAATTACCAGTGTCTTGAGATAATTGACCATTCAGGTGTCCATTACGTACAAATCCTTTGTTAGTTCATCATAGGTATAAAAATAAACGTATTTATATGCAACCCGCATGACCGTGTCACTCGGCGGGTTAACATAAATGACAGGCGTTATAATGGTTTTTATCATATCACTTGAAAGCGAAAAAGTAAAAATTATCTAAGTAACAAAGTTTATTGCGTTCGGGGGTGACCGCAGCGAAGCGGGGCGGGTTAACATAAATGACAGGCGATATAATGTTAACATTTACTGCAATCTTCTATGGTTTTTATCATATCACTTGAAAGCGAAAAAGTAAAAATTATCTAAGTAACAAAGTTTATTGCGTTCCGGGGTGACCGCAGCGAAGCGGGGTGAACGCTGCTAGTATAGTATAAACTTTTATCATAATTTAAGTACATACCCTGTCAGTTCTGGAACTTTCCTACGGAATTGGTTAGAACGTTCTTATGTTATTTCTTATATAACAATAGTGATCATTTTTATTTTAATTGTGTTGTGTTTAGTAAAGTGTTCGTTTTAATTCTGTTTTTCGTAAAGAGACGATGCATGTTAACAATTATAATACCTGGTACTGAAAAATATGGAAGACCAAGCAACAATCAAAATGGCAGAAAATCGAAGTTTAGAAACAATGGATACTGACAACAAGGTTCCTTTTTCGGAACAAAATCAAGGTAGCATTGAAATAGGGGAACCTTCTGTAAATACAAATGCAGATCTTCAATCTCAAAAATCCAATAACAAGGGTACTTATTATAGAAACAATAATGCATATCAGATAGAAAAAGTAAAATGCAAGACTCACCATCTTGCACCTTACTATGTATTTCTAAAACCCAAAAAAGAAGACATTGGTCGAAAACACATCATGAGCATAAGTAGAAAACTATTCTTCGCAGAAATTTCAGGCATAAAAAAATAGCATAAGCAGAAATTTGCTAAAAATTCAATTTCGTTCAGGGGAAGAAGCTAGTAATTTTCTAGAACATAATATTCTAAATCAACAAAAATGGGAAGCATTCATCCCATATCACGTGATATACTCAACTGGAGTCATAAAAGGGGTACATTCAGATATAGAAACTCGTGACTTGTTAAATGATATTAAATGTGACGTTACAGTTACGTCAGCACGTAGAATATACAGGAAAACCGACAAAGCCGAATTACAACCCATATCAACAGTAATTTTAACTTTTGATTCACAATCTCTCCCATTAGATGTAATACTGTACTACATGGAAAGAACTGTATACACATACATTCCTACTATACATCAATCCTACTATAATTCCTACTATACGGCTGTAATAAATTTGGGTATAGGAGCGGCAGTTGCCACCTCAAAAAGTCCCTTTGTATAAAATGCGGAGGAAATCATACACAGGAGACGTGTACCAAACCTTTACACTGCATTAACTGCGAAACGGACATGCGGCGAATTACTCTCAATGCCCAGAGAGAATTCGACAAGAAAATTATGGAACTAATGGCAAAGGAAAGACTTTTCTTTAATAAAGCCAATAAAATACTAGGCAAGAAAAATCAACAAATAACAAACATCACACAGACCCCAAGCAAGAACTCACCTCACTCACCTCCTTTCCATACAAACTTCAATTTCAATACGTCCAACAAGTCATATTCATCATTGGTATTCTTCGAACATATGCCACCACTAGTAATACCACAACAAGAGATTTTTGATATTCCCCCTGAAAAAAGAAGACGAAACCAAACAGATTTCAAAACAATAAAACCAACCACAGAGTCGTATTCAATCAATAATTATCCAGAATCTCTGCTCAGGAAAACTTTATCACGACCAAATTCATTCACTACAAACTTCCCAAAAATCCAATCTCACAAAAAAAAAAACGGAAGGGAATCACCAATACCTACATCCAATTAAAGAAGAATTTAATAATAAAAGAAAAATTCTCGTAAATCAAAATTCACAATAATCAAAATCACAAAAGAATTTACAATGTGTGATTCAAAGGAGAGGTCAACAATCCTTCCATTACGTCAGAGTCAATATGACAGTCTTATGACTCCACAAAACTTTGAACATAAGAAAAAGCAGGTGATAGTTTCAAATTACATAAACCAAAAATAATGGAAGCTATTAAAAATGCCTTCTACCTTTTTTGATCCCAATATGGAAAACAATAGTAACCCTCAACTGGAAATTATTCTTACTAACATACAATTTTGTTTAGATTTAAAAAAATGGACAGGGCAGAATATAAACGGTTCACAGTACTACAATGGAATATACAAAGTGCATATGGAAAGGGATACTATCTCCAATTACTAATAAATATTTTTTTGCCAGATATCATTTTCCTTCAGGAATCTTGGTGTAACTCTAAATTACCATTAAATATAAAAGTATACAATTGTATTAATCAACTTAGATTTAACCCCTATGGTGGAATAGCAGTGTGTATAAAAAAGAATATCATATATCAAACATTCTCTTTGGACTTCAGAATCTTTCATTCTTATATTCAAACAATAGGAATAAAAATACACAATATTAAAATGTTAAAACATATACATTCCTCCAAAAATCCAACTAGATCTAAACTTTTGGAATTCATTATTAAATCCAAACCACAATTTAGATTATATCATAGGGGACTACAATGCTAATGGGGATCAAACAGAAACGATAAATCTGGAAAAGCATTAATGAAATTACTTATAAACTCTAACTTTATATATATGAATGATGGTTCTCCTACCCGCATAAGCTTTAACTCATATAGTGCACCTGATTTAACTTCCGACTAAATATGCTGATTACATGGAAACAGAGTGGTCCACCTACTATCATCCATGCAGTAGCGATCATCTTTCTTTTTTTTTTAAATATTTAAAACCAATTATTTTAAAAATACGGATAATTCTTCACAACAAAAATTAAAAATTCAGGACATAAACTTCAAAATGTCCACAATAACTTCAATCAGAAGGAATATCAGAAAACAATTGACGGTAAAATCATATTGTTAACATCAGCATCAGATTTATTCAAAATAATAAAATCCACATCAACTATAATAAATAATCTGTAAGGACGAGGGTTCGCCCTTACTGTGTTTATTTTGTGAATAAATAATTAAGTGTACAAGTGTATATAATGTTGTTGTTATTGACAAAGGTAAGTCTGGCCAGACATATATTTAATTACATATATCGTATTATGTGTTATATATATTTATAATGTCATATTGGATATTGCTTATTTGTATGTGTATATCTGCTCAAGCTATGTATTCCTGCTTGGATTTTTCTTTTCAGCTATATTTAACGAACTCTACGTTCAAGATTTTTTATATAGATTTTCTTATAGTGATCGATGGAATTTTCCAGATGCTAGCGACGGTTGCTCGTTTTTTTCAAAAGACTTTTTTGCGGATTTTTAAGCGAAAATAAAGTTAAGCAAACTAAAAGAGGAAGGGTCATCGACCATATAAAAGGAAGCCTCTCGCCGCATAGGGGGATACTGCTGGGTGACTGGCTGTTAGAGCCACTCTTCGTTATTAAGGTCTTGCCTCATTTTTTAAAACTTTCCTATCTTGTAGGGAACGGTCTCAATGATGACCGATGACAGAGAATAAATGATTTCTCTGGAGCCTGAGTGATGGCATTAGAATTTTCTGATATTTTAATGAAATAGTAGGGACTGGCCTAAGTGATGGTCAGAGCAAGGAATAAGTGATTTCCTTCGGTCTGAGTGATGTCCAAGTTTGAAAACATTTAGCTAGTCATTGCTATAAGCTTAAATGATAGCTTATTGGGATAAGTGATTCCCGTTATCTTCTAGTGAGGAGAAGTAGGTTATATTTTTTTAACCTCAGAGGCAGAAAACTCTTTAAGGTTTTTTCTTAGATTATTTTTTTTGCTAGGCCAGAGAAAACCTAAGTGATGGTCTTCTCTTTAGAGAAAGAGAATCAGTCGTTGGGCTAAGTGATGTCCATTGACAACAGGATCTCTTGTATTGTTGGACGGAAAGTTGTAGTCAGGCTTTCCTGATAGAGGTAGGCGTCAGATGAAACTGTGAGGGAATGACGGATCGGTGGAGTCTGACTAAGAAATTTCTAGGAGTCTGTTGGTCTAAGTGATGATCTTCCGACTTAAGGGATAGGGCTCTGAAGTGAAGGAGTTTCGTATTTTTTTAAATTTTGCCTTAAAAGAATTTTCGTCGAATCACTCTTGATTTACTTATTATCTAAATAAATATTTATCTACCCTGATATGACTAGCAGTTTTCATTTAAGAATATAACTACCCATATATTTGATGGAAATTTAGTAATTTGATTGTGGTTTACATTGTGAGTTGATACCCTTAGAGAGCCGTAACAGATTAGAAGGAAAAAAACAACAAATCAGAGGAAAAAGACAATAAAATATTCAAGCACAAATCACAAACCAATAGAAAATCTATATGGTGGAATAAAACTTGTCAACAAAGCGCTAATGCCTGTCAAGCTGCATTCAAGGACTTTGTTAATAACCGAAATCCATATTTATTTTTTGAATATCAAAAGAAAAAAGCAGAATTTAAAAAATAATCAAACAAAACGATTAAGTTGGCAAACTTTTTGCGATTCTTTAACCGTTCGTACATCTTCGTATAAGATTTGGTCATTCTGGAAGAAATTTAAAAATTATCCTTACAATCAAGAAACTCAATTACATTTACAAGATTTAACCTGGATAGAGCAATTTCATCAAAAATTTGCTTCCTGTCCTTAAATAATAATGGCTCTTATTGAAAGACTACTTATTCAGCAACAACTGTACAGAATTAGATTCAGAGTTTAATATGAAAGAATTACAATTAGTTATAAATAATATACACCGATATTCGACTCCTGGAATTGATGGAATTGGGTACAAACATTACAAAAATTTACCCTTAAAGGGACTTCAGTTATTACTAAGATATTACAATCAAATATGGAATACTGGAAATATTTCAAAGGAATGGAAGAAAGTACTTATTATGCCAATACCGAAATCAAAAAATTCATTAAACCCAGCAGATAATTTCAGACCAATAGCAATATTACCATGTGCTTACAAAATCTTTGAGAATTTAATACTAAATAGACTAACCGTAAAATGGGGTGAATAGAAACATGTGGGTGAACAGAAACAAAACTTCTTATAAAGTGGTGTACGATACTACTCTCAAAAATTGGGATCCAAAATGGCAACTTTATTTCTCACAACATAGAGTACCCATATGGCTATCACAGTGAAGGGGGGAAAAGTGGGTCGGCAACACTGATTATCGATTGTCAGTTGTTTTTAAATGGACGCAGCTGAAGTACGTTTTATTAGCCTGGATAAACTTTTGCTGTAAGTATGAAATGGTTAATAATAATTGATGAATGAAAGCGGTAAGTAGGAGTTTAAAGTTCCATTTGGAGATACTGTATAACAATCGTGTGCTAAACCGAATGTATTTTATGTCACCTCAACTATTCTTTTGTAGTGTCACTGTTGTTAGAGTACGGGGTGAATAGAAACACAATAAAAGTGCCTGTTTCTATTCACCCCGGCAAAACCATTTACAATTATTGCATGGTTTGCACCAGTACCAGTGGGTTAGTTTCCCTTTTGGGTGCCAAAACTACAAAAAAAAAAAGTAAATTTACAGGAGAAATGAGTTTATAATGCTGAATGCTAATTGATTTCTGAGTAAAATGTGATGGAAATTTGAGCGGTATATTACCAAATTGTAAACAAATCAAAGTTAAAGCCGTTATGACCATTGTTGATACAATTCATAACACCGTGCACAATTTTTTATGGCAATAGAGAACCGAACCCAACCTAACCTAACCCAATGTAACGTATTTAAGCCAAAAACACCGAATATGAGTGGAAAATTGCACAAAAGTAAGCCAAAAGTCTAGCACCAAAAAGGCAAACAATGGCCCATTAGTGTTGTTAATGTAATGAGTTGTGATTATTTAATATCTCCACGTATATCCATATAAAATTACACGGTATTCTGAAAGCAGTTTTTTCTTTATTTTCCAGACTGACGCTAGGATGCCACGTATTTATAAGCAGAAGCCAGGAACAAAAATATATAAAAAACATGCACAGGAAACCATTAACACTGCCGTGCAAGAGGTGCGACAAGGACTCAGCTTAAGGAAAGCAGCCAAGAAATTTCAGATTCACCACTCTGTTCTGTACAGACATCTAAAAAGGGGTAGTGGTATGAAGAAACAGGGTGGACAGACTGTATTATCTTAAGAAGAGGAACATCTCCTGCTGGATCGGCTGAAGTTATGTGGAGAATGGGGTTATCCTATTGATTCATTTACACTAAGACTGTTGGTGAAAGATTCCTTAGATCGTCAAGGAAAGCATGTTACAAAATTTAAGAACAACTTGCCAGGTCCTGACTTTGTTTACTCCTTCATTAGGCGACATAAGGCACAGCTGTCAATGAGGATGTGTCAGAATATAAAAAGAAGCCGTGCAGCTATCACACCAACAACTATAAATGAGTATTTTGATCATCTGGAAGAGAGCATTAAAGATGTGCCTCCCCAAAATATTGTGAATTATGATGAAACCAATTTACGCGATGATCCAGGTAAACGTAAGGTTTTAATACGAAGAGGTTGCAAGTACCCCAAAAGAGTAATGAATTCTTCAAAATCTTCAACATCAGTGATGTTTGCTGCAGCTGCAAATGGAACTATCTTGCCACCTTATGTTGTGTATAAGGCACAACATATGTATCAGTCATGGACGGAAGGCGGTACACAATATGCCAGATACAACCGTACCAAGTCAGGATGGTTTGATATTATTTGTTTTGAAGACTGGGTCAAAACAATTGCTATCCCTTATTTCAAGAACTGCAATGGTAAAAAGATTTTAATAGGTGACAATCTGTCTTCCCATTTGTCAGTGGAAACAATCAGGCTATGCTCAGAACATAACATCTGTTTTATATTTCTACCTAGTAATTCAACTCACTTAACACAACCACTTGATGTAGCTTTCTTCCGTCCAATGAAGATTCTGTGGAGAAATATTATTGAAGAGTGGAGGAAGGATGCTACAATTCGAAAAGACAAATTTCCAGGTCTGCTCAAAAAACTATATGACCAACTGAAAGAAGATAATGTCAGAGCAGGTTTCAAAAAATGTGGGATATCCCCTATTGATCGAGACCAAGTGCTGAGGATGATCCCGGAAGCTGATTCCGGTAATAGTACAGTGGGTCCAACTCCTGCAATACCGGTCCTGGTAGAGGAACAGAGAAAGGCAATTGACGACAGCTTAATTGAACTGCTTCAAAGTTTTAGAAAAGATGATGCACCCCAAGGCAAAACGAAGAAAAGACGAATTGATGTTGTACCAGGCAAAAGTGTTGGCCTGCCAGAATCTTCATCTAACAACTCTCCACTCTCGTCAACTAACGGTGGCCCCAGTACCAGTAGAAGTATCTCAACAAAGAAAACTTCTACAAGTAGGAAAAGGAATATAAGACACACTCAAATTGAAATAAATTCAAGTTCATCAAGTGATTCCAACTTTTCCCTGCATGATACTAGCGATGAAGATTTACAATTTATTTCTTCTTCTGATGAAGATCATACCGGTACCGGTGCTACTGCTATTGCAACAGACCTTCCTACATTTCATACCAACAGTGACAATTCCCTGAATCCTAGAGATTTTGCATTGGTTAGGGTGTATGGAAAAAAGAAAGATTCAGTAAGATTCTATGTTGCTGCTGTGCGTAAATGCACAGAAGAAGGATACGATTGTATTTTCTACAAGCGAATCCCACAAACCCAAAGGTTTCATGCCACTGAAGAAGAATCATTCTTTGCATTTGAAGATGTAGTGCAGAAATTGTCACCACCAATAAGCAGCTCATGCACTCGCTTCAAAAATATGATCACCTTCCCAGATGATTTCAGTGAATTCTATATTTATTGATTTTCCAACCATCTATTTCTTAGAATATTTTATTACTGGTACTGGTGTAATTTGTTCATAGGTCAGTTCTTTGTCTAGTTTGTTTCTTTTCACCCAGTGGACTGTTTAGTGGAAACAGCTATGAATTTTCAATGGCTGTTTCTATTGACCCCAATCACTGGGTGAATAGAAACACACAGTTTTTATTTTTTTAACATGAGCAGGCATTTCAGTTCTTTCAGTTTGAATTATATACTTTGTGGCCTTGACAAGACCCAACTTCTGATGTGTGTTTCATTGTAATATCTAATAACATGTGGAAGTTACATATTGCTTTAACTACAAACGTGTTTCTATTCACCCCATTTTACGGAAATTGTTTTTTAGAATATCATCAAATTTTTCCATACATTACAGGATTCAGAAAAAAACAATCAACATACGATGCTTTAGGACTAATAACTGTAGACATACATAAAACCTTTCACACGGAATGTAATGTTAGTAACCTCTTTTGATATAAAAGGAGTATATGATAATGCAATTCTGGATATATTAATCAGAAAAATGGCAAACCTAAAAATTCCAGAAAAATTATAAGAATTGTACACAACACACTAATTGATCGAAAGTATTCGTAAAGATATATAATACATACACAGAGCCTCGAGAAACCACTAGGATTACTACAAGGAAGCAAACTTAGCCCAGTACTTTTCAATATATATATTCTCGACTTAGTTACTATAAAATGGAAGGACAGTACAATATCATTTGCAGATGATGCACTTCTCAGTACTACTACTACTACTATCGAAAAAGGAATTAATATTGCAGAAAATAATTTTAAAACATCGGTTTCCTGGATGCACAACCAAATATATAATTTTTTCATGAAAAAAGGACAATTTAAAACATCACTTATCTTACAATAATATAAAATTACAACCTGAACCATATATTAAATATCTAGGTATGGAATATATTTAGATAAGAAACTTAATTGGAATCAACAAATGCAATACCTAATAAAGAACTCGGAAAAACATGTACAACTTCTAAGATGTTTATCTGCAAAAAAGTGGGATATCAACTCGTTTACTTTAGTCAAAGTATTAAAACAAGTAAGTCAAGTCAAACTTCTATATGGTAGCTTATTTTATAACAAAAGCAACAAACATTACAATAAAATAGAACAAATATTATATAAAATTGCCAAAATTATCTTTTCACAACCAGAATTTTGTCCGAAAACAGCCTTATTAAATGAATCCAAATGCATCCCAATTCAATTGGAAATTTCAAAGATAGCCAACAAGTTTATCATAAATAGTTTTAGCAAAGCAAACTCAACTTTAATTACTAAACTACAAAAAATAATCATATTATTAGAAAACAAGACAACTCCATATTCGAAAAATAAACCGTGGATTGTGGAAGCTTACATTAAATTATATAAATATTATCAATATATCCACAAATTACCCTCTATTGCTTGCTATGCATGGAAATATTCAGTAAACATGGTTCAATAGTAACATTAGAAGCTTAGAAGCCATATAAGCTTCCTTCTTAAATCTTTATAACATGCGATTCCGATTCATTATGAACTAATATGAATCGTTAGAATCACTACGATTCGTTAAAAATCACCGGGGAAGCGGACGTATACTCAATCTAAACCCACGAGCATGGTGTTTAGATTTTCTTTAAGGCTGTCTAAATTGAACACAAATATGTCTTCTTCGAATTTTAAAAATATATTAAAATGAATATTAACAGTAAAGTTTAATATCACATAATAAATATGAAATACCAATGAATTACTTGGATATGGCCGCAGAGGCATCGCATCATGTATGAATAGTAGATTTTTACATTATTTTGTGTTTCGTGGAAAATCATGTTTATCAACCTGGGGAGAAAAGGAATTGATTTACTTACGATGTGTATCTTATTGTTGTATCATCGTATTTTCGTTCGCTATGGACTTTAACAGCCCACTTGGATCAATAATGATAAACTTATCATCACTCATCATCGCACTTCTGTTGCTAATAATATCTACCATCATACTTCAACTACTGCTACTGCTGTTGTTACGTACCATTTTAGGAAAACTTATGTAAAACAACTTACCTCACATTATCTCTTTTTATTTCTCTACTACTAGTATTCATAAATTAAACAACAATTATGGAAATTTGTACAAAATGGAGACGCGCCATAGAAGATACCTACCGAAGACGTTTATAGCCAAGAATTACATAAGAAATCCTTGATTATTTTCATTTGTTTTCCTTTGTATCTGTTACTTGTATTAACATTAGTTTGGTGATAATATAATGTCAATCCTATTCTAAATTTTGGTTATTGTCTATTATTTATGTTAATAATTTGTCAATAACGTATCATTCTGCTCTCTGAATGATGGCCGAATATATTGTCTTTATCTAAGTCCCAATCCGACGTGACACACTCGATATCAATGAATCAGGAATGAAATAATTTGCAGTTGCGTGTTCTTACGATTCCTGTCAAACAGAAGTTTATTTCTATTGCGCGGTACTAACTAATTGGAAAGAAAGAAGCTACATACCACATCCGTTTTCATCCATCCAACCTTGCTCTGAACATGAATCACTACTGTATTTGGTATTTGTTCCTTCAGCAAGGTCTTTCTTTTAAAGAACACGAACGGCCTCAATTTCGTTCCGTTTACACAGGTGATAATACCGAGGTACAACAGTGTAACTTTTTTCATGACCAGTACTTTTACAGTTACGGTTTTCGTGCCCTTTAGCTCAACTGTTTTATTTGAACGTATACATCAGTGTTAAAGGAGCCTCATCCATATTTGCTATTTGCGAAAGTTCAAATTGTTTACGTTTTCTGATTTCCAAGACGTATCTGTGGAACTGAATGATTTTGTCCTCATACCCATCCGGCATCCTTTGTGCAATTTTTGTTCTAGCACGCATGGAAAGATTATTTCTTTGCATGAATCGTAAACATCATGAAGTTGAACCTGTAAAATCAGTGATACCTCTTTCGTGTGCCATAAACTTTGATTTCTGGATGATCATCTTTGTAGACACTGCAATCTTCTCCTTCCTTTGGTTTACATATTTTCTTATATCTTCGAGTTGGAGCCTTTTCACACCTCCTTTGAGGAGATCATGCTTAGAACACTTTGCTGCCTTCAGATCATTTTCGTGCTTTCGCCAGATCCGAATCATCTTTTCAAAAGGTGGTGGGCAAAAATGACGTTTTGCGGCTCTATTCCCACTTTCTTTGGCATACTGGATAACTTGGAGCTTAAAAAGCTATGTTGTAGCTGTTCCTCTGCAATATTGTAGCAATTTGCCACAACAAAGACTGAAGAACAGCAGGAGAAAACAACCGCCAGTGTTTTGTTTAGTTAAAATATGATTACTGTATCACGTTTCAACAATACAATGAATCTTATCAACTTAAAACTACACCAGTGTGATTCATTGCTAGCTATTGTTAACGATACTTGCATGAATAGGAAAAAAACTGCGGTTAAATAAAGGTTGAAAAGAACTATGAAGACAATACTTAACCCAGGGGCGCACCAACAAGGGGCCACCGAGTCTGTATTCCCCAAAACTGTATAACTTGACTAACATTTGTACAGTTTCTTAACATAAATCATACTTCTTTTACAGAAAAAAAGATTGATGTAGCCCAAAGATTTATTTTACACCTCATATGTAATTTTCTTTCTCTCATAAAAATAATCTAGTTCTATCAGATCATGTGAGAATATAGATGACAGTAATTAACGGTTACTAATCGTATTTTCGAATGCAGAATAACACAGGTTTAATACTACACACACGTGTTGGACGTTCAGAAGAAATTAGCTATTCCAACAACAACAACAAAAAAAAAAAATCTGGGTTGCGTGCTTGCTCTAACCTATGTGATTTTATACAATATCAAGTGCTTTTGGTACTATTCTTGTTTATGTGCATACTCTCTCTCGCTTATGCGTCTGCTTCCTGCGTACGCACTCCCGCGCTCTATTCTGCACTTCTGTCATGACTTGGTTAGATACCATTTTCTTTTTAGTGACCACCCAGCACAAGGTGGTTTGTGTATTTTGTACAGTCCTCTTATGACCTACGTTCGAATCGTATTTATACATGTCAGGAGAGGTCCCCATAAAGTTAATCTACATCCATGAATGCAATCTCTTACCTAAGAAACAATCTCGTGATTAAATAATCGAATATCGATAACAGATACTAGGACAGCACGTACTTATTTCCAGAGTACATCAGTTTGCACGCTTATTATCATTCTGTACTCAATTATTTGAGTATATGCTAGGATAATGATTTGGAAGAACATCTAAGGCAGCGTTTCCCAACCGGTGTGCCGCGAACGGGTCGCTGGTGTGCTGCGAGGAAATCGAAACAAAATTATTAATTCTATAGCAATCAAATTGCAAGATCTAGAGAAAAAGGTATATTTGTATTTCACATTACTACTATGAATCTGAAGTTTAAAGTTTCATACTGTGTTACTATTCTGTAGAACATTTTTAATTTTCTGTAGAACATTCTTCTGTACATTTCTAATTTTGAAAAAAGTATTTGTTATCATTGTTATGACCATTATTGTTTCTTTATTATTGCAGACTATTTCATAACTTGAAATTTTAAAATATTATTCAATCCTTCCGACAAAGTAAACATGCATACGAATTACCTACATTTGTGTTTTAAAAGTAAAAGAGATTTGTTTGTTCGTTCTTTATTTAGTAATCCTCCTTCTTAATGAAAAGTTGGGTACAGTTTTCGAAAAAGAATGTGTATTTTTAACACCTTGAGCACTATATCTGATTGCAATTGTTTTCTATTTTAAAATTAAAATGAAAAATAAGCATAATGATTTACCACAGGGAAAACCAGTGATCAAGCTTTCTTCTCCGTGGAAAGAATGCCAGTAATCAGAAAAAAATATTACAGTATTTTATACCTTCAAATAATAATAATAATAATAATAATAATAATAATAATAATAATAATAATAATAATAATAATAATAATAATAATAATAATAATAATAATAATAATGTGTGCCGCGAGAATTCAAGTTACCCTGAAGTGTGCCGCAAGTTGAAAAAGGTTGGGAAACGCTGGTCTAAGGAATCATTTAAAACAGGAAAAGTGAAAGGAAAATTTTTCTTTTTTTTTTTTTAAATTTGACGGATGTTTAAAATTTGTAATACAAGTACAGTGCATATTTTTAATCTGTACTATATTGCAAACTAACACACTAATTTTGTGTTGTATTCACGCTATAAGCTGCGGAATGAGGTACCCGAGGTCGATTTTCATTCGTTGTCTTTCAATTAGCAAAATCTCGATGACGTCATTAGAGCCGAAAGACGCTTCTGCTAAACAAGTCGTCCTACCCAGAGATGAAAGAGCGGCGATGGAGCGGGACAGTGATACCAACTCGAGATAAATTTTCTATATCGAGAGGAGAAATATCAATTTTACTCACGGGGAAAAGAAAAACCCTTAAGCTAAAAAACGTGGGAATTTTCAATGTTCAGAAAGAAACAATAATAATTACTTTAATTGCAAGACAATGATATTTTTGTTTGACGTCATTACATATTAATGTCTAGTGTTAGGAACTATTCTGTCAGGGTGGAAGACACCATCCAGAGGCATGCTTGCTTATGGGGCGTTTACACTTGGTCGATTTAGTCGCACTACTAAATCGATTTAGTCGCACGACTAAATCGACTCGCTGCATTTGCCACTAAATCGAAGCAACTAGGCCGAATCAGATCGATGGATGTGTTCAATTATTTCAACCACAGAAAATAGAACGTCTTTCAATTCAGTTGCCAGTCGATTAGTCGCTTTCGATCAACAAGCGATTAAGTTGAATTCCCGTTTACACGGTCGATTAAGTTGAAAGTGATGTCAATTCAACTGAATCGAACGCAAATCGACTAAGTGTAAACGCCCCATTACCTAGCTAGTGTGAAAAACATAATCACAATAACGTTCCTAACTATATGGATCTCACTGGTGATTCAATTTTCAAAATTTAGGAAACTCGCTAAGCTAGTGCCATGCCTTCCACATTCCATTGCGAAAGCTGAAAGAATATTTTCTGATTTAAATGACGTTAAAACATAGAAAAGAAATAAAATAGTCATAGCAGCCTAAATGTAGTTCGCGTTTTTAAAACCCCCTTCCTGGCAAAGAATTTTAAGTGTAGGACATTCTCTGTTACGAGACGATACCTAGATCTTCCCAAAAAGAAGAATTATACAACATTACAAGTTGCGGAAGCAAGAAGTGCAAACATCAGAGAAATTTTAATGGTAAGTGAACTGTCTTCACATTATGTAGAGTGTACAAGTTATAATTTCATTTGTATTACAATTAGTCAGTTATGCAATTAATATTTGAGGATATGGTTTATTTTTATGTTATCAATTTTTGGAACATGGGAATTTTCAAGAACCGAGGGAAAATTTAGATCGACACGAGGGAACTTGTACTCAACTTGGTTGGCATCAGTGCTGGAGTCCTTACCAGACAGAGACAGTGGATTTCCGGAAATGGCTGTTCTTGGGCGACACAAAGAAGTGTGCGATGTGATTTCGGTATAATGTTTATAGTGTGATGCGTTTGTGCTTTATACAAAGGATAAACATATATATGTGTTCCTTTTTATGACAGGTGCTACCCTGTTGTTGATTTTAGTGTATGTTTTGTGCAGAAGTGCCAATTCTGAGACATAGGACAAATTTCTTTTGTCGTTGTGTAGAATACGAGTGGTAATTGTGACAGATAGCTAGCGAGCTATAACTTGCCCCGGATGAGTTCAGGTGCTTTTCAGATGTTCCTAAAACTTTTTAGTGGTGAGAAAAGATATACATACGCTGCAATGTTACTGTATTGTCGTGCTTATGGCTATAGCGGTGACAATCGTAACCACAGTTGATAAGCACTGTGGAGGTGCGGTGGTATTTTTATGGGTTTATGCTTTTCTTGTAGAAAGTCAAGACTGAGTAGTGAAAAGTCAGAGCAGTTGTCTGTTTCTGCAACTCCCCTCCATGTTTGTGTGGAGGAACAAGGAGAACCAGAACTGGACATATGTACAAAGGACAATTGCCAATATACGGGGTACAAAAGAATGGCTAATACAATGTCGAACATGAAAGTAACAAATCCTATTAGAAACCTCGTTAGTAAGAGTAGGAGGCGTTATACTAAGGACGGGTTCAACTTGGATCTAACTTGTATCCTTTCATAGATGTTCTAAGTGTATGTGTGCTATATCAAATATTTGGTATATTGTTTCGGGAATTATTTGGTATAATGTTTATTTGGCGAAAATTCACTTCATATTAAGCTTGAAAGGGAGCACTATCAGTAATTTGTCGTTACTGAACTTCACAGTTTAATTAATGATACTATCTTATGACTAATATTTTGTGTAAATACAAGGGACCTGGGTTTACATAAATTGCATGAAAAATATCAAAATAAAAGGCAAATGCTAAACCCAATCTGACATCCGTGAATACTTAGGCCTACTGCTTCGTTAAGCAGCAGAATAATGACGGTACTTTCGAACGTCTGCTTTCCGCCATACAGCTGTTCAGCTCTCAAGGTAGTCTTGTTCACTTTTGTACATGATACCTGTATGGCCTAATTTTATGTAAGTACAATTTTAATTTAAATAGAACCATCTAAAATGGAATTAAATGTTTTTTTTTATATGTATATAATTTGACGTCCACAGTTACCGGTATGCCCTTTAAAATAGAGGAGACGGATAATCAGTGATAGTGAGTAATTATTAAATTGAATTTCTGTGTACACCCACCGAGAATTGAACCCAGGAACGAAAAGATACAAACAGTAGTCACCAGATCAGCAGAGCGGGCTTAAAATTTGAAATGTTACCGGTAGAATGCGGTACTTCACCAAGGGAATCCTAGAAATTTTTTTCATTAATTCAAACCAAGCAGGCTGTTTGAGGTATTTCATGCCAAATCAACACACTTTAGTTCCATTTTCAAGTTAAGCATTCCAAATTTTTTATGAAATTTGGAGAATTAGTTCTAATCATAGAATACGGTTGCCATGGCAATTTTTAGTTCCATATCTCTTAGTTTTGAAAGGATTCAAGGTTAGAGTTCTCAAAATGCCATTTCTGTGGTCGTATAGCTAGGCCTATCTTCAAATTGCTATAACTCTGGTCCTAATTGTTCTAGAATGTTGAAAGGCTTGTTGTACGAAGGATTGAAAAAGCTTTCCAATGATACATAATAAGCGTATGTTCGGACAACGTAGCAGACATGTTCATGTGCCCGAACTTTTTACTTTGAATACCTCAAAACAGTGAAACGTCAGAGCCAGGGTTGACAAAAACCATGGTTTTTATTGAAAAAACAAAAAAATAGTTTTTTGGTTTAAACCACGTTTTAGTCTAAGTAATTTGCTCTATGTATTCATATCACATATAGACAGAAATAAGTTTGTTTCGCCTTGGTGTTATTATGCAACAACCGGGTTATGCTGGAATGGGTCACATTAGCTTAAAGCGGAATCCAAACCGCTTCTCGACTTACATCCGAGAGAAATTGTCCTCCATTTGAACTCGGAACCAGGACTACACACATGCGATGCACAAATGCGTTACGTCTGCCGACTCACTCACGAAGGACTCCTGATAAAAACACATTGTACTGATCTTTAAGTAGGCCTACTTGTTAATATAATTATCAAGAGTCATTTCAGAAGGACAAAAAGATAAACAGTTGCAGAAGTGAAACCATTATACAGAATTACATATAGATAATTTCAAAGTACTACAGAGTACAGAAGAACTAATTTAGTCCAAGTTAGTTAACAACGACTTTTATTAGTCCATGTTAAAGAAATACAACGACTTAATTTGCATATCAGTAAGAAAAGTGAATAAAGATACGAATTATTTGAGTCCACTTTGGCTCTGACCCATTTATGCATAAATAGATACCAAAGATACTTCTCATTTCACTAAATGCCTCTCGTGGGGTTTGTATGACCCACACGCACACAAAAATGTACGGCATTTCGATGTATTTTATTAATAGTAAACATTATTGAAACGAAACAATATTTAGAATTTTTCTTAGATTGCAGTTACATAACAACAATAACAAACTATAAAAACATCTCAAAACATTCATAAACTTATTATTATTATTTTTTTTAGTTGTTTTTGTAGAATAATCTTTTTGAGTGATGAATGGGGAATTTAGGTCTGAATATAATACGAATAATTTACGGGAGGGAAACGTGACAATCCCACAAATGTGTGTTTATGAAGATTTTACAAACACTTACACTTTTAAGAACATTTTTCGTTTTTTAATTTAAACCATTTTTTTTTTATATATAACTAGCTGGTTTAAATTAGCTAATCCTGGTCAGAGCGGTTGTCTATTTCTGCAACTCTCCTCCATGTTGTTACCCCCAAACATTCTGTGTATTAAAAAAAAAAAAAAAAAAACAATGAACCGGTTCATAAGATTCCTCTTAATAGTTTGTTAAATATTACCGGGAACCAGTGTCCACAAATTGAATCAGTTAGAAATCATGGTGGTTTGGCCTGTAATGATTCTGTAGTTGTTTATAACATTGCATGTTTCAAGTGTTGATAGATTTAGAACTAAGCCAACTTCCTTTCGAAACAGTTCTAAATGTATCAAAGCTTGAAATATATTATGCATAAAATAACATATAAAACTACAGCAAGAACCACACATTTTTCGACTGCTGAAAAGGGTACCAAATGAACTATGTGAGGGGGGCCAAATCCCCCTAACAATAATTACAATTAAAAAAAAATAATGTACATATAAACAAACATGTAACAATAGAAGAATTTCCCGTGTCTGCAACCCAGATTTGCTGATAAAGCATTTATTCCTAAGAAATAATTGGTTTAAGTATGATGAACATTTGCGATTATGGCATACATAGTTCACTTTCAGCCGATCTACTCGTACTGTACATAATAATTTATATACGTTTACATATACACTGCAATTTCTATTGAGCTGTAATAAACCTACACTAAAACAGAACCTGTAAGTATTAATACCATTGTTACATACTAATGTTGATAAGTCATGTAAATTCAGATTTCTAATATGATGTTCTTCAAAAGGAATATCCAACCCGATTAGACATGTGTCGTCGTAACACAATAGAAAGTACCACACGAACAGTGCACCCGTGAACGAACTTGAAGAACTGAGGAACACTATGATAGCACGTGACATTAAATCATATCCATATTTCCCTGCTCGGAAAAAAAGAAAAACAATAGTGCGTAAACAATAGAGAAACTGTAGTGAACCTAGTGGAACAGATATATTCACAAAAACGGAACCAAAATAGCTGAATCATTGAATCGAATGAAATGACTAAAGTAAAAACTTGCCTTTTCTTCTTGCTATACTATAGAACATATTAAAAAATCAAGCTAGGATGGCATTCAGATTTACAAAATATATATATAGTTATGTGATGCATTAAAGCAACAAAAATAGTATTTTGATTGCAAATAATGATAGGAATGGGTAAGTGTGAAACTTTCGAACAGTTCTCACATAGTTACACTGTAAAGGCAAGGACAACTCTTTACGAGTGGCAGACTAAACAATCAAGTTTTTGAAGATGCAACAGTGAAGATCTTAAATTTGAACTTCAATGAATGACAAACACCTTACCTTAAAAATTGTGTTGTTAGCCATGCACAGTAAGCATTGTAAACAGGGCAGTAGGACTCATTCTTTATTTTTACCGGTGGACAAAGCAGGAAATGCCCCACTCTCTGCCTGAGAGTATAAGTGACAACACAGGAATTGGGAAGCTTGAATTGCAGTTTGAATGCTAAATACACAGGAAGTTGTGGCAAAGGGTGGTGTGACTGGACTAAACTACCCAGAAGATGGAGTTTCGAAAGATGTTATTTTGATCCAACCCTTGCAAGGAAGATGAATACAATAGATACAAGAAAAATTTATATAAAATGCAAATGTGGATATTTTACATGATCAGTGACATAACAGACCATTCATCAGTTTGTTGTTTATTATAGAAATCCAGAAACCCTTGCAATAGATCACAATTCTTTTATAATACCAGAATACCTTAAACATGATACTGCGAGTGTTCATATTTTCCAGTTTTATTTGGTTAACTTCATTATAACTCCTTTCAGTAGAACACCTCTAAATACATGTGTTGCTTTCCAGATGGTTTTGTAACCCATTGTAAAAACCGGAGGAGTTTTGTGAACACATGTTATCATCAGAGTGATTTCAATGTCTGTGGAGTTTGGCATTTCTTTATCACATCACTTGGCAAAAGACTATGTAATGGTATCGTTTGTACTATCAAGAGACTTGATGTCCGTGCAAGTCTGCCGAGTTCATACAACTCTCAGATAATAACCCCCTGACCGTTGTTTAAACGTTGTTCCAAACAGATTACATTGTGCCACTTTTGTCGAGTATGAAGAAGAATATCTCCTCCAACAGCAGTTTGAAAAGATTCGCACAATTACAGGTACACAAACCTAACACTGTGTTATTCCAGCTAGCCATAGTACCATCCAAACGAAACTGTTCTCGAATGCATAAAAAATGAATCTGAAACATTGAACAAACAACAATTATACCTCAGTAATATCGCAGGTTTTGGTGCATGCGAAAGGTCACTGGTGGCTTCGATGTGTTTTGAATGTAAATGGAGATACAAATGGGTTGAACTTAACTTCTGCCTCCTCATGGCCCTTCACCTTTCTTTGTATACTCTGAGAAACCTGACATCTTTACTGTGAATAAGAACCGGGTTCATACACTACCTGGAAAACCGGGAAATCTCAGGAAGTTGATTTCGGAAGAAATTCAGGGAAATTGAGTGAAATATTTTTGTATATTTTGAATGTCTTCCAGTATTTATTAAAAGTATTTACTTATTAATTCCCTTAGTAGGCTTCTCAACTTACATTTTATTTATTTTAATTATTTATTTCCTTGAGACTCAATATTTAATTGCATTCGTTCATTGGAGAGAAGGATGGCCATTCTTAAATATATAAATACATTATTCTTAAAATTTATGTGTTCTCTTACTGTTAGTTTCTTGCACTAGACCTGGAAATTGCAAAATTAATACCTGGAAAATTCAGGGATTGACGCGTTCCATCTCAACTCAAGCAGGGCATCTACCGGTCAATTCATGGATTTTGTTAATTATTTTTTTATGAATTCCTTATGGAAAATTAAGAAACCCGTATTTTTTTTATTTTCTCGAAAAAAAACTTTCCTACTGAGATATTGCTTCTTTAAGTTCATTGTCGATAATTGCTGAACACCATAAAGTAGTATTCTGTACTACTTTTGACGAAGCATATCTCAGCAACAAATTAACATAAAGAAGTAATTCTTTTTTGTCTAATAGATGATTGTGCGTAGTTTGCGATGTCAGAAGATTATTCCCATGTCTTGTATACAGGGTGTCCAAAAATTGTGGCAACTTTAGAAAATTACACGATTTCGGAATTTTCCCCCTCTTTTTCGTAACTATATATATTTGTTGTTTACAACTTCGAGTAGGCATGGCTAGACGCTTTAACGCAAAAATACTTTAAAGAGGTTGTGACTGTTATTTTAGCAGTAACAACAACGAAAAGTTTGCAGTTTTCGCAAAGTCCACCATATTTGGACGCCATTTTCTTAGAAAACGTATTTTCAAAAAATATAATTTTTCAGCATAAATTAGCTATGTATGTGTTCTAAAGGCTCACCAAGTCTTTATGTTCGACCACGCACTGGTTTAGATTTTATGGCTAAAAGTTTCCTCCGAAAAATTGTGTTCACGAGGCACGTCGCGGAATATTGAAATTTGACGGAAGACGATGCTTCGGTCGCCGATAATTCATTTCTCACCTTTGCGAAGTTCGCAGAACATGTGCTCATACAGTACATTAGTTACCATCGTTAAATTATATTGATCGAAAAACAGAAAAGGACAACATTGATTCGCAAAATGAGATCGATTATGAACACTGCTGCACAGTCGAAATCTATGTTATCCATCCAGTAATAACGCAATGGAACAATTTGTGTATAATGAAACAATATGCTAGCATGCTTACACAAATGTTTATATGCAAATATAAATACTTACCACTAGTGTGTCCTCCATGAAAAGCGACGAATGGTTTCCTCAGTATCAAAAACACTTATTTTGTGTGACCTTCCTGTGCTGTCTACCGGTACAGGTGTATTAACGACTTTTAAAATGTTTGTTAGTGGGATAGAACATGTATTTTCTTCCTTCATGTGCTCAGCGGGAAATCTATAACCTCCAAGCAAAGTGGATAACTAGGTCTGTCTTACCAACCGTGAAAACAGAATTTTAAAATTCGAACCGGAATTGGTCGAAAAAAACAGCGTACTTCGACTTCTCAGATAAACTGTCGTTCCTTTGTTGAATTACGTACAAAAAGATACGCATGCGTAATCCAAATTACAACAAAATATAATTTATTTGTATCCCAATGCAGATACCACAACAAGAATTATAACTCTATCTATCTCCATAGCTGAATGGTGGGGCTCCGAAGTTGACCATTTTCCATGGTTTCTACAATTCATAAATTGTACTCCCCGTCTTTGGTGACCCATTACTTTGCGGGAAATTTTTTTTCCGGCAAAACAAAAAACTGCGAGTCCCTTAAAAATGTGTATAGTTTCTATAAAATATGTCTCAACAATATCTGAGATGACGGTATAACTTTACCTTTTATTCCCTGAGTTGAAATGGAAAGCACCACCACTCATATATTTGCCATAAACCTAGCCTTCATATGCTAAGAATTGGCATTTCAGATAGATGTTAATACTGTAAGTAGGAACAAAAATGAAAAATAGGCTCTATTTGGAAAGATATAAAACGAAAAAAAAAAAAAAACTTCCTTGATTAGAAGCACTTTACTACTGAAAGATCTTACATAGTATGGTATCCTTGTCATACTGAGTGCATATAACTTGAGATCAAGTATTTATATTCATAAATAATTCATTCTGATATTCAATTTTATCTTGAATAATTTTAGGAAGCAAAATTGCAGCGCAATGCAGAATTTTGCAGCTTGCAGATTAGTAGCGTATTTTCTACATGTAAATATTGTACTATGGTTCGTTAATGATTAAGATTCTTAAAAAAAAGAGATTATTATAATTATTTTTTCTTTCCTCCAAATAGTTTAAAGTGAATACTGAGGATTGCTGTGACCGTTCACTCTTATGTGTTGGGAAAACAATAGTGTTCAGCAACTAACTCTCACGTGGAATTCCTTGGGAAAAACGACAAATATCAGGAAATCTTCAGTTACCTTTTTATTCTAACATCACATAATAAAATAACATTGAAGGCCCCCGTACTTAACTAGTTAGAAAAGAAATATCATTTAAATTGTATTCCGCTTTAAAAATTGTGAACTACACAACAATTCGGCACACATGGTGTATGAAACTGAGTTATTCCCGAATTATCCTCAAAGGTGCTCACATAATGATTCGCGTTTGTTTTATTCTCCAATTCGTTAACAATCACTCAGTAAGTAATATCGATTTTTTAAAAAAGCGTCGCTAGTTTTGGCTCCAAGAATTCAAAAGTTGCTGAAAAGTCGTTAGTCACCTTTACAAAAATGTTGTCGCCATTTGCCAAATCTGTTGAATTTAGCGACTGGTTTGCTGGAGTTGCCAACACTGATCTTTATATTTATTGGAAATCACACGTAATTGGATGTGATACTCATCTAAACACTTTTTCGCGATAAAGTCCTTGAAAAAAGTCAAATTTTCAATTACTTGTTCGAAATACATCGTATGGCTGCGACGTTATCACGGAGTTGAAGGTTTCGATCCCCTCCTAAATACACACAGAGTTCTCTTTGAACCGTTCAGTGGAACTTTGCGAGAAATTCACAGATGAAAGTAATGGCGTACTGTCATAGGATTAAGTATGTAATAACCATTCCTCTCCGATAGCTTTTCTTTTTCCCATTAACCTCCAGTGTGCCGCTCTTGTAACGTTTTAGTTTTTTTTTAATATTGCATGTCACAAGGTTAGTATGGTGTCATGTGTTCTCACGCTGGATTTACGTGCTAAGTTTATTTTATTTTTCAGCATATAGTATTTAGTATGCAAATTTGAAAAAATATGGGTGCTATTTTTTCTTTAATGATTTGTATTTTTTCCACGGTTGCGTCCGACATGGCCATCGCGTTTTGAGTTTCATAAGTTTTCCGTGCTTAGTTTAATTTTATTTTTTCAGCGTATAGTATTTAGTATGTTGATTCAAAAGCAGGGCTTCCAGCTATTTTTTAATTTTTATTTATTTTGTGTTTTTTCCTATTTGGAAATTTGTGTATATTTGTCCTATATTTTAATCTCGTCCTTTATTTCCTATATTTTTCAGTTATTGGATTATTAAAAATACAGGCCAAGGGCTAAATTGCTATACATTAGCAATATGCTAAATGTACCTGAGCATTTTTTAGCTGAGGGACTACTCACTAATCCTCACTATTATTATTATTTTTTAGTTTGATTTTTCCTATCTTCCCATATCCATTCTTTTTTTCGTTGTTTCCTATGTGCTTAGTCTTCCTCAATGAAGCTTAGCTGAGGAACCTTGCCATGCTGTAGTTTCTTATAACGCAAGCTATGTTAGCATTTTCTTGTAACAGTTGTTAGAAGTGTATGTATAATCTGCAGTGTTACAATAAATAAAGTGGTGTTACATTATTTATTTCAGAAGAGAAGAAAATAACGTTGATCAAATAATTCAGTGCTTAATTAGATTCAAATATTTCATTTCAGAGAAATAAGTTATCACTTTTTTCTTTTTTTTTTTTTTTAATTACAAAGATACGAAATAATGAAAAATAATGTCAAAATAAAGTTCATCTGTAAATAAAATAATTAGAAGAATAGTAGGAAGGTAGAGAAATAGTTAATATTTTTGCGTGTATTCAAAATTATGTATGAAAACGACATGTAAAAAGTGTTAAATGCCATGATAATCCTATAAATAACAGTTAACTATTTCTTCTAAGATAGTGCGAATATGTTCTAGATTCTAACAATATTGAAGCTGCAGCGTTTGTACTATTTTCAATGCCTTGTTCAAATTCTATTGTTTGCACAGAAATCATAAAAACAAAAGATAAAGTAACGTGAAAAGGGTAATTCAGAATGTATGGAGAGGTGGTATGTAAAGAAATAATACTTCCAGTTGCAAAATTTGCAGTGAATACTGGAAAAGTCTTGGAAGGTTGGCGGGTGAAGGTTCAATGTCCTGCTGGAAGGCCTGCAAAAGTTATGAGTGCCATTTTCTCTTTACTGATTTTGTACTTCTTCCAAGATGGCGTCCAACATGGCCGTTGCTGTGTTTCATAAGCTTTCCTGCTTGAGTTACGTGCTAAGTTTGATTTTATTCTTTCAGCGTATAGTATTTAGTATGTAGATTTGAAAAATTATGGTTGCCGTTTTTCTCTTTACTGATTTTGTATTTCTTCCAAGATGGCGTCCAACATGGCCGTCGCGTTTTGTGTTTCATACATGAAAGATGTAATAGGAAATTATGAGTTTTCAGTTTTCCATGGTCCTTTTTCTCTTTCGATAGTTCGTCTTCATATTCCGTCTGCCATAGAAAAGTACAGCTCATGTTCAGTTATCAGTGAAGCATCGCCATCTCATTACCAAGAATGCTCTTCGGCTACCATGCAGAATAAGAGGATGCGTGATTGGTGGTATGGCTATAGTGCAGTCTGTAAGAAAAACGATATCAATAAATGCTTGTGCAGATCTCGCAAAGGCTTTTGTTGGAGTCATTCAAAATATGGTAGTTGGTTACGATGAAGCCAGGCTAATTTTTGACAGATACATTGACAATTCATTGAAAGAACGAACTCGCATGAAAAAGCTAGGCCAAACAGTTCCCATTAAAATTTTAATCAAAGACACGTCAAACATAAAGATAGTTAGCATGGAAACCTTTCTGTCACACAATGGGACGAAAGTTCAATTAATAGAATACCTTAGAAAAGCAGTACTAAATTTTTTTGCAGCTAGTGATTTTAATATTGTGGTTTGCTGTGGAACCCAGACATACGGCAATAAGCCAGGTCTCTTCAGCCCTAAGCTGAGCATTATTTCTCAGGAATATGATATTGAGAAAGAAGTTGATGTGATTCCACCTGTGTAATGTGTTTATTTTGCTCATGGACTTAGTCTCCAACAATTCAGTCAAAGGTGATACCAATTTTCTCACTGGGAAAGGAGTAGAAAAATCAATGTTCGTGAAAAGTGTATTTGGATTGATGACTTGGCTTGGCTTACATGCATTCACGGGAGGAGACCGGGAGGAAAGTTATTTTGGCATCTCGAAAGAAAAGTGGTTTAAAGTTTATCGAAGTCTTCCTAGTGATAGTGATATAATAACAGTTTTTCAGCATCTTGGTGAAGAAAGCTTTGACTCATTAAGTGGCTTTGCAAGTATTTGAAAAATTCATCTGTATGACATCCTCCAAAAGCAGTCAAATTTACACTGTCTCAAAGTTAAGATGGCACTTATTCTCGACTAAAAACCTGGAAGGGGAAAAATTACCACCAACAATAGTAGCTCTGGAGCCAACAATAGTAGTCACACATACTCAGATCGAATGTAATTTCTTTGATTGCAAAAGACTATAATTGTCCCAAACCACTTTTACCACTTCTATCTTGAAATGGATGGGAAACTACTAAGGACGGCTCTTTCGCACCTGTAAAGTCAATAAACCTGCCAGCACCATTAAGTGTCATTGAACATACCAAATGTGGATGAAATGTTTCATGCAGGAAAGGAAATTGCAAGTGCCTTACGAATTCTCTACCTTCCACATCTCACTGCAAATGCAGTGACTGTTCAAATACCTACGATTATAAATGTGAAATGGATATTGTTTTGATGACAGTGAATAGAACAGTAAATCACAGTTCAGTTTTTTCTGCCAATACATAAACTTACTAAAAAATACCTAGCTCAGAAACTATGCACTTTCCGCCATAGGTCCATATGAGCTTTTTCTCTCATTTTGATGTGAGGAATCACCTCTTACAGTTTGTCGGTATAGTTCATTAACACCCTGTATATGCGAGCGCACGTCTTTATGTATGGACTATGGGGTAAAAAATATATATATATATATTATATGGAGAGTCAGTATTAGCATTATATTCCAGTATTATAAGAGCAGTAATTTCAGTATTATACTCCATCCGCAATCGTACGGAGTAAAATAATTTTCAGTATTATATCTGCTCATTTTATTCCAATAAACCTATTACTTGACACCCACAATAGAAAAATAATTCAAATAACATCTTTTGGCACAGGGCCGTAAAGGACAGCAGATTTTTTGAACGGCCGCCATTTTGAAATTTTTAACATCGTTCTGATCTTCACACCCTTCTAATATATTGTAAACGTTCAACCTTTGACTAAATTTGGTGATGATTGGTTTATAACTGTAAAAATTAAGAATTTTTTAAAAGTTCAAAGGGCCGCCATTTTGAAATTTTTCATCCGTTCATTCTTTCTAACGAAATCATCCGAGATATTGATACAGCCAATTTTTGTGCCTAGTTGGGTTTCAATTTGTTTAAAATTACGGCAGTCAGAGAGTTCACAAGAAACTTTATATAGTATGATATATCCCTTAAAGGATCCTGGCTTTTTGGGCTATTTTTTAGACTTTCAGTCAAGCAGCTACTGTATCGTCTCTATTTATCCTAGGATCATGGTTCATACCTCATTCTCTTCAGAATAGAGCTGACTTTCAAATGGTACCACTTGCATGCTCATACCATATACCAAAAGCGGGTAAAAAAAATGTCAAAGTGAAAATTTCGGAGGGAAAAATTTTTTTCTCGAACTTTGGCCCCCCCTGGACCCCCCCTGTGAGATCGTAGTCATCTAAAAAAAAATCTGATAAATAGTACTTGGAATACTGAATGTGTGTGCTAAATTTCAAGTTTCTATCTTGAATAGTAGGGCGGGAGAATTTTTATCAAAAATTCCCACAATGCCCCAAATTACCATAAAACACTATGATCTCAGGGGAAAAAATTCCTGAGACATCCTTAATTACCCTAGGACTATAATTCGCCAATCATTCTCTTCAGAATAGAACTGTCTTTCAGGCGGTACCATTCACATGTCTGCATCATGTATCTAAGGCGGGAAATTCCTGAAAAAAGGGATTTTTGGGGGCAAAATTTCCTTTTTTTCAACTTTTGCCCCTCTGGACTCCCCCTGTTTTTACGCAGAAATCGGAAAAAATCTTCTGGTAAATACTACTCGGTGGACTGAATGTTTGTGCAAAATTTCAATCTTCTACGTGAAAAAATAGGCCCGCCAGAAAAAATTTCCCTACCATGCCCCACTTTTACCCTATACAGAAGTATATTTGGATAAAAATTCACTGAGGCGGCCCTAATTACCCTAGAATAATAATTCGACCGTCGTTCTCTTCAGAATGGAACTGCCTTTCAGACGGTATGACTCACGTGGTCCTATCATGTATGTAAGGCGGGAAAATGACGAAAAACGGGATTTTGGGGGTAAAAAATCCCTTTTTTTTAACCCTTTGCCCCTCTGGTTTCCCCCCCCCCCTGTTTTAGCACTGACATCGGAACAAAAAAATCTGGTAAATACTACTCGGTGGACTGAATGTTTGTGCAAAATTTCAATCTTCTACGTAGAAAAATAAGCCCGCCAAAAAATATTGAACATAGGCTTAGAAAATGAGAAAAGAAATTTTTGACTTATGACGTCATCACCTCCTATGTCTGGACGCAGGACGGTCTGAAACCATACGTAATGTCTTCTACAAGGCCTCTGGACTTGGAAAACAAACAAACAAACAAACAAAAAAAAACCCGGACGAAAAAGCTCAAATAGAAAAATAACGCAATGTACCATGAAAAACGCGTATGGTACAAATTGTACCATAGGACCCCAAAGGGATATACACCATAGACTGCTTATGTCATATATATAAACATTTGAACTAAGGACGGATTTTGTATCAGGGTGTGATGATCGGAAAAAATACATAGAAATTTTCCGGAATTTCTGACATGATAGTGTGTGCTATAGGCTTCTTCTAATGAAATCTAGCCATTTTGGGGCCATCTTGAAAAATGATGGAAATTTAAAAAGAAAAAAATGGCACCCTAAAATTCGAAAATCTACTAACCTTTTCATATAAATTCCGACAAAAATATCAAACTTAGCACTCAGATCGAGCGGGAACTATAGTTTCTGACATTTGAAACCCTACTTTTTGAACTAGAGCCTGGTTATCCTCTTATAAAACTCACTACTATTCACAGACATGAGTAGAAGGCTTTCGAAGAAAGGTGAGTGACTTGTTGGTCTGTTAATTAGTTAAATTGGCTGCATCTTGCTAAACAAAGATCAACATACTAATAACCAGTGTAGTCTTACTAATAGTCAGTATAGTCTTTAGTCATTATCAATTGAATAACCAAATCTTTTAAAGTGAAATTTACAGCAATAAGAGTGTAGCGCATTAGTTATTTCACTTCGGGAGAGCCATATTTCACATCGAATTTTTGAGGTTCTATATTCCTCTTTAATAATATTTGTTACGTCTTCCTTCATCAATTTGCTAGATACAGAAAGTAAGAGATGTAATTTTATTATGTGGCGTGAGATAATTTTTCAGAAAAAGATTACTCTACTGATGAAGGTTGGCGAATCTGCCGAAACAGTTTAGGAAAATCCTAGCAAGAAGCAATAAATGTTAAGTTTAATTAATTATTATTAACATACGTTAATTTCTTTCGTTAAATTTTCGTTGGCCTAGTTATGCTTTCTGTGATAAATTATCTTTCCCTTAGTAATGTTTAGTAGATCATAGTTGTTGAAATTTCCTCAGCCCAAAAGTACTTAACCGAGAATTAATCTTGAGTTTGAATAAACCTGAAATTAATTATCAAAGTGAAGATAATGTGTTGCATCAACACCGATCTGAAGATTATTTCGACAGATCATCGGATTAAGATAAATTGCCGAAAACGGGAGATTAATCTTGTTCATCGTTGCTGTAGGATTGTTTACAGATTATATAAATAATTTGGATGTTTATGTAGTTATTCCAATTGTTCCTAAGAGTTATATTTACTTATAATCTGTCATTACAACAATGGAACGATTGAAGTACATCTCACTACTGAATTATATCACTTATTTTAAAATTTATTTATTTACCACAGCTTGTGAATTGAAGAAATTTCGTTTTTAGTGGCCACCTAGTACAGGTGGACATAGTAGGTTAAATTTATGTCACATTTAAGGTGTTTATGAAATTCTACTCTAATGCGTGCCACTCACTTGGGCTTAATTATATTTTTGTGGCATGCACTGCTCCATTCGTTCATTTAACAGTCCTATTGGCATTTTAAAACTTTATAATTTTGCTTTGAGTTGAAAATGCCTTCGGAGGCTACATTAAATACTAATAATAAGCACGAAGCAGCAATAAGCACACGCACACACACACACAAAAGTAAATGTGAATAGTTAATTATGTATGTCATAAACTTGAATTACTCCCATCCTTACATTAAATTTGCTGGCATGTTCTACAAGTTATATCCAGATTCTACAATAAAAAAAGCTGGTGCACTGTTAATCGAATGCTAATTTGCTTTCACCAATGTCAAGCAGTAACTTTTCCTTACCACCATATGTAACAACCTGATGTGTATAGATTTTTATTAGCATCTCCAGTTGATAACATTATGCAAACCAAACAGTGAAATATTGAAATAAACTTTGCTTACTTAATTAAAAGGTCCATATTGTGTAGTACGGATGATACTTTCAAAATATTTACTTGCAGCACCAGTGCTACTTTTTGGAATGCAGCATGATCAACTGGCGATACAAATGTAAAGTTAAGCCAAAATTTGGGTTTTAAAAAAGTTGACGAAACAGGGTCGCGTTGTTTTTGAGCAGACGTATTGATCGTGACGGGAACAAATATCCTGGATGTGGACCTCCCCATTAAACATCAATCTATCAAATCTTCCCAAGGAGTGAACTTCGCTCACTTTCTTTCCATATCTAGTACCAGAAGTTACAACATGCTATGCAAATCAGTTTTCAGGTGTTACACGCACTTTTTAGCCGACCAAACGTATTATATTACATGACGTCATGTAAACGTCATAGTGCTATGCAACTTCAGATTATTCGTGGGTAAGTTAATCCTTTCTCACTAACTGCTGGTACAACGGTCTAAGGTTCTTATCCAAAGATGAGGATAATCAACGGATTATCTTAACCCAATAAAATTAGTTATATCTTCCAGTTACGAATAATATGTCGACTATTTTCTCTTTTGCATCTTCTATACTTCGTTATAAATTGCGTCGCATACTTTATAGTTGTTTGTACACTGAGTAATATGATTAAGTAAACTTAAGTTGTACCCAGAAACATCGTGTTGCTGTAGATTAAATTTAGTCTATTTAGGTTATTTTCATGTGGTTCATCTACTTCGTATCTTTTCATGAATCTTTATGTGGGAGATATATTAAAAAGGGTTTAACTGTTAACGTGGTATACTGATTGACAAATAGTAAATTTTGTTGCGTGACTTTAAATGTTAATGTGTAATTTTTATATACACCATGATCGTGTGTGTGTGTGTTGGTAGCTATGTATTGTTTTGCTAGTATTTGGTTGTCGTTCTTATAATGTGTGTTTGTTTTTTTACTTTAATTTCCATATCGATTTTATCCTTAACTCAATGAATAGACATTCGGGATAACTTAATAGCTATGGGCTTTCCTGCAGTCAAGCTTGAAAGCATGTACAGGAATCATATAGACGATGTGGTGAAGTTCCTAGAATCCAAACACAAGGATCATTACTTCGTATACAACTTGTAAGTATTTTAATTTTATTTCTTTAATTCGCTGATGTGGTATAATATATAATTAACAACAAATAGTCGTGCTCATCTTTCTTTTCCGAATGTTCGATAATGATGTAATATTTTCAACTTTGACGGACTTCTTGGTCAATAGGGAAAAGTGAACTGGTAAAACTGTTAATACGGACACTTAATAGGTTAAGACGTAGAAGCAAATGACTATACATAGAAATTTATCATAAAACTATTTACATTTTCCTTCGTCTGGATAACTGTTACTAGTATTCTCTGTTAATGTGTAATTTTTATAGACTGAAAAAATGCTGTGCGTAAGTATAAGAATTCTCATAGGACGGCATGTCCGTCCGTCTCTCTGACAGATATCAGCGCAAAAAGGCAAGATATGGTGAGAAGCGGTTTTTGGAACCGATTCAGCATCCCAGGGATAGATTCCATTGCGACTTTCCTCTTCTATTCCAAGCAAAAGTAGTGAAAAATAGATGTTTCAAATTTCAACACAGATGGCCATAGTGTAAAACCGGTAATATATAGTGGGAAACAGTTTTAAATATGAATTCAGTGCCTAAGAATAGTTCATCTCCTTTATTTCTCTGTTGCAGCTGGAAATAGTAAAATGTATTATCACTTCCGCTTCCAATATTGATTCCTATAGTGCAGGGGTTTTCAAAAGATCCTACAAAGGAACATATTTATAATGCAACACGCATACTTAAGTCTGCACCCTTCTTCGTTAGTAATACATACTTTACTGTCTTTGTTCCACATACGATCAGGCCTTGCGAGTGCTCCTTCCTTTTGCAACTTCCTATCTCTGCGAAACCGGATTTTCAGCCATGACGGTGATTAAATCCAAATATAGGTAAAAAATAAATCTCCAGAAAGAGATTCGTCTTGTCATTTAAAAATAGTGCAGAGATTTAATAAATTATGTGACTCAAAACAAGCTCATACATCTCATTGACTTCGCTCAACATTTAAATGTGCAGGTTTTTATTATTTAAATTTCCTGGCTGTTCGTATTTTTTCAGTTTTAACTAAATATCTGACTTACCACAATTTATAATTACTAACAGCGGTTGATAACATTAAAAGGCGTAGTCAGTGTGTACAGTGTAGATCACCTGTGTTAATGAGATATTTCCATTAGTAATTAATAAATGAAACATAGTTTATCATAGTGAAGTCTTTCTTTTAGGGACACATGCATTTTTGGTGTTGACAAATTTCATTTTTCACAGGGGACGCGCGTTCGGATTTTGGTGGTTGAGGGGGAGCCTCAACTGCAAAAAGTTTGAAAACTCCTGCTATAGTGCGAAATGGTAACAGGAGCGACGACATCTTTTGATATCGATTCAGTATCTAAAAAATAGATTTCATCTCAGGTCTTTTCTACGGAAATAAAAAGTACTAAAAACTAGTAGAACTTCCAGTTTCAATATTGATTCCTATATAGTAATAATTATAAGAGAGTCCAAGAAACCTCTCGAGAGACTTCTTGATATTTGTTAAGTATCCTTTGAACAGGTTCCATATCCAATCTTATCTCTTTATTGCAACTGGAATTTCTAGATGTATTACTAAATACTAAACTGAGGCGATTATTAAGTCTTCCCTGTCTCATGTTGTCATCAGGAGCAAATTTTGGTGTGCATAAGAGTATTGAGCTCGTAGAGCAGAGAATAGAACAATCAATTTTAGCAGCTTTTTATATTTGAAGGGTAAGAGGAAAAAAGAAGGAATGAAATGAAATGAAATCTTTGAGTTTTACGTCCTACGGTTATGCCGGTAGGGCTAAAGGAGACAGTGATGATGAGTAATGAATGAAATGGTGGAATGAAGAAAGTGAGAGGAAACGGGAGAACTCCGAGAAAACCCACGCACACGGTGTTTGTCTACCCCAAGGTTCATTTCGCGGGGGCTGGGATCGAACCCGGGACCCCAAGCACCAGAGGTGAACGCTTTGCCACTGAGCCATCGCGGCCCCAAAAGAAGGAATGTCACAAAATTGCATTTTCGAGAAAACGGCGTTTTAATATTGAAAACAGCGTAATAAGAATAGGGTTAGTCATAGTTTTTGCCCCTTTTTACATTGATATCTACATCTACGCATGCATGACATATACAGTTAAATAGTATAGAAGGCGCGCCCAGACGATAGCCAGTCGGGAGACTGAATTTAGCACAAAGAAACCGTCATAAAGTTTGTGGTCGCTACGGAAGAAGAAAAAACTAAACGTTGCCATATGTAGTGCCTACCTTTTCCTCTCATCCTCTATTTCTCTTCTATCTATGTATCTTAACACTGTGTGTGGGAGAGGTTGTGTCAAAGAAACAAGATCATTGACAAAGATTTGGCAACGGTTTGGGTTCAGTTTATTGCCTGTCAGTTACTTTTCAAGTGAGAGGAAAACCAAATAGGACAGTATGAAAAGAAACCTTACACGGGGCGGCTTCCCTTTGTGAGCAAGTGGTTGTCTATAGACTGAGGCTACTATACCAAGAGTTACCTACAGATAGCAAAAAGCAACCGAAAAAGCACGCATATGGACATTCCTTGTTTTTTCCCGTTACCCTTCATTTAAGATATCACATAAAGATGTAGCTAATTTGCATTCCATTTGTTACGTAGTATGTACAAAATATTTGTTTTTCCTTTAAAATAACAAACCTAAGAATGTATGTTAATAAATGATAACATATCTAAAAAAGGACCAAACAAATCTAATGTCAAAATATGAAATTTTGAGGGTACTGGAATTTGAAAGTTGATATCCAAAGATTATCTTAGCAGCATGAAGAAAAAACGCACCTACATTTGTTTATATATATATATCCCTACTTCTTGTATTCTGAATCCATCTCTAGTGTCAGTATTTAATTTGCATACTTTAGAAATCTACCGTACTTTTACAATTGAAAATCAAACTCACTTGTATCTTCGTAACTTCATAATGACTTGGTATACCTATTGTTATCACTTTTTTCTCTTTTTCACCGAGGCAACAACTTTGACATTATTTATCCAACTGACCATGGTTGCTTCATTATAACCACATCCACCAACCCTGACAACTCTTTCCTATGCGGATTCTCTATTAGATCAGGTTGAACGCCATCCTAAAACGTTCCCTTTGATAAACTTCCCACGATAAGTGAGCCGAGGACGAGTGTTGTATTGGAATTTCGAAAATGATAAATAAGTAAATAAAATTTTGGGGTACGAGTACGAAGTTATTTTAAAAGTAAAGGATATTAATGCATGCTTGATACTAATTTATAATATAAATCAGGTAGAAACTTGAATGAATATCGTGATGAGATGCAAAATGTATTTGATGTATAAACGTAAAACAGCATAAGCCAATCATTTGTTCGTGTAAATGGCACACACAGAAAACGCAAAGAAAAAAATCATAAGGGTATATGTTAGGGATTTATAAAATTAAGATCAGGTAGGAGAATTAAAATCAGTCAACTCAGTTGGACTCTGGTTATCTGCATAAAAATTGGGACAGTATGGTATGTATGCATGTCGGTTCAGAAAACAAAGGTAGTCATATCACTGTCACTCTCACTTCATGTTCGTTAGCTTAAACTGATTCTCCAATGTAACGAAAATTGTAGCTGGTTTCATGACAGATTTTTACGGATTCGACTTCTTTATAATTTTGTTTTATTATTATTATTATTATTATTATACCAATTCTAGAGTTCACTTATATACAGTAATGGAAAACTAAATAGCAACACCATATAATTTTATGCGTTTACAAGGTTTAATAAGAAGTTTGTACTAAGTAAGCATAAACATAACAATGAAATATATATCAATTTAAAGGAAATTTTATTCAGAATGCAAATTAAATTATAGAATTATATCTGCAACAGTGGTTGACACTTTACAAAATGTGACGTAAATGATACGCAAATCAGCCTTTCCGAATGTTCATGACCGACCCGGTCTAGCTTACTGTGAGGTCCGTGCTCGACTACTTAATCAATCCCTCAATGTTAGAGTGTTGAAGTTTTCGAACGTGTAGTGAAACTTGTTTTCCTTTCATAAATGTTTGTACTGCATTTTATAAGAAAAGTGACACAGTTCATTTAAATCTGACATAGAATGGGGAAAAGGTGTGACACAATATCAACAAAAGCCAGTAAAATTCGAACATTATTTGTGTGTAGCGAAGCCAATACTGAGATTTTGCAGATTATGAAAGTGCATAAAAGCACAGTAGGTAGCAGTTGGCTAAGATTCGGAAACTGGTTACATAAAAAGTGGAAGTATTTGCACATGTGATCGAAAAGTGAAATCCTTTCCTAGACAGAAGAGTGCCATTGCGGTTGTTGTGTCTTGCAGACAGATTTTAGTTATGACAAGGTCTTGGAACATCTGGCAACAGTGGGAAACATCTGGTGTCAGTGTTTGTTCATGTACAATGAGAAACAAGTTGGAATCGATGGATTTGCGTCCACACAGTGCTGTGAAGAAGCCATGTCTTATACAAAATGTACAGGACGTGTGCAATGGGGCAATGCCTACAAGGATTAGTCTAGTGAGCAATGGCGCTAAGAACTGTTCAGTGATGAAACAAAAAGCAACATTTATGAGAATGATACACGTTCCAGGTTTTATCCGACGTCTGACTAAGCACTGCGTGTACTGTTAAAATTTCGAAATACCTTACAACTGTCCTGATTTGGGGATGTTTTCTTCCAGTAAGGTTGGTAGAATCCATATTTTTTATGGTGTTGTTAATGCACAAACATACAAAATGATACCTTCAGGAAGAGATTTCAAGGTGAACCCCTTATTTTTTAAGACGATTCTGCCCCTTGCCGCCGTGCCTGAATTAAAAATTCTGCCCTGACGGATGTTACATCACTTCCTTGGTCTGGTAATTTCCCGAACTTAAAGTCTGTTAAAGATTTATGATGTGATTTAAAGGTTATGGTTGGTGCAAGGACACATACAATTGGAAATCAGTTAATTGAAACAATAAACGCCATTTGGCGATATTGCATTCAAGTAGAGAAACTGCAGAACTTTGTGAACTCTGTGCCAAAAGGGTGCAAAGTAGTTATCAGATCGCGTGGATATCCGATTACCAGGTAACCAAAAGAGTTCTTGCCGTTGTAGGGCAGTGATAAACAAAGAGCAATACAATGGACGGTACATACCTCTAGGTTTCGAAGTAATCTCCGTCAGCATCCAACACCTTTCGCAAACGTTTCTGTAGTTGCACAATACCCTGGTTATAAAACTCGTCAGTCGTGGATGTAAAGAAGTCCGTGAGTGCGTTCCGCAGGTCTCCCTCATTTGCGAACGTTCTCCCACGGAGATAGTTGTCGAGGGAATGATATAGGTGGTAATCTATTGTTGCCAGCTCCGGTGAATATGGTGCATGACATAGACAATGTCTCCCAGCCAAGTTGCTTGTCCTCTTTGTCACGTGTGGCTTGGCAGTTTCATGTAGGACCAGCACACCGTTGTGATTCATCAATTCCGGCTCCTGCCGCAATGCACGCTGCAATCTTTGAAACTACTGAGAGTAGAAGTCAGCAGTGATGGTGTGACCAGGTGGAAAGAGGTTATGATACACTACTTTCTCACAATTCTACCATACAGAGAGTGTAACCTTTTGTGGGTGCAGAGGTGATCTTCAGGTGTTAAAAACAGAGTTACGTGGCGACAACTAATGCCAGGCACGCTTGGAAGTGTCATAGAGGACACACTTTTCGTCACTAGTTAGCAAGCGATCAAAGATGGGTGTATTCAAGCGCCAAGTGAGCAAAGACAAACAAGTTGTGACTCGTTATTCCTTGTTGGCTCCCTACAATGTTTGGAGTACTCATTTGCTTAACTTGTATGACTTCCTTATCCTATCCAGATGCAGTATGATTGTATCAGCAGAAACATGGTACCGGTACCTTTCTGCAATTTCGCCACAAGTTAGACCACTGTCTTCCTCAATGGCTGCTTTCAGGGCCTCATCATCCAACGCATGTGGTCGTCCACTGCGAGCTTCATTCGAAAAGCTCACATCTCCCGAACGAAATTTCTGGAACCAATGCCTGGCGATTGGTTGGTTAATGGCATTTTCCTCAAAGGCCTGACATGTAGCGACTTGATGCGGCAACTGACAGGCCCACTTTAAAGTCATACAACAAACACACGTGAACAAGCTGCTTCGATACCTCCATTTCTCTTCGACGCTGGATGAGCTATGACTACTGTATGTGCGCAACGTGTCTGTATTACTGAAGGTCGAAGGTCAGACTAACTTCCAATCGCTTGGTAGGCACATGCGTCCTTTCGTCTCTTATCTCTGAGTGCATGCATGATTAATGGGATTTCAAAACCGGCAAGAACTTTTTTTGGTTACGTAGGAAATATTAGCTCAAGTCCAGGTTTTACTTGTACAAACCTAAATTTAACTTCCTTTAAGAATGGTTGTCACATTGTGTAATGTATCGCCCATTATTGCAGATATGCGTAACTTCTGTAACCTAATTTGCATTCTGCATAAAATTTCCTTTAAATTGATGTAAATTTCATTGTATGTTTATGTTTGCTTACTTCTTACTGAACCTTGTAATTAGTGCATAAAATTAAATGGAGTTGCTGTTGTGTAATATATATTATACCGTCAGAGTGGAAAGTCTACTTCTTGAAATTCGACCAGGGTCAACCCACTTCAAAGTGATCCAAATTTTAAATCTGATTGCACGATCGGCTCAGAAATTTGTATTATTTTCTTTCTTTCTTTCTTCTATGATCACTGCTGTAGAATGTCTAAGTTAAATTTTTTTTTTTTTCATTTCTCTCCTATAAGTAGTGGTCATATTTATTTATGTCATGCGAGTCAGCCATTTAGCATTTCCATGCCATCATGTGAAATGAAATAGCTCGGGATGATCCTAACACTTAAAACAACAATGTTTTAACCAAACTTTAAGTTGTACTATAATAATCAATGGTGTTAAAATTCGAACATTGGATTTTGCGATTATTCGCAAGAGAACAAAAAATATCCGAGTAATTATTTTAATTCCATATATTTAACATTATTATTATTATTATTATTATTATTATTATTATTATTATTATTATTATTTGATGATAAAGTGACCATAATTTTATTTTCATGGATGATTTTAAGTATATAATAACTTGTATGTATATATAATAGTCCTTAATGTAGAAAGTGAAAATTTATCGAACCAGAATTTCCCAAATACGAGTCAACAACTACGCTACCCAGACCGCTCCCTTATCCACTTTTTATTTTTTTTTATATCATTGAGTTCTCACCTTAAGGGGAATTTGCATGACGTAGAGTCCGTTATTCCCCCCATTTATCATATGTAGTACAGTAGTTATTAAAGAAAGAAAGGAGCTTTTAACTTTTTTCCGAGAACCAATTTTAATTTATAATCAGATTTTTTAAGGTTGAATATGTCTGATGTGAGAGGGGATAAACAATTGATACTCATTCAGGTTTGAGCCACACGTAAGAAGTAAGTATGTAGAGACTCAATTTGTATAATCTATGGAAGCGTAAAAGTATAATAATTATTAAGGAATTAAAATAGCGGCAACTTTGACAAGCTCTGAATGAACTATTTCTCTCGTTCCCCCTAAATGAATACGAGGATAATGTTGTAACAAATACTTTACAAACAACATGACCTAGAAATGAAAACTAAGATATAGTCTGCTGATGCGAAGACTGAAATGAAGGGGGCTAGCATAAATTGCAACATAGAGATCATATCCAGGACCATGAAATGGAATTACGAATAATGATGAGATAAATGATAAATGATAAGCATATTACGTTGAGGAGCGTTAGTCTTTTCAGATTGTGAAAGGCTTCAGTTAACGAATTCTGTTCCTAAATCCCATAAACCATTATTTTTCATCATTGTTGCGTCAAGACTGTCTTTAGTTTTCTAATAAGAGTTCGTTAATATTTGAATTTTTCGTTCTAGGTGTTCTGAGCGATCTTATGATGTTAACAAGTTCCATCAAAGAGTTGCGACTTATCCGTTCGACGATCACAATCCTCCTAAAGTTGAGTTAATAAAGCCCTTTTGTGCTGCCGTTCATGAATGGTTATCTAAGGATCCAAGGAATGTAGCTGTTGTTCATTGCAAAGCTGGGAAGGTAAGTGTATCAGAGACATATAGTAAGAATTTTGAGATTGTTCTGGATCTTAGTATGTTGTGTGATCACTCAAAATATTGTTGGGTATTTTTAGGAGGAGGACATAAACATAAAAAGATTACAGTAACTACTAATACTGTATTAAAACAATCAGTATCTGATCTGGGAGTTCATCAACTGCGTATTTTGCCATATAATTTTAATTTCCTATATCGTTTTTAGGGGGAAGTTAGGCTGGATAGACTGCTCACCTCTTGTACCTGCTCCTATCCCAACCGCGCCAAATGATTTTTGTGGTGGAAAGACACCGTGTATGGGTTTTCTCGGCGTTCTCCTTTAGCTTCGGTGCGTAAGTGTGGGACGTTAAACAAAAAATGGCTTTTTATTATTTCCTTCATTTTAATAACGGTGTTATGCTGAAAAGAATATTCTGACTTAAGCGCCAGTTCTGAAAAACCAGGCCCTACAATAGTACAAATTTAATTTAATATATAAGCCTAAATGTGTTGGTCGTAGTTCCAGTCGCCATGACGCCCGGGATTTGTCGAGCTCTGGCCTACGCAGTATTTATTATTATTATTATTATTATTATTATTATTATTATTATTATTATTATTATTATTCACACCATTGTTTATATGGATAATTATTTTTGTTTTCTTTTAAATCAACAAAAATCTTAATGTCACTGTGTATTGCAAGTGGTGATTATATTTAGAAAGAAATATAAGTAAAAAGCTAGTACTTACCGCAAACCAAAGTATTTCTTTAAGTAGCACTTGCGGAAAACACGGTTTCCATCATCAGCTTAAAATCGAAGTAAATTTAAAACATGGAAAAGAAAATATGAATAGGTTAAAAAGGAATAAAAATATGAAGCTCCCAACTTCTTGTCGAAGGTCACTAAATGGTACTCGCCACTTACTGATCACTATTCATTTTTTTCTTTTTTCTTCTAACTGGCGGAAATACGTGATAAAAAGATCACTCCAAATTGCATTTATGTCTTCTCTGTCTAAATTGAGTGCAGGTATTTTATGAGTATAGTAGGCTTCTTTAATTCTACGTTCTCGCATTGTTTTTGCTTTACAAAGAATACTGATACGTCTGATTATTGGGCCGTTACCGGAAGAAGGAAACTGAGAATATTGGAATATGTTACTGTTATATTGAACACAAGAATTGCACGAGGGGAGACTGGAAAGTTCATGAAATCACCAAGAAGAAATTTACCAGGAAGAACCATTTTAATATAATGGTATTCCCCCCAAAACTTTTCGCAACGATGATGCAACATTTCTAATCCTTGCAAATAGAAGGTCTTGTCCTGCTGTGCAAACCAGCCCTCACCTCCGCAATGAGTGGCTCATCGGATGGAAAATGTTTGCCATTGAGATATTTTTTGAAATGTGGGAAGAGATGATAGAAGGGGCCAGTACAGGTGAGTAGGGTGGATAAGGTACACAGGTGAAGCCCAGATCCACTAGCAATTGCATGGTTTGATGAGCCTTGTGGGAGGGTGCATTGTCCTGGAGAAACTGAACACCACTGCTCACTTTTCCCCGACGTTTTTTCTTCATTGCCTCTTTCAGCTCAATCAAATAGTTGGAATAAACTCCAGCATTGATGGTTTCACCCTTTTTAAGATATTTGATAAGGATGATACCGTCCTTATTCCAAAACACCGATGCAGGCACCTTCCCAGCTGATCTTTGGCTTCGGAACTTCTTCGGTCGAGGAGATCCATTGCGATGCCATTCCGTGGATTGCCGTTTAGTCTCTGGATCATAGTAGCGCAGCCATGTTTCATCTTCTGTCACCAGACTGCGCAAGAACTCACCAGGGTTTTGAAACTTTTGCAAAATTTCCTGTGACATCTGCATCCGTGTTCTCTTCTGGTCAGTATTCAAACATTTTGGGATCCATTTGGCACTGACTTTCCGCATGTCCAAATATTCTGCTATTATGACACCCATACCCTCACGCGATATCTCCACACATACAGCAATGTTATTGATCGATATGCACCTATCCTCCATGATCATGTCATGCACTTTGTCGATGTTTTCCGTAGTCATTGCACTTGAAGGCCTGCCTGAGCGAGGTTCATCTTCAGTCTCACGATGACCAGTCTTAAAACGCCTCGCCCACTTCGCTACTGTTGTATTTCCAAGAGCGTGTTCCCCCAAAGTATCCTGCAAAAGTTTTATGAATTTCCGTAGAGAATTTGTCTTACAGCACACTTCGAAGCTCATTCTCCTCGAATTTCCTTAGATCCTCCGCCATATCTTCTTACAGAACATGTAACAAAGGAAATAACAATGATAAAATGATCATATACGGGATGAGAGGTTCACAGTACATGTCCTTTCTAATGACTACAATGATAGGTTTCCATTTTTATTTCTTCTTGGTGATTTTATGAATTTTCAATCCCCCCCCCCTCGTATAATGGTCTACAAGCATTGTAATTTATTGGTGGAGGATTTATATTTTTCTGAAGAAAAGTTGTTTTTTTTTTTTTTTTTTTTTTTTTTTTTGGTGAAAATTGTTTGAAAATACTGAAGTTTCTAATATCAATAAATAACTGATTGTATTGCAGGGTCGTACAGGTGTTATGGTATGCTGTTACATGCTGCACAGTCAACAGTTTGCAACGGCTAACGAAGCGTTAAATTATTATGGGCAGATGAGAACTCATGATAAGAAGGTAAGATTGTGAGACAGAAGTTAATCTTGTAGTACTACAGTGAGAAAAATCTAGAATTTTCAAGCAAAATCATAGGTGGTTACTTAGTGTTAACTAGATTTCAAAATATAATTTAAAACGAGAAGGGAATATTCAGTTGAGTGAACTTAGTAGTGACATCTTCACGTGTTTGTCAGTAGTTTGTGCGCGTAATTATGTCCAGGACCAGTGATGCCCATAGACAAATTTTCGATAGAATTCCATGGACCCCCATGCAGATTTTTGACAGGAATTTCAAACTTGGAAACAAAATCACAATTGAGTGAAGAAAAATATCTCCTTTTCCCCGTCCTTAAGCGCATCCCTGTCCAGGAGGCTCATTTTCAACCACAGTGATTGAAGAAATGACAGCGTATGACATAAAAGCCAGAAGAATGCAAAACTATATTGATCAGTTGCTTTGGCTCACAGTTTATTAGACTTCTTTACTTGAAAGTTTCGAACCGACTGGAAATTTAAGAATTGTTGAAACTTAACCTATAGCGCTTTTCAAATGGTAAGTTAAATGACCTTGAGCGGGCTGTCTGCATTTCCCAATTACAGTTACGTAGTGTTGTCAATTTGTGGTAGGCAATAGTATATACTGACTTTTCGTACCATTGCAAATGCTGCCAATACTTAGAAACAGTATATTACTATATTAATTGTTGTCTTTAGCAAGTAGAAAAATGAATTATGAACACACTGTAAACCGCATATATTTTTATGTCAACTGATTGTCATAATATAGACTTTTAAATGTTTTCATATAAACCAATTGTGCAAATCTTTAGAATAAGTAGTCTTTCATAACTGCTAAGGAAATTTTGATGTGTTTTAAGTTTTTGTTCTGTATTTTCCTCTTGTATAAAATCGAATCCGTAACTAGTCATAGGATAGTGAACAAAATAACTAACGTATCCTTAAACAGTTTCACATGTATAATACAAGTAGTGTAAATAAAGAAAGTAGAAGATTCTGTTTCTTTCGAAAGAAAAAAAAAAAAAATAGAACAAATCTTTGTTTATAAAGCAGTGTGATTTTTTCTTCGCGTTTGACTATTAATCAACCATTTCCTCCTCCTTTCTTCCCTTCTACTCAACATATGAGTTAATGATTGCTGAACAAACGCGCAGGCATCTAAATGGCACCATAAATTATTCCATCCAAAACAAACTTGACTGCTTCGAGATGTGGAAAGCTGATACAGTTAGGCGGGAACAGGCTTCTTACCTTTACTCGTATAACTGTTCCTCGAATTCTTTCTTTGTGAATGAAATTCGCATTGTTTTCGTAAGCTATAGAAGACGTATTTTAAAAATGATTGTCAGTATTTTAAGTGGTTCTAGGAGGTTTTTTGAAAGAAAGCAAAAACTTAATTTCTAAAACTATGACAACGGAGACTTTAGAAGACATTTTGGTTGTCTGATTCATCTGTGCTGAAGCAAGGAAGTCTTCTCTAAACCAACAACATTGTAACAGGAGGACGGGGGTGATGCTGTGCATAACATTCGAAAAAATTACGAGATAATGATCTATAAAATTTGTAACCTGTTATAATAAATTTAAGACTCAGGCTTACACAGCGTCATAATCAAATCATCATAGTCGATAGAGATAGCAGGATGATATAGACGACGAGCTTTTAATAGGTCTAATGAGATAAATTAAAATACAATTGATTTAGTTCATGGACATTAAATGTTAAAAATTTTCTTTGGATAACATTTTTGGACATTATGTATAATGCTGTCAATTCATTCGCTATAACGCTATTTGGAGAAAGAGTGAGAAAGAAACGGCAATATGGCAAGGCAGCTATAAATATGAAGTACCATTGGCTACTGATCATCTGAAAAGAGCTGTAAGCGTCTTTTTAAGGTGATTAGCATTGAAGTCAGAGTTTGTGATTTTTAGTTGTTTACGTCCTGTTTGTAAAAGGCTGAAGTTTGAAGGAATGTTGTTGCTATTCATATAAATATGGGACTTCCAAACTATTCTATGCGTAAGTATCGGAAGTTTTATAAATATGCTATATCCGCTCGTCTGGCTAGCTGTCGACGGGTATCAAAACAAGAACAGTCAGTGATATCAAGAAGCGGTGTTGGAATCGAATCAGCTTCCTGGGAATAAGTTTCATTTGTTAAGTTAACGTTCTGTTCAAGTCAGAAGTGGTAGAAATCAGTTCTTTCCGGCTTCAGTGTTTATCTCCGTAAAGCAGAAATGTAATAGCGACACGCATCGAGTGGAATCGATTCAGCGACTTACTATTTCCTGTTTCAGTATGGCCTCCATAGAGCAAAAACTAAAAACGCAGTCTTTCGCAATAGATGAGCGTCCTAGAAATAACTTTTATTTCGACCTTTATGCCTGTTGTCAACCAGAAGTGGTGGAAAATATAATTTCGGTTTCAACGTTGAGCACAATAGTGCAAAACTTTAATAGATTGAAGGGTGTATTAATATGAATGTAATACCTTGAGAATAGATTCCGTCGATTCTCTATTGCAACCGGAAATGGTAGAATGGTATTTCCGGTTCTTATATTGTTTCACATAGAGAGAAATTGTAATAGGAGGCGACAAAGTATGTTTATGTGGATTGCAGTGTCCCAGCTTTGTTATTGCTGTCAGGATCATTGTTGGAACACATAGTTAAAAAACACTGCATACTACTATTGATCAGGCTTAAGATAATGACGGTAGTTAATTCATACTATATTTGTCAAGTGCTCGTTACACTAAGCAAAACCTTGCAATGTGACACTTAGGGATGAAGTACGTACATACATACATACATATGATACTAAATAATATAAGAAAATTGATGTACCTTTTACTAGATAATTGAAGATGAAAAATAGTTATTTAGTCTTAGGACCGAAGTTGTTTAATAAACTAAGAACCTCCATACAGCAGCTGCCGTTCAAGGTTTATAAAAAATGCTATATGATTGGTTAATAGCGAATGTACAAGAGTTCAGCGTATGTAAAGTAATTGTATTGTAATTTGCAGTGTCCTTTTGTTTCATATTAGTAGGTTGTTTATTATAGTATTAATCACCAACTGAATGTTTAAATGTTACGATTTTTTTCCTATCGATATCTATATGTATATCTCATTTGGACGTTGTCTGTTGCTTGTAAAGCTCAATGATGATAAAATATTCTTTTTTCTTCTTCTTCTTCTTCTTTATAGTAATAATTGTAAGAAAGAGTGAGGAACTTTTAGGTATGGATTCAGCGTCAGTTGAACACGCTCCATCTCACAATATCCCACTATTGCAGTAGATAGATAGGTGTAGATTACAAATTCCGGTTTCAGTTTAGAATTCCCTTAATTGATATGCCGTAGTTTCATAAATGTAAAACGAAACTCATTTGTTAGTATTATACAAAGCAAAGGCACAAGATACAAGTGTTATTAAATATATATTTCTCTCTTCTGTTAAGAATACTGAGCAGCATTATGAAGATTCAAGGAGGACTGCAGTTCCAAGTTATTGAAGTAAAATGTATTTTAGTATCTGTGTGAGAGTTAACCTCCTCTGTTCTGGTTATTGAATTCCCACAAATAGAGGACAGAGTGTGAAAAAAATCAGTCACGTCCCTCACTTCTCCTTGTTTTCGACACTTGGTTGCCTATTTTATTTGTTTGCTTTTTTGTTTTGAATGGTTGCACATCGATATCAAAAGTTTAATAGTCTCATCGGAAAACGGATTGAACTAGTACATTGGCGCGGTAACCTAAGACTCAGGTTCGATTCTTTGCTGAGCCACTCTTTCGCTAACTTCTCTAAGAATAGAAAAACCAGTAGTGCTTAATAACATCCATTAATATTCATATATAAAAATAACATTGTGTATATTCTCTTAACGATTTTTTCCCTTGTAATTTCGATATATTCACATGTTACATGGCCTCATGCTAAATAAGTGATATTGTAAAGAAATATTGTAGAGTAAAAGATCAAGGTACGAAATTGATGCATTCTTTTAAATTAAGAAGCAACCCAATTACGTCGTTCCGTGAAGATATTAAGCACAGCTGTGAGTAGCTTCGTATTGTAACTTAACTATGCTAAATAAAATGTAATAATATATATAATATACTAGCATCAATTATCCGCTTCGCTGGATTAAATTAAGAAAAAATAGTAATATGTTTCGTTAGTCAGTCACTTTTTGCTATTACTAAAGCGCTCCTTGATATTGGTCATTTTGATATATATATATATAGTGAAACCTCTCTAAAGCGGACAGCCGTGGGGAATCAATAATTGTCCGCTATACAGAGGTGTCCGCTTTAGAGAGGTCTTGATATTTTCTTGCGTAAATTAGTAAAGAAGGTAATATGCAATTAGTAACAATATTTTTGGATGAATCATGTATTCACGAATATTACCAAAATGTTACTGTACCTGTATTGCCCTTTGTTGTCCAATACTCTATGTTCGAGGCACTGATGGAAATAAGATGTTATAGTTCTCTGCACTTTACACTTACGTTTCCGGTTTGTCGCTTTAATTTGTGGGTTAATTACACTCCAGTAGTGTCTTTTTTGGGAGAATATGCGTACCCGCGGGCAAAAGCTATCGAACTTGTCTTCTGCTTGGTTAGAGATTTCAACAGGACAGTAGAGTAACGTGTTATTCCAAACGACGGGCAACTGTCAATTACTTTTTGTCTAAAACAGCTTGGGTGGGAGTGGAATGCAAGCAAAGGATATGAGAGTGTTGTTAAACAGAGACTCTTCGTCTGGATTGCTGAATAGACAGTTGAGGTGACAAAATGTCACAATGCTTTTTTGGTGACACATGTATAAATTACTAAAAATGTATTTTTACAATACTTTTCAACTTATTTATAGAGAAAGTGTCCGTAATACGGAGGTAAATAATATCTATAAGGGACAGAAAAGACTGTCCGTGTCCGTACTAGAGAGTGTCCGCTTTAGAGAGGTTTGCCAATATGTTTTATCCTATTACAGTGTTTGGGGATTACAACATATGTCCGTTACGGGAGGTGTCCGCTTTATAGAGGTGTCCGTTAGTAGAAGTTTCACTGTATATATATATATATATATATATAGTGAAACCTCCCTTAACGGACACCTCTATAATACGGACAAATTTTTCTGTCCCGGCAAAAGTATATGTTCTGTTACAGAACAAAACCCTCCGTATTACGGACACTCTCAGATACAAACGCGGACAGTCCTTTTTCTCCCCAAACGCTTCAATAACTTCTTCATAACGGACAGGATTATCCTCGGATTTACGATATATTACAGTAGACAGAAAAATCTTTTCCTCTCAATGTATCTCTAAACCTGGTGAACCATCAAACAGAACAGCTTCAAGCTAAACTAGAAATTCTTTTTTTCTGCCCGCAGTAAACTGCATTCAGGTGGAAATCCTAGAAAAAATGCAATAAGCAATAACACTCATTCAGGGTCAGTCGTATGACCAATAATTCTATGCGAAAAGTCTTCCCTTCCCTAACAAATTTAGTCCATTTTCCTGTGGGCCCTGCATTTCCGACAATTTTATAGATAAGAAAACAGACATTGTTTGTTTTACAATAACATTTTCAAGGAGCAATGTTTCCTTTCTTACTTTTTTGAAAACCAACATTTTATCTTTTACTTACGAACTGGAACAAGTCTGAGTTCGAGTTTTCCCGGGTTCCTTTTTCACTTTCTCTAAGAGGATATTCTTTGTGATGTGGGCTGGGTCAATAAACATAAGCACTCCCAATAATTTGGCTTTTCATCCATTCCACCAACGAAGATACCACACCAGATACCCGCACACACACACTCACTCACACATATTTCTTCCGCAACCGTACTGAGGATTCTCAGAGGACACTTGCTAATCAGTTTTATTATCCTTATGCATTTTTCGCTAAAGAAACGAGTTTAGCTGGTTAGTTGGTTCCTAACGCATCTTTTGAGAAGGTCCTGAGAATTTGAAATAAATGATATTCCGCTCCCATGTATATTTTGCAATATATATGACTATATTAACACCCTTAGCAATAATATTATTTAACAGAAATGAATTTCTCCTTCATCCCTCCCAGTAATTCAAATACGTACTACATAGAGTATTTTCATATTGAATTTTACGTATTTACGCTCATATATAATATATTTACTGTATATTACTGCATACAGTTATTGTTGTGAGAAGCTAAATTTCTGTAACCTCTCAGTAACGGACAAATATTTATCTCCCATTGGTGTCCGTCATTCAGAGGTTTCACTATATATATATATATATATATATATATATATATACAGAGGTGGACAAAGAATCTAAAAACACTTCATACAGGACATGTAAGTTTGGCCCTCCACTGTACAACACGTGTTGCGGTTGCTGATCGTTTTTTGTTTTCAATTTGTCATGTAGACCTTCCTCTTCCGTCAGCAGTAACCAGTTCACCTGAGTGTCGTGGTGTGGAAGTGGTGCGGTAAAATGGGCGACCTGACAGACTTCAAAAGAGGCATGATCGTTGGTGCCCGTCTGGTTGGAGCTTCAGTGGCAACAGTGGCGAACATTGTGGGGTTATCGAAAGGCACTATGTCCAATGTCACGAGGGCATACACAATTCATGGGCAAACGACGTCTGCAAAGCATAACAGTGGTTGAAAGACAATCTTGTCAGATAGAGACCGGAGGGCATTAACACGGATTGTAGCAGCTAAAAAGAAGACCATTGCAATGAAAATTACGTCGGAACATAATTCCGGCCTACAGAACCCGGTTTCATCGAAAACAGTACGACGGGAACTTCATAAAATGAAAATTCATGGCAGGGCAGCTATCGCCAAACCCCTGGTCACAGCAGTAAATGCGAAGAGGCGTATCCAGTGGTGCAAGGACCACAAGGCGTGAACTCATGAGCATTTAAAACACGTAATATGGTCCGATGAATCGACCTTCACCTTGTTTCCAACAACCGGTCGTGTTTACGTGTGAACACTGTCGCAGGCCTATGATACAGACTGTCTGCTCCCAACTGTAAAGCATGGGGGTGGTTATGTTACAGTATGGACAGTGATATCGTGGTTTTCTGCAGGTCCCATCATAGCCCTGCATGGAATGATAAATGCTAAGGCGTATGAGGCCATTTTGGGGGATCAGGTTCTACCCATGGCCCAAATATTGTTCCCTGATGGTGATGGCATGTACCAAGATGATTTGACACCCTGTCACGCTGCAAAAACGGTGAAATCATGGTTTGAGGAGCATGACCAGGAGCGATCACACCTCCCCTGGGTCCCACAATCACCAGATCTGAACATCATTGAGCCATTGTGGTATGAGTTGGAAAGGTGTGTTCGGTCTCATTACCCTTCACCAGCATCCCTTAAGAAACTGGATCATGTTTTGGAGGAACAATGGTACAAAATTCCACACACAACGATTTAGGAGCTGTATACGTCCATTCCACGTCGGATCCAAGCTGTTTTGGTATCAAAAGGAGGCCCCACACCATACTATGTATGATTTTCACACTTGCACAAACGTTTTAGATTTTTTGTCCAACCCCTGTATATATATATAGCCCCCTCCCACAATTTTTGCGAGGCAAAATTTGGATTTAAATGACATCAGAAGTGTCACTGTTCATCTCAGTGACCTCAAAAACTATAAATTCAACATTATTATCGGTCATTTTCGATCATTTGTAAATGTCTTTCCCCTCCTTTAAGTTACATAGTCAAAGTGATATGACAAAAATGATCTCATGTTCGAGTCTCATCTATGTTGAAAATTTGATCGAGATCGGTCCGGTGGTTCAAGAGTTATGAAGTTCTATTTATTTTTATATATCTACCCCTCCTACCTCCCATCCTAAGTTCTATCGTCAAAGTGAGTAGATAAGTACCATCCCAAGCCCGAACCTCATCTATGTTGAAAATTTGATCGAGATCGGTCAGGTGGTTCAAGAATGAAGTCACATAGACAGTCACTTTCATTTTCTTTTTTACATATATCTCCGACTCCCCCTCCCCTTTCGCTACGTTGCATCGTCAAAGTTAAATGATAAAAATTATCCCAAGCCCGAACGTCATCTATGTTGAAAATTTGATCGAGATCGGTTGGGTGGTTCAAGAGTAAAGTTTTATTTATTTTTATATATCTTTGAGTAGTTCCGTTTATTTCCTTACACTTACAGTTGATTCTATGACTGCTTTGGAAAACTTCTCTTAGCTAGTCCAGTTGCTCTTTTGCTACAGTGAAACGACCTTCCCTCGGAGAATTGGACATACCACCTGCGAATGGCACTATCGAACGGCAGACTAAATTTAGTGCGAAGCTGCCTTTGTACAGTAATAACTGAGCAACTCTCATGGTAAACTGCCATTACTCATATTCTGTTTTGTCATTTACAGATTGATTACAAAAGTGCGTTACTACCTAGTCCAGCGGTATCAGTTTGGACGTCAATATACTCTTAATGAGATACAGTGTAATTTCCAAAAGAAACAGAAACACTTAACTCTTTCTTTCAGAATTCCTTTTTCCATAGGTTGGCTTGATTGATTTTTGTTTTACAACCGTTATGTGAAGCATTTAGAATATGAAGAATGGAACGTACTATTTACGTGAACTTTGGACGAACTGAAACTTTAATCGTGTATAGTTGGCAGGTGGATAGAACAGGCTCTTCCTCACCACGCTGTTATCTATCCACAAAAAAGTTAGATTCCAGACCACGTCATGGGTGCGAGATCATTAGTCGTAGACAGGATTGCATTGAATCTTCCTTTCAACTTTGTATATAAAAACAAACAACATACAGTTGCTGATAGCGTTTTATTTAAAAGGCATGCGTTCTAAGTTTTTCTGAACATGCTGTATAATTTGTAAATTCTTCCGAGCAGTAATTTAGATTAATTGCCTCAGGTCTTGTCAGCTTTAAACGTCAATTCGTGTTTTTTGAATGGTATGTAAATTCTAGTATTGCGAGTCTCTTTGTATTTCTTACTGAAGCGATGTATTATATAATTTAATAAGAGAACACTATCTCGCTGTTTTTGTCTGAACAACAGAGACTATGCCATTTAGTTCTGAAAATGTAAGTAGTTTTGAAGTTTGTTGTCTTTGAAAGGGAAGAAACTCGTGTTAATAGAGAAATAATGGATGCTGCATATATATACTGTTGAGAGTTAACGCAGCATTTATTGCAATTTTAAAATTTGAGTTAATTTATTTATATATAAAATAAACTTTAAATTTGCATTTATTTTTCTGTTGTAGGGTGTGACAATTCCCAGCCAGAGGCGTTACGTGGGATACTACGCTACGTTACTCCAAGAACAGTTGGAGTATCAGTCTGTAAAACTTGTCATCAAAGAAATTCGACTGGAACCGCTTCCTATATTTAATGGGAGTCAAGGCAGTAAGTATTTCCTCTAATAATAATAATAATAATACTCTTCTCTGTCAAGAATCTTTTTTTTTTTTAATATTGGAAGAAGTCCGGATAAATTGTTTCATTATCGTTTTTATGTATTTCGCAGCTTAATTCTGGAACATGGAATTCAGCAAAATAAAATTATTGAGTAATAAATTTTAGTATCTATCTATCTCAGTCAAACAGTTTAGCTCATCTCTAATTCTTCATAGTTTCTTCTTATATTGCTCTTTCTTTCTTTCTTTCTTTTGTTTTTTTAATAGCTGTTGAATATTATGAATTTTCCGGTTTTTTTTTTTTTTTGTTTTTTTTAATATATATAGTTTTAATAGCGTCATACGTTTATGAGGTGTGAGTAATTTTGTTGGGGTATAAAAGCAAAACCTGCTAAATCCATTTTTCAATTTTGTCAGGAGACGAAAAAGTGACGCCCTTATTTTTCAGAATTGTGGATTTTTTTTTCTTTCTTTCTTTGTTTAGTGGTCACTGCTTAATGCAGATGAGTGAAATCAAACACTAAAGAAAAACAATTGTTCAACAACTCTGAAACAAGAGAGTCACTTTTGGTTCGTCTCCTGAGAAAATTGAAAAATGGATGTAGCAAGTTTTGCTTCTATACCCCTGAATTGCTTGTTTCAATGTAGTATTCAGTAAGGTCTATTACCAGGATAGGGAGACATACACTACCTTCTTGCATCAAAATAACATTTAGTCGAGGGACTGCCCATTGATGACATTAGAGTTTAAGGCCTGGTTAAAATATGAGGCGTTCCGGGTAGTAAAAATGAACTCAGCAAAGACTTGTTTTCGGAAAAATCCCTCCTCCAAAAGTCACCCCATTGTAGGAAGAGTACGTCTCAGTGCTTTCCGATATAGGATACAGCTAGTGAAATTTTGAAACAGTGTTTGGCGAGGGGTTCCACCTTTTCAAGAAGGGGATTAACAATGTAATCAAAAGCAACATACTTGCACGAGAGGTAAGTGTACGCACAGCGGCCAGAAAACAACACTTCCGTCCCAAACGGACAATTAATGTAAATCGATAAGTGCAACAGATAATCTCACAGGAGAATCCGCCGACATAAACAGCCACTGCTAGGAAATTGGGGAGCTCGAAAACAACTGTGCAGAGGATAATCGCCCAGGATTTCTTTCGGCTTAAAGTGAAGTTTAAGCTACGTGTTCACAAACACACAGCCAAACACATCCATGAACGCAAGGTACATTGCAGGCGGTTTTATAAATGATATTTAGCGGGTGCCAAGTGGAAATATTTGGTATCCGTAGATGAGGCCTGCATCTGTGTGTCAACTTTCACGCGGGTCCTAGAGATCCCTCGTGGCTAAGTAATTAGCGTACGCACCTTCGGCGTGTGAAACCCGGGTTCGATTCCCGGCGGGAGCTCATGTTCGGATCCCACGGATATAGCCTCGCTGCTGAAAGGGACGCTAAAATCAAATCACATCAACTTTACAGGGGTCCGAACCATGCACCATCATCCAAAGGATTCCAGAGCCCGTGCAAATTGAATTGCAAATTGAATTCGCACTTGACGCTAAAGTTCACCCCGGAGCTTCATAGCAATTGCCGGTTTTCGCCACAAAGGGGAACTTCTACTGCATAAAGTTGCGCATAATGTAAAAATTAACGCAACATACTATCAACAGCATGTCCTGGAGCCATTATACTGTGATATTTCTTCGCTGTATTGTGCTGAGGTATCAAAGGTCTTTATTCATCAAGATAAAGGGTTCAGCCATACAGTTCGTACAACTGGGCCGTGCATGGCCCGCCAAGCATGTGAAACTGGTATCCGTGCTATCCCATATTCCGATATCTCTATCAAGTCCCCTGATGCTGCACCGATAGACTTTTGTGCCTTTGGGTAATTGAAGCTAGCTTTTTTCTGTCGTCGTCCGCGCACAGTGCAAGAATTGTGGGAAGTTCGCAAGGGTGAGTGGTTAAAACTAGATCACCTGTCTCTCAATAAAAGCTTCTTCCAATGAAAACTCCGGGATCGGGCTATTGGGTACAACCAGAGTAGGCATATAAAACACAACCGCTGGTGGAAACATGGATCTACCTGTAGGGTGGGTGTACCAAAATAATTTCCACAAACGTGAACCTACCTCTATAATATTGATAAATCTTTTATAATGTGTCAAGAAACTTGATCCAAAAATAAGCTTACGTAATCGAGTTTCGTAAGACCTCCTTGTGAAGGTATAGTTTATAATTTAAAAAGATTTTAATATTCGAAATTATAACATTATCACATTAAATTGGTTAAAATTAAAAAAAAAAAATGATACGGTTTATAACAACTATGTAGGATAAGCCCAGTTTAAAGCGAGACAAAAGCGTTTCAAATTTCGGGATTACCTTTATATGTCCTTATTATAATAAAGAAAGTCTCAGTCTGTGTGGAACTCGTGACATTAATTCACAATAGTTCACAGTTGCCTTAATAAGTGTCTGCTTCTGCGCTGCCTGACGCCAATAGATGGCACTTCGCGTGCAAATAATTTGCAGATTTAATTGCATTGTTTTAATTTAATTGTTTTTAAATAGGACAAAGCATGATTTTAGTATATAGGTTTGCGAGCCGAAGGGTTAGGGATAACAGTGTATATATTGAGTTGAAAAATAGTTCAGAGTTACAGCAGAAATCAGTTCTTACTGGTAAATGTTACTGTTTTTCTTTCTTTCTTTTCCAGATTTACAGTTTGTGATCTCACAAGGTTCTTCAAAGTGTTTTTCCTCTGAACCATATGAAGTCAAAAAGGGTATGACTTTTCTCCACATGAAGTTGAAACCTACCGTTGTTGTCTGTGATGATATCAAGGTGGAGTTTTTTAATAAAACAAAGATTAAGAAGAAAGTAAGTTTTTCATTATTCTATTTTTCTTTTGAAATATGCACTTTTTCTTTTTGCTCGGGTTGTTTACATATTGTTGCTTCGAATTTTGACTTTCAACTCAATATCCATCTTGACTTACGTTATACTATCAAATCTTAAATCAGTTTTTCATACTGATTGGGTATTATTAAATTGGGTATTATAAACTCATTTGACTGTTGGGAATTCACAGCGCAACCAATGTAATCAAGCTTATGTTTCTGAAATATATTAGTGTGTCATATTAATGTATAGTCAGTCAGCTAAAAGTGAACATAATTCCCTAATCAAATTGTGTTCTGAGGTATTTCAGTAATGGCATTGTCTTCGCTACAGAAAACTAAAGAGTTTACCAATAAGTACGACAGAGCTTTAAAATGAAATAGAATGAAAAGCAGGAATGAAATAAATAAAATAAACAAACAGATAAATAAATGGATATTTGGGTGGGTATGTTTCAGAATAACTGCACAGGCTGGAAAAAATAAATACTGTGGGGTTAAGTAGGGAGGTAGCATGCAAAAATTATCGATATTAGAGTCGAGTCCATAGTTTTCAGAGTCTCTGAGAAGAATAGTGACAATATCCTTTGGATGCAGTTTAAGTCCAAGTGCAACCCCCTTTGGCATGTCGGTTGAGAAGGGGTGAAAGCTAAAAATTCCAAAAATGTTTTTGAGATTACTGCCGGTTTTGCTTATCCTTGAGAATATTTTTCGTGATAGAGCGAAGTAGTGTAATTTTAGTAGTGATAATTGTTGTTTTGTAAACTTGCCTTAAGTTTTTTTTTTTTTTCCATTAACTATCAGTGTAAGGAAATTGTTTAGATATTATTTATTAGTGTGCATTTGCTTTAAACAGTATTTTACTTCTTGTTTCCAGTTAATTGTATTAACTGTTAACATCTGTTTCAGGAAAAACTCTTCCACTTCTGGTTCAACACTTTTTTCGTCCGCGATTTAGTTCCAGTACCTGAAAATCAAGAAAATGGCAATGAGAATGGAGATATTACTCCTCCGGAAAGAACAGATAGAGCCATGAGTTGCCCAGAAAAACCAACAAACTTATCAAATTTTAATCTGGGACAAGCAGGGTAAGTTGTTCCTTAAAACTATCTATCTCTGTCATCTTGTATGTGTTTGGATTTAGTGAGCTTGTTGTGGTCTGCTACAATAATTCATACTTATGAGCGTACGAAATGTAATCATAGGGGATATGTCAAGTTGACTATGGTTGTATTCTGTAATCGGCTTCGCGTATTAGATATTGTGAATACAATAATAACAAACTATAGGTAATCAGGTACAAATTTTGCAAAATTTTAATATTGTTAAAGGTCTATATCCCGAAAAAGTACTTACATAGGCGTCACATCTTATTATATTGGGAAGTATCTAACAGGCATAAGGAACATCTTGCTGTTTATGGAAATTTAATATCTAAAGGCATTGCGTAGATTTCGAATGATAGTTGGGTATCTTTTGTATACACTGTTTCGAATTCTTCCTGAATATATATAAGAAAGAAAAGGGAGGAGGAGGAACTGTTCATATATTCAATACTGGTAAAAAAAAAAAAAAAAAAAAAAAAAAAAAAAACACCTTTTTGCGGGGTCGCTCGCTTAGACGGCTTTTAGACCGCCTTTTCAGAAAAATAAGCGCTGAGTTACAGTGGTGGGTATTCTCTAGTTAATTAATAACAAAACAGATAGCACTGGCCCTATTATTTCCGGAATATTGAGTTACAATACTTATTAAAAACGCAAGGGAGGTGAAAATGCCACATCCGCTCGCTGGTGTAACGTTACTACACGCGAGCGCCCGAAGGATTAAAAATCGAATTTTTGCTGACTGCTTGCTATCAGCATTGTCAAATCATAGGTAAGGAAAAAAGGATTTAGTGACAATAGGAGAGACTGGAATTAATTATATAGGTAATAACTACACACATTGACATACATGTCTACAATAGTAAACGCGTAAGTTTTTGAAGATTCCCGTGCGTATTTTCACTGTAAGTGTCATAAGTGTCATGTGTTTCTTTCCGGTAATTAAAGGACACATTACCATCGTGTTCTAGAAAACCTTACCATATACATTTCATTTTACATTTAATTATTTTTATCTTTACATTTTTATTTATATTTATTTATTACATTTTTCTGCACTTAACAGTTTATATTATCTTTCAGTTCTTACTACTTTTTTTTATTACACTAATGGCCATAATTCTGGGAACTTTTCAAAAAACATACATTTTTTTCTTACAAATGCATTATTTTAATTGTTCTAACATGTTCTATGAGTACATTAATTTTTTTCCGTATTGTTTTCTATTCCTACTTCAGATATGTTTTTAAAATAAGTACTTTATATATATATATATATATATTCATTTTATTTAAATAAATGTATATTGAATCACTAACCTAAAAAAAAAAGAACAATTATTTGCTCTAAAAGCCACATTTAAAAATTCAAGTATAATGTGACATTGTATCATAGGATGGCGCGATTCGTTCCGATTCGTCATTAAGTAGATCGTATGATATTTTTAGACCAATCAGCAGCATTTTTTTACGAAAGTACTTATTTTAAAAACACATTTGAAGTGAAGTAGAAATAAGAAACAATAAGGTAAAAAAAGTAGATGTAGTCATAGCACATGCTAGAGTATTTGAGAGAATGCATTTGTAAGAGAAAATGTATGATTTTTGAAAAGTTTCCAGAATTATGACCACTAGTGTACACATAATAATTTAAGTAATATAAGTAGAAGTTTATGTATATGTGAAGAAAGCTCTGTTCCCTTCGCGTTGTTCTTTTCACTGTCCTTAGAAATATATTTCTTCTTTGTGAATGTAGTTGTTTATAGAATGTTAAATTTCGGATATTTTTTGTTCATAACGTATATATCTTATTTCTTTTCTTCTAAGGTATAGCATCTATGTCTCGGGTATATGGACTGAAGATTCTCTTCAGTTTTCGAAACGTAATAACGCCAATATATTTAAAAGAGTGAAACATAATTAAAGACGATGTGTCTCAATGAGGCCCGGAAGAAGTCTTTGTTCTCTGGGATTGAGTGTCTCACATGAAGTTCCAAATTGTTACTTAAGAAGAAAAAAAATGCTATATTTAAATCAGGGTTGGCTGGTTTAAACCAGCTGTTTTTTTTAAAAAAAAAAACCAACTGGTTTAAACCAAAAAACGAAAAATGTTCGTAAAAGTGTAAGTGTTTGTAAAATCTTGATGAACACACATTTGTGAGTTATCACGTTTCACTCCCGTATATTATTCGTATTATATTCAGACCTAAATTCCCCATTCATTATTCAAAAAGATTATACTACAAAAGCAACTTTTTTATATATAAGTTTATAAATGTTTGTTTTGTGATTTTTTTGTAGTTGTTATTATTGTTATGTAATTGCAATCAAAGAAAAATTCTAAATATTGTTTCGTTTCAATGTTTACTATTGATAAAATACATCGAAATGCCGTACTTTTGTGTGTGTGAAGGGGGGGGAGGGATTATACAGACACCACGAGAGGCATTTTGTGAAATGAGAAGTATCTTTGGTATCTATTTATGTATAAATGAGTCTGAGCCAAAGTTGACTCAAATAATTCGTATCTTTATTCACTTTTCTTACTGATATGCAAATTAAGTCGTTGTATTTCTTTAATTTGCACCAATAAAAGTCGTTGTTAACTAACTTGAACTAAATTAGTTCTTCTGTACTCCGTAGTACTTTGAAATTGTCCATATGTAATTCTGTATAATGGTTTCACTTGTGTAACTGTTTGTCTTTTTGTCCTTCTGAAATGTCTCTTGACAGTTATTTAAGAAGCATGTAAAGATGTAAAGATCAGTACAACGTATTTTTTTATCAGGATTCCTTCGTGAGTGAGTAGGCAGACGTATCGCATTTGTGGCCAATTACTCCTGGTTCCGAGTTCAAATGGAGGACAATTTCTCTCGGATGTAACTCGAGAAGCAGTTTTTATTCCGCTTTAAGCTTATGTGACCCCTTCCAACATAACCGGTTGTCGCATAATAACATCAAGGCGAAACAAACTTATTTCTGTCCATATGAATATATAGAGCAAATTATTAAAAAAAAAAAAAAAAAAAAAAAAAAAAAACTGGTTTAAACCAAAAAGAAACTGTTTTTTTTTTTTTCAATAAAAACCATGGTTTTTGCCAACCCTGATTTAAATAGTAAAAAAAAAAAGAAAAAAAACATAATCTTTAACTCACTAAACGTATTAAAAATGCTTCTCGTAGCTTCCTGGTGGCTGTAGTTGAACTTTTTGCTCGTTGTGCGGGGAAAACCAGAAAATATTTTGGTAAAAGTACATATGTTCGAATCTTACTTTAAGCTGTTTGTCTCATTTATATAGTCGCGATGCTGAGAAAGAAATTCCAAATAACTAAAATTATTACTAATCTTGCTTTTGTTGTATAAAACCTTTTATTCAGTTTTCTTTACAGGAGTAATTCCTCCTTAATTAAGACTATCGGATAGAATAGAATAGTGGTACATTAAACCAAGGTGAATAAATGAGTGAGCGATTTTTTTAAAAGCCATAGTTAATCATAAATAGGTAATTTACGATGTAGAATTTTTATTTGTATTACCTTACACGCTTTTTCAGTAAATGCATGTAAAAGTAATACTTTTAAGAAATAATATTTATTTGTAATTTACTAAAAAATAAAAAAAAAAACTTTCATCAAGTTACAATAAATTTTGTTTATTTAGTTGCAGAACAAGTTCTCTTATGTCCTTGGAGCAAGATATGCAAATGCTGGTTCTTACTTTAGACAAGTGGGGACTTGACAATGCCCACAAAGATAAGCAGAATAAAATATATAGTGCTGATTTTAAGGTAAGATTTTCTCTGTCTTTAGAGATCCTTCGTAATAAGAGCTTTGACATAAATCCTATAGAGTACGAACATATCGTTGTTGCCTTTCGTGCGTGCCACATATGTTCTTTTATCTTAGAGGATAAATGCTGTTTGGAAATTTTAATGCCGTAGATCCATATCTCGGTACGAAAATAATTTGATAAATTCTCAGGCGAACGTTTAATAATGATCTTATTCAAGTTGATTTCTACTCAACTCGATTCTCCTTTCGTATTGGTTCTACAGCACCCTCGCCATTCTTAAAAATGTTATGATCGCTCGCAAATCAAGCGTCTTCGTGTGAACAATGAGACATCTAGACCGTCAAAATTCATATCCTTTAAAACCATTTTCTGTTTCTAGGAAAAAGTAGTAGACCAGTGGAGCAAGTAAATTATAAGATGGGTGGGTGCTGCTATTGTATTTAGAATTGCAACTTAATGCACTTCGTCCATTAATAGATTTGTCTTGTATATTGGCGTTGTTCTGGAGAAAGATCGTTAAGCCATACTGGAGGTAGTGGACTAGCTGGATGCTCTCACAATCTCAAGACGTGGAAGAATCTTTGCAATAGATCACTGTGCGTTAACCTTCTCTGAGCGTAGGAAATCTTTGGCACCATTTCGCCGACTTCTGTTTGATCATTTGATTGTAAAACTACGACTAGTTTCGTCCACAGCTACCGGTCATTACCCAACTAAGGCTGTTGCCTTGAAATTGAACGAAAAGCGCCTTAACCTCTCCACCCATCCACGCATCTAGTAGAGTTCAAAAATTTCGGAACCCATTTTGGTTCAACCTTCGTAATATCTAGTCAATAACAGATATGCAACACCTCGTTGTTATCCGTCACAGTGGACTCAAGAGTGCTTAGATTCATCCAGTGAATGTGTCTTATTATGTTGTGAGCGGTAACAAAAATCGATCTGCCGCATTTTGGATCATTCTTCAGACTAAATTGCCCACGATTGAAATTCGTAGCACGTATAGCATCGATAAACATTGTTCTTCCAGTGTCGTGGTCAAATCATCTTGGAAATCTCCTTTGGCGAGATCGTCTTCAGGAAGAAGTATTTGATGAAGGCATGCTGATCAAATTCCTTAATTTCCAGAGTCCGGGCAGCCACTAACCTTTCCAGAATCCTAACTTTTGCTTTCACTTTCCTCCCGTCCCTCAGAAGGAAGAAAGAAAGAAAAGACTATGTGTAGTAGTTTTCCTAATTTAAGCTTCGTCTTTGTTGTGGACAAACACCGTGTGCGTGGGTTTCCTCGGGGTTCTCCCATTTCCTCCCTGTTTCTTCATCTCACTATTTCTTTCATTTCTCTCATCACAGTCTTCTTTAGCCTAGCCGGAATAACCGTAGGACGCAAAACTCAAAGATATCATTTCATTTTTTTTTTTAACTTCGAGTGCATGCTGTATTTGTGTATTTGTGTTCCATTTGTTTATCAATGTGCGCTTTTTAAGCTACGGTTCTGAAAAGTAACAATAAACCTAGCTAACGAATGAAAATCAACCATCATACTTGGGTAAAAATGAAATTTACATGGTAACCTTGCAACTAGATTTTTGTTCACGTAGATATCAAATTGAATTTGTTTAAATATGCTGAATGCTGTGGACAATTTTCTGAATTCTTTTATCGTTAATTTTATGTTCTTGGTGTGTCTGTAAACTACTCTATAAATAATATACAGAGCAATCGTGTTGTTTCATCATTGCATATTACCCATCCTGGTGGCTAAATGGCAAACATGCTATTACGAGGAAGGTTATGTTTTACGTCTTTAGTGAGTCAAACTTTTTTCTACTGTTGAAGTACATGGGAGAAATAGGAATGAATTCGTTAGAGTAGAACAGGCAACTGTGTTCTTATCTTTATTATTATTATTGTCACCATAATAATAATAATAATAATAATAATAATAATAATAAAAAATTATTATTGCCATACGAAGTTTTAAAATGATAGAGGAAGTTTCAGAAAGGTTTGGAGACGACTGATAATCGGCAACCGGCTTTCAATGTTTCTCCCTTTTTTCTTATACATTTAAAAATTTTATAACAGACAACGAAGTAAATACCTTTCAAAAGAGTGTGTATGTATAATAGTAAACCTTCGAAGATTATTGGTTTTTCTTATGTGTTGATAAGAGGCCAAGTATCCTATAGCCTCTGCTATGCATGCGAAAGCTGTGAGCATGTAATTTAACTAGTTAGTAATGTCTGTTCGTTATTTTATTTTATTTTTCTTAACAACAATCTACTATTTTACATCCATGTTACTTCTGCGATTTATATATGCGATTCATCTGGTATAATGAAACCTCTTATTAACGGTTACCTTTCCAATACGAACGATTTTTGTTCCGGAAAAAGCATATGTGTTCAAACGAAACATAACCTTCTTACTTACGATATAGACGCAGACAGTCTCTCTCCCCTCGTTCCAACATTTAGTAGCCTCTTCATAATGGTCAGAAATTAGTTTTAGCACACTTGTATTTAGCGTAAAAACTGAAATAAATCAGCGATACAGCATACTAGACATAAAATGTCCTAAGTCAGTAAATTGGTGAACTACCACATAGCACAATTGTAAGCTGAACTTGAAATTATTGTTTTCTTCGTCTACAATAAAATTATGGTGATAATCCTAGAAATCAGTGTAGAGCTTCTTTCCTCGTTTCCTGTAATTCCTATTTTCTACTTTTTCCCTCCTTGGAACTTGGATCTTTCACTACAATTTTAAAGATAAAAGAACAAACGTCGTTAATTTTACAGTTCAACGATTCATCCGTTCCTCTCTCTCTCTGTTTGAAAATCCTCCCAGTAATTCGAACACTGAATACAATATTTCGATTTAGCTCATATTTATATTAAAATTGATGTATTTACTGCAATTACCGTACAAGGTGAGTAGTTTAAGTTTCTGTAAACTCTCCGAAATCTACAACTCTAATTTACGTACAAATCATAAGGTCCCATCAGACTGTTATTCAGAGGTTTCACTGCATCAAGAAACCTGTTGTACTCATACAGAAAACGATACAACTACAGATTTTTTTTCAGCTTCCACTTCCCCCTGCCTTGGCAGTTTTTTGGTTTTATTCAGTATCATGCTTTATGTTTATTTTTTTCTCTTTATTTAATTATTTATTGTACATTGTAGACGAATCCTGATACAGGCCTGGGAAGAGATAATTTAAATCTTAAACTACAGAAAGTTGCCCGCAATATAAGTAATCGACTTAAACCACTTAACCTGGCTACAAAATCCCGTTGCTCCACCATCGACCGTCAGTGTAGTTTCCACTGTAGCAAACTCTACCTAGAATGGAAGGGATATGTTTTACTATACTGCTCTCGCAACTTACCGAAGACCCTGCAAGATACGGGATAATATCGAGCAAGTACCTGTGTGAGAAGTCCAATCCCGCAATAGCCCATTGGTGAGGCGTCAAGAGATTTCACAGGAATAGACCAAAGTGAGATCACTCGAATTCCTATCTCTGCTGCCTTTCTTGCATAGAACGCCTGGTATGACCGAGCGGCATGCCAGGAGGCCGTGTCCATGTGAATCCATACATTTGTAGTCTCGTCACTGTATAATTGGAAGATGTCATACAGAGGATCCATGATGTTGTCTTCGAAGTGAGCTGCGTTGACTTTGGTGTTGGAAGACATTTTGATGAAAGATAGCGTTCTACCACCACCAGAATCTCGTGTATTTTCCCCTCATTACAGCACAGTCAAAACGACTCTTGTGGCTTGTTTGACGATAAATAATTGATTAAACCCTGTTAGCCTCATCTAGGTAGAGCCACCCATTTCTCTTGTTCCTTCGAGGTATGTTTTATACGGCTGGATGTGATGCTCTGTAAGTGGTATCCGCACTTCCTAACAAACTCCTAATGTAAGGATCTTCCAGATTGTGTTGGAAACAAAGCCTTTTGGGATACTATTGTCGTATGATCAAACTTCTCTGCCTTGAAGCATTGTCCTAATGGCTCGCACTGTATTGGAGATTCGAGTGGACTGGAGCCTGTTCTTCTCAATTTGTGGCCGTGGTCTGTTGAGTACATCGTCGGATGATGAGACTCACATAATCTGTGTTCACATCGTTAAACCCTCTTCTTTGCACCGTTCCACTATTGCTGGTGGCTATAATTGGTGGCGGATAGTCCACAAATGAACATCTTTGTGAAAACTGTCGTTTTTATCTTCATTATTCCACGGACCGTGCTCAGCTGGTACTGTTATCAAAAACTGGATTCATTGTAACCAGTAATGCATCCGGACATAACGGCGATTAAATATGTCGTTCGGGACAGCCAATGAGGGTCGACTGTCTTCATCGTGCCCAACCTTCTGTAGATAGGACTGCTAATAAGTAGGATATCACCATATGTCACACATAGCGCTCCAACAGTAACTCTCTAATTCATATAAGTACAGTGAAACCTGTCTATGTTGGCCACCATCGGTTCCATTGAAAAGTGGCTAACTTACACAGGTGGCCAACTTACAGAAAATAAATGTGATTGGAGTATTTTTAGAATAGGATTTGTAGATTGTAGAATTTTAATAAGCGATGACTCGTCAGCTACTTTTAAATAATGTATGTAGAGTAATCATAACAATATACATTACTAGAAAAAATACTACAGTAGGTTTAATACAATTCGTTCAGCTTTCTACGTTATGAATCCCTTATGAATTCAACAAGTCCCCTTCCACTGAACACACATGCACCGAAATCTGATTCGCACTTTTGCTGTCCGTAGAGTACGAAACTTTCATCTGAACTGATTAAACAGTGACAAATATTTTCTGTAGATCCTTTCGAAAAATAGCAAATCAGTTATTAATAACAAATTTATTTATAATGGTTCATTCTAGAGGTTTCTCTTTTATTCTTTTTGGCACATATGTGCATTCTAAACTTGTAGTTAACTACCTCTTGTTAATGAGCTGCAAGTGTTTCCTTGGAGCAAAATATGTTTTCAGAAAATCTTAAGGGAATTCATGTAACAAAGTCTCCGCTACATTTCGACAAGCTGTCAGGTGCCAATAGGTGATAATTGAAATGGTTGGCTTTAATCTTGAGAATTTTCCGGAATTACTAAAGCTCCCCACTAAAGTTGGAAGGAGCCGATATAGCTAATGGTTTTACCAAAACAGACAGGGTAAACAAATACGTACAACCATTTCCTGAATACCTGTACGAGCTTTTTCTTATTCACATCTTCCTTCAGGGTAGTGTTCTGGCCATTGACCTCCAAGAACAAGTATTGGAAATCCACACTACTTTATATCCAGTCACAAATACAGAACATCTGCCACTCATATGAAAATACGAGAGTTAACAAAAAAAAAAAAAAAAAAACTATATTTTGCGTGGCCAAGATACGCATGTTAATTTATCATTATCATCATATGATAATATTGCTTCAAAGTGGCCAACTTCAAAGATAGACAGGTGGCCGACTTACAGAGTAATAAGTAACGAATGCCTTATGGGAAAATGCAGGTTCAACACGAAAAGTCTATTTAATATGATTAATGAATTAGAAAATAACTACTTTGCAATTAATGAGAAAAAGCGGAAAAGCTATCTATACTTACTTTGATATATAAGTGATACTTTGCAATTATTTGTAGGTGACTATGTTCCTGCTTCCTTACCCTGTACACGACTCAATGAGTCACAGTGCGTCCGGTCAACAGTGGCAACCCCAAGCTCCACCGTACCATGAAACTCGAAGTGAGTCATCAGACGCTTATTCTGAATCATCATCATCAGATGATGATGATGATGAGGATGAGGAAGGATGGGAATCAGGTAAGACACTATTTACAGTGAAACTTTAATTTAGGATAGTAATTATATAATAAATAATGCTGTATTTGGACCACGAAAAAGTTAATAGTTTATGATAGACTTTCAAATATTCTGTATCAACACATATTTATTATTTTGTATAATTCCATAAATAAATAGTACAGGTTGTTTGTTTTTCAAAATTATATGATCTAAAATAGTTGAGAAGTATATATACTGCAAGTCCGTTATAAAATCGTAGGCCAAATTTACAAATTGCTTGACATCAGGAACATATTGAATTACTAAGGTGCTTTTTCTCTAATTCACTTGATTCAGTCTTGTCCTCAAATCTTGCAGCCTTAATTTAATTCATTTCCGAACGTCATACAATAATGAAATTTTGTACAGCGACGTAAGTCGAGTGATGATACAATATTCCATTGTTGATTTTATACATTTCTGTGTATATTTTACGTTAAATTTCTTGTTTGATTTTTAAAGACCGATATCAGTGTTATCGAATGCAACCAGCGTTACTCTTGAATAAAGCGGGATTATCTAGTGTACAGGAGTTAATATTCACAAGTTCGAACAAAATTTGAGATTTGCACAATTTCCCATAGCACATTTGATTTTTTAAAATTCTTTTGTAAATAAAAAAAAAAAATGCAAGGTAACCAGAAAAGTTCATGCCGTTTTTGACGTTCCATTAATCATGCGCTCACAAAGAGAAAATGAAATGATGCACATGCCTGCCAAGCGATCAGGAGTTAATTTGACCATTGACCTTGAGTAATACGGACGTCACCTGCCACCAAGTTGCCGCATATGCAAGGCATTTAGGGAAAATGCCGTGAACGAACGCACCGCCAGGAATTGGTTCCAGAAATTCGTTCAGGAGATGTGAGCTTTTCGGATGAACGTCACAGTGGACAACAACATGTGTTGCGGATGGCAAAGCTCTGAAACCAGCCATTGAGGAGGACAATGGTGAACGTGAGATGAATTTGCAGAAAGGTTTCACGTTTCCACTGAAACAGTCATACTGCACCTGGATGGGATAGGAAAGTTATACAAGTGAAGCAGCTGGACACCCCACACATTGTTGGCAGCCAACAAGGAACGAGTTTACCCTGTTTGTCCTTGCTCACTCGGCACCTGAACACACCCATCTTTGATCGCATGCTCACTAGTGACGAAAAGTGGGTCCTCTTTGACACTGTAACAGACATTGGCCCCGTGCCCCTCTTCCTCACACCTCAAGACCACCTCCACTAAAGGTTATTCTCTCTGTATAGTGGAATTGTCGGCAAGTGGTGCATCACGAGCTCCTTCCACCTGGTCAGGCCAAAATTACTGACCTCTACTCTCACCAGTTGCAAAGGGTGCACCGTGTCTTGTGACAGAAAGAGCCAGCATTGATAAATCTCAACAGTATGCTGTTCCTGCACGACAATGCAAAGCTACATGTGGCAAAGAGGACTCGGAAGATCCTCCAGCAACTTGCCTGGGAGACCGTGCCATGCACCATATTTGCCGGACCATGGACCAATAGATTACTACCTGTTTATTTCCCTCGATAAACACCGCCATGGGAGATCCTTTGCAGAAGAGGAAGACCTGTGGAACGCACTCAACGAATTTCTTTGCATCCACGACCGCTGTGTTTTATGACGAGAATATTGTGCAGCTACAATAACGTCGGCAGAAGGTGTAGGATGCTGATGGAGATTACTTCGAAACCTAAAGGTACGACCGGCCACTGTATTGCTCTAGAATGGCAAGTACTTTTTGGTTACCTTGTACAACAACAACATTGTAATAAGAGTAAAAAAAATACTTTAAAAAAATTATAAACAAAATAAAGAAAATTACTTTTAAAAAATCTATTTAGTCATACTAAAAAGAACAGCATAGAAAGTGCACTTGAATATAATCACTTGATTTTTATGAAAGTTAAAGAATGTATAAATTGATTGTATGTGAGAGCGCTTCCCCATGCTTTTCTTTTTAGTCATGGATAATTAGATATTATTTTTAGAAGTAATGTTCGTGAAGACGTAATTATATTTTATCTTTTAGTACGATTTATTTTGTTTTAATTTTTTAGGAAAACTTTTAAAATTTTATTGTATTTACAAAGAAAAAAGCCTTTGCTATTGTCAAAATGGAGAATCTTCACCCAGTATTTCAACGTAGTTGTACAATATTGCATTTTCATTGCGTATTTTAATCATGTTATATGCAGTATGTATGTGAAGATTTACTATAATGATATTTAAAGAAAAAAAAAATACTGCTGCTTTATTTGTGAGACTCAAATTTTGCTGGTGGGGGCCGCGGTGGTAGAGCGTTCACCTCTGGTGCTTGGGTCCCGGGTTCGATCCCAGCCCCCGCCAAGTGAACTTTGTGGTGGACAAATACCGTGTGCGTGGGTTTTCTCGGGGTTCTCCCGTTTCCTCCCACTTTCTTCATTCCACCATTTCACTCATTACTCACCATCACCGTCTCCTTTAACCTAACCGGCATAACCGTGGGACGTAAAACAAAGATTTCTTTTTTCAAATTTTGCTGGAGTTCTAGTCCCAACAGTCTAGTGGCCAGAGGTTTTGTTATTACTTCGTTAATCTCGGCGGGAGCTCATGTGATTTGGATCCCTCGTTAAGCTGTAGGTCCATGTCTCATATAGCCTCGCTGCTGAAAGAGGTGCTAAACTCAAAATCAATCCTTTGTCAAGGAAAACGTTGTACGAGTTTTTCAGGTTACATTAGAAATAAATGTAAAACTATGTGAGAAGCAACTGTGTATCATACCTCTAAGCAGGAGGCGCCAACATGAATTATAAGATGGAAGAAAACAAATATTGTTAGCTAATAATGCAGCCTTGCGTAATCAGTAAATCCTCAAAATTAGTCACTGGTTTTGTAATGAAATTGGGCATTAAGTATGCTAAATTTTATTGAGTCTTTTTTTTATGTTTAATATATTTCTCCAAAGAAATGCTTTGAAAGTTGAACTTCGTATTTGTGGTGTCGATTTTTTAAGAGCACCTACTTTGAGTCTTATCGTTTCTTTCATGTGTTCCAAAAGATCTTGAAGGAGGAAGTTGTTACGTTATGAATATGGGTGTAGATTGGGATTTTTATGTCATATTCCTACAGCTTGATATATTCCCAAGAGATATTTTAGGATCAGTATAGTGACTTCTCTTGTTGTGTTAGTGACTTCTCAGTGCTGGAAGGCGGGAAGAGAAGACTAGAAAATTATATTTTATCGAAAGACAGACTTCAAATTGGAAGGTAGCCAATTAAAAAGTATCCTTGTTCGGCGATTTTGATTATTGGTGTGGATAGAATTCTGGTCGTTATTGAAATCTTGAAACGTAGAAGATAATATGTAAGCCGCAAACAAGGTAGTTTTCCAAATATTAGCTTTGAGAGAGAGAAAAAACAGATTTTGTATGTAAAAGTCACGAGTCGATTGTTCAATCTAAATAGTAAAATGTTTTGAAAATTTAGCTGACTGCAGGTTTCAATTTTACGAGTAAATGATAATCTGTGATCAACGGAATTCTTTACTTCTTAAATCTTAACCACCCTGAAACCCTCATGATCGTAAATTACGGTCACAGTAACTCAATGGTATAGCGCTCACTCTGGTTCATAGTGTCCTGATTCGATCCCAGGTCGCGCCAAGTGGGCTTTATGATGGACAAATACCGTATGTATGGATTTTTTTCGGGTTCTCCCGATCATTTTATTCGTTATCCTCATTATCGTGTGCCTTAGCCGCAGAGCATAATTACCTGTTCGCTACCAGATGGAAAGGAATTAATAATTACCTTAACTTCATTAATCGAAACTCCTTGACAATTGTTGGTCATCAGGAAGATTCGGTAAAGTAAATTCACCAGGGTAGGCTGGATGCTTCTCCAATAGCGTCTCAAACGCGGAAATGTTGGGGGCTGCAACAGTATCATATGCCATTAGTAGACGGACTGCTCCACTGATGTCACCATCTGCAAGTTTGTTTTCTACATCTTAAGATTGGCAACATTCTGTTTTGGAAGAGATTTCCTAATCTTTGTTGGATGCCAGGTTAAGGCGTCAGTTAATTTTTGGGGGGCAGTTAGTGCAACTAATGGAAATAGAAACAAGTGGATCCAATCTCTTTCGTCATTTGAAATAGTTACTTGAAGTAACACATCGGCAAGTGCATCAGCAACTGCAGCTCGAGCACCTCGAGGGACACGCATTAAAATATGTGTTGAGGACCTTAACGATATTAATATTTTACCCAAGTTAGACAACGCCAAATCCTGTGTGTCTTTATTGCGGTTAGAGATGTTTGTTCTTGTAGTTTTATAATCAGGATAGCTATTATTATAGATATGACAACAATCTTCATCCCCATTTTTAACCTGATGCATTTTACCTATGTGTATAGCGAATCCTCTGGAATTCGCATAATGTTTTCCACAGTGAGGACATGGTAACACATTCGTAGATTTAGTAGTAGTAGATAAACGGCCATTACTAAGCCTGCTAATGTTGGCAATTGAATCAATCTTAGGAGTATTAAATTCACCTGATTCAACCGAGGGAACACTTGAACCTTCACTTGATGATTCCATTAGTTCATTTTGTATTTTTATATTCAACTAAAATGTGTATTAGAAAGAAAGTTGATTTTAAATTTTAAATAACAATGAACGATGACATCTTTTCCATTGTTGGTATCAACCGAAATCGTTTAAAATTAATGCAATCAAGAATATTATTGATAGTCTCTCGACTGCGGAATTTAAAGTACCGTCACCTACATCGTACAGGGGAAGAGAGGGTTATTATATATCAAAGTGGAAGATAGTTTATACACCAATCGAAAACACTAATGACGCCTATTACGAAACTGTAATATTTTTTTTTTTCGAATACATATACTGTGCGAGTTATATAAATATTTAGGGTGTCCAGGAAGTCCGTTGCCACCCGTAGAAATCGCAAACGGTGAGACAGATGCCAAAACAGGAAAACACGTGTTTGATCATTTTAAAAGTACACCGTATCAAAGCAAAAAGTGTTGTCCTAGGTCCACCCGCAGGGTCCCAGGTGGGTCCAACTCAAAATTTGCAAGGGGGCCGCAGTGGCTTAGTGGTAGAGCGTTCACCTCTGGTGCTTGGGGTCCCGGGTTCGATCCCAGCCTCCGCCAAGTGAACTTTGTGGTGGACAAACACAGTGTGCGTGGGTTTTCTCGGGGTTCTCCCGTTTCCTCCCACTTTCTTCATTCCACCATTTCATTCATTACTCATAATCACCGTCTCCTTTAGCCTAACCGGCATAACCGTGGGACGTAAAACTTAAAGATTTCATTTCATTTCATTTTTTCAAAATTTGCAAATTTTAAGGGAGTCAAGTAGCATGCCGTTGGAAAGCTGCTGGGAAATGCAAGAAGACGGAACAAGTCTCTTCTCCCTAAAATTACCTTGTGCAAAATGGCGACCGGTCAAAATGTCAGCAAAAGCGTCATTGTAAAGCCTATGGCCACCCTTATAAATCTGAAACGGCGCAACAGATGTCAAAACAGGAAAACATGTGTATCATCATTTCAAAAGTATAATGATTGAAAGTAAAAATATTTGTCCCAGGGTCTCAGACGGGGTCCTACTCAAAATTTTCAAACAGCAAGGGGGCTCAAGTAGCATATCGTTTGAAAGTTGTTGTTAAATAGCTGTTGTTAAATGAAAGCAAATGAAACACGTCTGGACGCTCTACGATATCACTGTATGCAATCATCTTGCGTTTTAGTTCTTCTTTCTGCAGTTGGGTTTTTAGTTTGTTCGCACTTCAATTGTTGTACACAACAAAAGAAAGACCCTACTTTGAGATTCTGCTCTTTGGGTCCCTACTGTGAGAATCTGCTCTTTGCACATGTGACTCGCACCGTACATGCATTCAGACCAATAATATCACAGTTTCTTAAATGAGCATAATTAGTGCGTTCGATTGGTGTATAAACTTATCTTCCACTTCGATATATAATCTCCGTCTCTTTTCGTTTTTCTGTTCTTGTAGTTTGTTTTCTTTTCTTTTCTTTCTTTTTTCGTTATTTCTTTCTTTGTTTCTTTACACATTAATGGGCCCCGAAGAGCAGAATCTCACAGTAGGGTTATTTCCTTTCTTTACGTTGGATACACGAATTAAAGTGAAAACGAAACTAAAATCTGACTACTGAAAGACGAACTAAAACGCAAGATGTTTCCACAGTGTTATCGTAGAGTCCAGACTTGTTCCATTTAACAATAGCTTTCAAACGATATGCTACTTGAGCCCCCTTGCCATTTGAAAATTTTGAGTAGGACCCCGTCTGGGCCTCTGCGGAGGACCCTGGGACAAATATTTTTACTTCCAATCATTGTACTTTCGAACTGATGACACATATATTTTCCTGTTTTGATATATGTCTCACCGTTTCAGATTTATAGAAGGTGGCCATGGACTTTATAATGACGATTTTTGCTGACATTTTAACCAGCCGCCATTTTGCACAAGGCAATTTTTAGAGAGTCGACACTTATTCCATCTTCTTGCATTTCCCAACAGCTTTCCAACAATATGCTACTTGACCCCTTAAAATTTGCAATTTTTGAGTTTGACCCCTCCTGGGACCCTGCAGGTGACCCTAGGAACAACACTTTTTGCTTTGATGAATTGTACTTTTAAAATGATCAAACACGTGTTTATCTGTTTTGGCATATGTCTCATCGTTTGCGATTTCTAGGGATGGCAACGGACTTTCTGGACACCCTATATATTCAAATAACTCGCACAGTAGATTCATTCGGAAAAATTTTATTACAGTTTCGTAATGGACATCAATAGTGCATTCGATTGGTGTATGAACCATCTTCCACTTCAATATATAATCTCCCTCTCTTCCCTTGTTAGAACAAGATCAAAAAGTCACTCACAAAATAAAAATAAAAAAAAGAGAAATGTAACACAATTAGATCGTTTCACTTCAGTCAATATCAAGAACGATCAGCGTTTTTGTGTGAAACTCCTCAACCACTGATCCAATTTGGAAACTGTTTTCACCAAATTTGTCAGTAGATCACCGTGAACAACTCACTGTCACTCTAGTATCCCTAATGGGGATAGCTCCCTTCATTTCAGAAAGGTTTTGGAGAGAGACCTTTTAAAAGGCACACTAATCAACTGAGCAATTTTTTAGAAGATTAATGATATAAAGAAGATGCGCAAATAATTACCTTTGGCAGTTTAATTACGTATCTATCTCACTTTCATTCACTTCCAAAATCAAGAACAGAAAGTTAAAGTTCCTTGGTCTTTTTGCCCAAGTCTTCGTCTTCGTCAAACAATGAAATCATGACGAAGGTATACAGAAAGACCATCTCAAATACACAACATCCTACAGAATCTGCTCATTCTTCACACAGACTTATTAATTTCCTGAATAGGCATTCTTGTTTACTTAGTTATTTCACAAAACTTTCTGTTGAATATAAATTTTCCCTACTTTCATCGTCCCGAACAAATAAAAAGTCACTAAGAAACTATAAAAGTTTCGTATTGGAATGTAATGAAAGTACGGTGAAAAAAGATTACACATACACCGTGTGGCCCCGCGTAGTGTGGTCGCTGACGCTCTCGCCTTCGATGCGAGCGGTGCCGGGTTCGATTCCCGGTGGGGGCACTCGGTCGATAAAGTGTAAAACGGTTTTTCAGGCCAGACATCCTGAATGAGGTTTTCCTAGCTTTCCTCATTTACACCAGGCAAATGCCGGGGTGGTACCTACCTTACAGGTCTCAGGTCGCTTCCTTCCTTCCCTTTCCCCGGATAGTGTGTTCGCTGAGGGACGTCATCCCTCAGACGTGACGGGCTAAATGGCCTTAGATGACGAATGCCCATAAATCTAAATCCTAAACATAATATACCGTATTAGCGATAGAACAAATTGCGCTTCCATTGAAACGTTTCCAGATATCGGTAAGAAACGCCAAACCTAAACCACAGAAATTACAATTGACACATTTTTTAACAACGCATTGAGTGAGATTAGAGAAATCGAAATGAAATGCAACACGATTTAATACTCAACTAAAATTGAATCCTTTAATTTTTAAGAATTTGTTGATTACACAAGACAGTCCTATTAGATGGTAACACTTGTTTTCCTTTGGCCATATGAGATTGTAGCTTACAAATATCTTGACCTTCACTTAAAAAAGACAACAGAACAGTAAATTATCAAAATATTGAGTGAAGATCGTCCAGTTTTCCCAGAATAAGAAATATTGATCAGTTTAATAGATATTATTTTGCAGATAATGTGAAAGGGTAATATTCTTGTCTTCATTAAGTTTATTGATGGTGTAGTTTCCGATAAATAAATGCAAGCTTGTGGGTGTAAGAAATGAAGCGATGGGTAGCAGAAACCTAAATACTATTCACTTTTCATGTCTTCTGAATGTTGAATTGAAATTTCTTCCATAAAAGGAATCAAACGAATAACTTCAGTTTTCTGTGTTTTAGTCAATAAAAGAGAAGAGAAAGATATTTATCCCATAAATTATACAGATTAACGTATAAAACAACTAATTTTCAAAATCTGACTGCGAACGTGTAATTACTTCGAAATTAATCTTTGGGAATTTTACTTACTGCAGAAGTTAAAAGTGATTATTGTCTTCCTCTATGCATCCGTACCCTCATCTCTGCTCTACATGTTGAGTTGAGTTGATTTTGAGTTTAACGTCCCGTTCAGCAGCGAGGATATATGAGACGTGGACCTACTGATTAAGTGGAATCCGAACCACATGAGCTCCCGTCGGGAATCGAACCCGGGTCTCCCACGCCAAAGGCGCGTATGCTAACCGCTTAGCCACGAAGGAGCTCAGCTCTACATGTTTTTGCGCAGTCTACTGCAACATTCTGTGCAGTGTTATTGATTTCGGAGATGATATTGTTCTTTAAATTAGTTGTTCATTGCGGTTTCCGGTGTACATTATCTTTAAGGTACTGCCATAAGAAATAATCGTGATATCCACAAATTTTACGGATTAGCTTTATTCAAGAATACTGCTGAGCAGGACGCGAGTATTCTGGGAGCTTTTATATCCAGATAGGTGGATGCAGGTTACATGCTATTAACCACAAAATGATAATCAAAACCCACATGCAATAGCAACAGCTGAGCAGCAATAAGTGTATAAGACAACGGTTTCGATACTATTGGAGTGCTTCTCTTCGTGTAACAAACAACAATGATTTCTTGGATGACTGCTCCAGACGAGTACGAATACCTTCCGTTAGTTTAGATGTACAGTGAATGCACCGTGTTTTTAGGTTCATCACTAACGCTAATATTATGTGTCGATTAGAAATGTGCACTCTGTATTTTCTAGAATACTCCTTCAAGAGTTCGACAGCCAATGATTCGTCACTAAAAACATACGATGAGGCAATGTGTACGGCATTTTATCACATTCTTTACTGCAAATAAACAGTAAAAACAACTGTTTTAAGAATTTCATTTCCAAAAAGTCGGAGGAATTGTACAAAGTGAATCTTTCTCTAGTCAGTGATATTGTTCTGTATACAGATGTTTATAGTATAATTGTGAACAAGTATACCAGTGATTTGCTTTATACAATTCATAGTATCTTAAGAACGATTAATGTAACAATTAAATAAAAATAATGAATAAAACCATAACCTGAAGTGACATTACTTGGAAGACAGTAACAAATTGATAGTTGTCATGGATGTGTATAGTAAACAAAGAGAAATAGACGACGAAAGAGAGATCTTTCGGACATCGAACAAGATCCCCAAATTTTCCCCATTGTTTGTTGAAAATCCTCATCGAAAAAGTGCAATATGCAAGTTATAGGGTTTGCACAAAATACATTAAGAGAAGTGCGTAATTATGATATGCTATCTTAAAATTCATTTGACTTACACTTTGTACGTAAAAATTTCAATAATATTGATGAGACGTTATTATTTTTGTTGAATCTCATATTCCAGATTTTATATTAGCAATTCATGTCATGTTATTTGTTGGTTTCTTTCTCGCTCACGATCTCTCTTGGTGTGTGTGTTGTTTCCTATTAAAGAAGCCTATCCAGATCTGAAAAATTTGCGATATATATATATATATATATTCGAATTTATGAGTAATTGTTGATGATTGTAACTTTACTTACGTAATGAGAAAACTTTTTTGTTTGTTTGTTTATTTGTTAATTTATGTAAAAGATAAAATGGTTTTGATATTTTTTGATAGTGATGTCCCAACTAAAAGAACATATTTTTCGCTATTTAAGATTTCGATATTTGTTGAAAGCTCTTGGCAGTCTTATAAAAGCTTGGAACATTTATTTATTGCGCTGCCTTGGCAAAATGTCTTTTTGGGGAATTTTTGAAACAAATTCTTTTGCCAGACTGTTAATACATTGGAGAAATTTCGGGAAATGATTGCCACTTTGCAGATAACTCAAATTGAACATCTAAGTAAATAATAGAACATTTTGCCATGGTAAAACATTGTATTCTATCATAATTTTGAGAGTATTTTCTCAAAGTGGATAAGTATTCCTATTAATACCTACAATTTAGAATTAACCTTTCTGTATAGTTTCCCTCATTGACTGGCTCCGGCAAACGTCTGAATACTAGATGAATTAAAACATTAACTTACGTTATTATAATTAATAATAAATTATGGAAATTTATAAAAGTTGCAGTGACAATTAGGAAATGAACCTGGGAAAAACATAAGGGGATAACAAATGCAATCAATTTACCTCGGATTGTTCGAAATAATTGGAACTACTGCCTTTGCCCACACAGTTTTGGGCAACCCACTAAGTCCTGAAGTGAGTCCTGAAGTGACTTCTGGATGGTGGAAACATCGTCCAAAAAGCAACACTTCGGCGGTACTTTTAATTTGGAAAAAATAATCACGGGGGAATAGGCCTGGAAAGTACGGGAAGTGGTAACACAAACACATTTTATTTTTTTATTTATTCACTCCTCCCCGAAAAAAGAATCACGGACAATTACTTCTTGTGTGTTGGGATATTGTCAAGTAACACTTTCATTAAAGGCCACTGCGGTTTCACGTGTGTGATTCTTCGTAGTAGATGTTTCAGAACTTAAAACACAAAAGGCTCTAGTCATAGTTTAACTTCTGGGTATAAATTCCCGGTAGTAACAAACTATCAGGATTGCCTTGATATTTTATTGTGATTAGCAAGCTTTTGTGGTTGGAGTGAATCAGAATTCTTCCACTCACCACTTTGCCACTTGGTTTGTGGATCGTACAGAAAAATTCGTGTTTGGTCCTCCGTAATAGTGTTCTGGAGGGAACTTGGCTTCCGTTTAGCAGTGGCCCTCAATTCCTGGCAACGATGCACTCTTTTCAGTTTCTGCTCCTCGGTTAAGGAATGGAACACGAAACGTGCACGTAGTTTCTTTCTTTAATCTCTCTGGTATTATTTAGCGAATAGTTTTCCTATTTTCCTCCACGATGAGTGATATTACCCTGAGACTTACATTTCTGTCATTCAAAATGATATCCCAAACTTTGTCAATTATTAGTTGTTTCTAGATCTGCTTGGACCTGGGAGTTCATTTCCCACAGCACCTTTCTCCCTGTTCAAAAACGGAAACAACAACGACAGTTGTCTCGATAAATCTTTTTTAGTATCTCAGATGTTTCCATTCAACTTTTCCCTAAGCGCGCACAGAACTTAATATTCACTTTTCGTTCCATCATTGAAATAATGACGAGGTATACCAACACCAACTATCGCCAGATTGGCGGCTGAACACGTTGGAAATTTCAGCACGTTTCCAAAACTACACACAAGATTCACCACTATGAAATACTCCCATGCCGATACTAAATTCGCAGATAGAAATCATTCTCGTTTCGTACCCTATATATGCGTCTAGCATCCAAGAAAAAAGGCAGAAATTGCAAGGAAGATAAACCCAAATATAATAAATGAATAAAAAAAGAAAAAGAATTACAGTTGACTCCCGATCTGACTGGCTTTCTTATTATCATATTGTTCAAATTTTTAGTATACGTGATACTTTTTTATTTGTTAATATAGTTAATTTTAAACTTTATTAAAGCACAGTTTCTGAAAATATAATACAGGTAAATTGCCATGTAGCATTTTTCTATTCATTATATAGTGAGTATATTTGGATTTTTATTATTTCCTGCCTTTGGGTTAGTCGTGATTTTGAGTTAGCAGTAGTATTGCGCCGATAAATCTGGAGTCTACTGTAAGTAGTTTCTCGCAGTTTTTTTTAGAAAATCTCGACTTTGATTTTAAGCTTTTGAGTTTTTAGTCTTTCTTGTACGAAAAAAGTTTCGCATTCCATGTAGTAAACCTGTAATTCTCTTATTGCTATTCGTAAAGTTCTCTATATTGCTATTCGTAAAAAATCAATTATTTCTGAGGCGAAAGTGTTCTTGGTGATTGTAGGGATATAAAAGTTTTGCAAATGTGAGTTTATGTGCAAATCTTTCGTAGGAACCCGAGAATAACGAGTATCTGGAAGAACATTTAAACCTCTTGTTAACAATTAGTAGTTAGAAACGCTATTACCAGGCAAATGTGTTTATTCATTGCAAGTACCACGTAATGATGGAGATATTGTTGACAAATCATTTTACTTGTTATAATACTGCAGAGGTCCTGGTATTCAATTTGTCGCAATTTGTGATGTACCTTCTTCAGCATACTTTCGACGAACTTGAAGTCCAAACTCCGCGGCTTGGTCTTAATGTGACTGATGAGCTGTGCTGCAGTTGGCTTCCTACCCCCTATCATAGACATCCGCAGCCAGCAGAGACCAGAAATGCTAAAATTTTATTAATAAAATGGTGAAAATTATAACGTCAGAGGGGTGAAAATTGTAGCGAAACCTTATTTTGAGAGATCTTAATGAAAATGTTTGATTCAGTTTTACGGTAGACAGTACTGAAGACATTTCAGTAATACAGCAGTTAGCTGCTTGTCTTAGATACATTTATCAAGAGAAAATCTATGAAAAACTCCTGGAATCCTGGATTCTTTCATGTATTTACTCTTTTGTTTAACATCGCATCTCTGTTATTAAATGTTTTCCAGTCGGTCCGGTATAGCTAAGATTAATTCGTAAAGAGTTAATAATCTTGCTTTTCGATTGATATTTTTTATTTGATTTCGGAGAGATGCAATGGTCTTACAACCTTTTAAAGAGTTAGAGGTTTCAACAAGATGTTGAATAAATTATAATGTGTGTCAATGAACCCGTCTTTTTGTGTAGTTCCGGTATCTTTTTATTTGGTGCTTCCGACTTCTGGTAAGGGCGTTCGAGTAATAAGGAAATTACTTCCGGAACCACTCCCCTTTCTAAAGAGACCTAAAGTAACGCATTTTCAAATATACAATGTTTCTACGTACCGAATTGAAAATACTGTTGTCCATTATGTTTCAATACGTCAAGAAAACTTTATACTTTGATTGAGCTATATGTTCATCTCGAAAAAGGGAAAGCATAATCTGCAATACATAACCGCCCATATGAGAATTTTTTAGACAGTAAATTAATTCATTCTGTAATATAGAAGACTGTAAACAGGATACAAGATATACGTCCTCTAGTCTGCCTGTCGCTCTAGCTTAAGCCTACTCGGGAGCAACATAGTGTGGAATTCCAGTATCTTCTACAGGGTGTCCAATATACAACGCAACCCGGAGTTTGGGATAGTAGAACTTTTGAACCTGAAGGGATACACAAATAATGGTTATACCAAAATGAAGCCTTGTTCATGCATATATTTTTAAACTAGGAACCACACAGTGTTGCCAGATTTTTTTTTTTTTTTTGTGCAAAACATGTAAATTGACTCAACTTAAACGTATGGATGTTCGGTCGTTAATTTTCAGTTTGTTTAGTTGGAGTAGCTTGGAAACTATGGAGCAGAAAAAAGAATGTTTCATTTCCACGGACAACTAATCGGATGAGGTTCCTGTAAGGGGGAACTTTGGAAATCGTAGTTTTGATAAATTAACACTGAATTGGCAACCCTGCTGATGTTTCAGTGCATCAAAAGGTGTGTTAAGGATCTGTCTACATTATGCAATTCCTGAAAACAATGAAAAACAAACTTTGAAATTATCATCATAAAACTTTTACTTACATGCACCCGCAACACTGCTACTATCAGAAATGACATACCAGCTCTACAGCGGATGCTGGGAGTGTCCCCTGTTTTCATTCAAACGCTGGTTCACACGTTTCATCAGGTTCGCAGCAACTTTACGAAGATTAGACGTGTTAATGTTCTCAATGGCACTGCGAATGTTCGTTTCCAGGTCTTGAATAGTTCAAGAATTGTTCTTGTATACCTCTTGCTTTAAATAGCCCCATAGAAATGAATAGCAGTGTTGCCGAGTGCATGTAAGTAAAAACTGTATCATGATAATTTCAAAGTTTGTTTTTCATTGTTTTCAGGAATTGCATAATGTAGACAGATGCTTAACACACCTTTTGATGTACTGAAACATCAGCAGGGTTGCCAATTCAGAGTGTTAATTTATGAAAACTTCGATCTCCCTAGTCCCCCCTTACAGAGGCCTCATCCGATTAGTTGTCGGTGGAAATGAAAAATTCTTTTTTCTGTTCCATAGTTTCCAAACTACTCCAACTAAACAAACTGAAAATTAACGACAGAACATCCATACGTATGAGTTATGAGTCAATTTACATGTTTTGCAAAAAAAAAATTTAAAAAAAAATTGATTTACACCTTCATTTACATCTGGCAACACTGTGTGGTTCCTAGTTTACTTCAGTCGTTGCTTTCTAGTTTAAAAATATATGCATGAACAAGGCTTCATTTTGGTATAACCATTATTTGTGTATCGCTTCAGGTTCAAAAGTTCTACTATCCCAAACTCCGGGTTGCATTGTACATTAGACACCCTGTGTATCGTCCAGACGTATTGGATCTCGGTTCCATTGAACACATCTGGAACATCATGGTATCGCAAATTCATATGACATGCAGCTTCATTGGCCATACCAAAGGACGTCTACCGAGATTTCATTGCATTTTGCCACGTCGGATGCCTGCTGTACCGAAAGCTTCTAAGTAGATAGTATAATAAATCATACATAGTGTAGTACCATTGTTACGGTTCTTCATTATACGTTTATTATAAATTACAGGAAACTAACTTTCGGAAAATAAGCTAGTGCTGCATAAAACTGAGTATTCGATGTTAATAACGTCACAAACTGCGCCTCCAGATGTCTGTACTGTAAGAAAGCAAAATTTGGATATATATTTTATTCGTTTATTTTGTAGATATTTTGTAACTTAATTTTTCAGTTTTTGATATTCTTTAAATTCAAGAAAGCCAGTGGCAAAGTATTGACTCTCATGCATAAAAAACGGACTTGGATGCGGCAGTTAAATTGAACTAAGAATCATACTTCACTTCTAGGTTTTTAAGATGGAGATTGCTGCCTACATATAATTACGAATCACCTTCCTAAATGTAATATTTGCATATTATAAACTTTTAATAGGGCAAAGTTAATTAAACGAGCTTATATATTCTCTTTTAGTACTTCTGTGGCGTAGAGCCGTTGCTCTCATATGCAGTTATGTGAATGTAGTGCTTGGTGGTTTATTTTCTTGATAATTTTTTGTTAGTTGGGTAAATATGACTTTACTGGGTAGTTTTAAGTAATTAAAACACTGGATTTTTAATTACTTTAATTGTGTCGTATTATGTGATTTTAAAAAATTCATAGTAATATATATCATCTTTTTTTTTTTAATACGAATATCTCTAGTTAATGTATACGGCAAATATTCTTTGCTTTAAAAAAAGAAAAAAAAAAGAAAGCAATTAAGTAAATATTTTAAATAGTTGTCAGCTTTGAAGCAAACGATTGACTTTTGTTCCTTGTTCATGAAAGGATTATTTGGAATTCTGGTATGAACAAGACACACACTTAATTTGATAGACATTTCTCAATCCATATTTGATCTCTTCAGAACAAATGTTTTAATGAAAACGTACTAAATAAATCTTTTATCATCAGAAATTACCAGGGAGTCTTTATTAGCACAAGAATTACTCAGAATAGTCGGATAAACGATAAATGGTAAGGAATGGGATTGCTTTAAGAAATATAGCGTGTTCTTGCAACTCAGATCCCAGTACCTCATTCTTCTTTGATAGAACTGTACTACAAAAAAAAAAAAAAAAAGTTTTCGTGACCCCTATTTTTGTCTTTCTTTTCTTTTCTTTTTCTTAATAAAAAAAGAACAGTATATATCCTAGACGATCTGCGGAACACCTCCAACCTTGACCAAGCTTGGCATGGAAGTAAATCTTCACTTAGTTCTCGTATGAATATTTTCCTGTACACACCTTTGGCTTCCGACTTAGGGTCATCAGAGTTTTGATTTGGAACGAACATTCCATATGAAAATTTACAACAGCTATTTAAAAAAAAAAATTACATGGAGCAAAGTTTTTAACGTTAATTTGAGTCAGATGAAAGTAAATACTAAGACAGTCATTAGCTTTATGTGTCGTCACAACATCATCAGTGGCAGATACTTTCCGAAAATGAATTAATGTTGATTTTAATTGCGCTTAAAACTAAGGAAAAGACATAAATCGAAATTTAAGGATATTTTGTGTTTATAATACAGATTTACTTAAATCTAGGAAGGTTGAATATTTCGCGGAATAGGGAAATTGACTAGTTTTGTTGAACTCTTTGGAAATTAGATATCATTTTCCAGTTACATTCAATATTTTATACGGTTTAACAGTATTATTATTATTATTGATATTAGTAGTTTTAGGTTCTATTTCTAAATCAGTCAAAAAATGTAGACAAACCCCAAATTTCTAGGGATTACATGAATGTGAATCCAGTATGCAGACAGACGGATTTTGAGAATCAAAACTACACGGTACATGTGTCTTAAACTACATATGCATATTTAGAAAATTATTGTGTATGTGTGATGTCTTCTTCATAAGAGGACTCCAAACTGAAGTCTTACCAGAAAAAAAACGAAAATTTGTAGTTTTTCATACTAGACTACTTATGATTCTAAGATTCTCTGTAACCTGTAGAAAGTGCATTCTGTTCTCATAGCTCTTCTCTTTTTTTCTTTCTTTCTTCCAAATCTTTGTGGCTGTAGTGGACTCAGCAGAAAGGGTTGGGAAGTACCATCCGCTCTCGGACTCTGACTTCAGACTATCAGGGCAAGTTTTTCAGTCATGATGATGGAATGTAGGGTGGGTAGGACTGTGTTGGTCGATGCAGCATCTTTACACCAGTGGTTCCTGTATTGCTGTTGCATGCTTTTGACAAGTGTGAATTTAGTGATTGACCACTTTGTAATAAGGCAACGTGGTTATGGACTGGAATTGACGTATGAATATAGTGTGAATGTGTAATGAGAGACCTGTGTTCCACGTATTTTGAACTAGGAAAAATGCTGTGCATTAGTTGTTTTTCAGTAAAGGTGTGTGATGTGAAGAACTATATTTTTATGCAGTGAAACTTGAAACAGAATTTGTATTGTAAATAATTAGAAATAGACATAGCTACTAATTTTTGAATCGAAAATATCAAAACTTATATAAAAAGAGAAATTTATGTACTTGTTTGTACAAATAACATATTTACATAACGCAGTCTAAAGATTTTTTTTTTCAATACAAGCAAGTAGGTTAGGAAAAACTCTTGCACCAGTTTCGTAATTTCATAACGTGTTTGAAACACAAGAATCAATCTTAAATGTGAGAATTCTATGTAACTGATGCTCTCATCATATGGAAAGTACAAAAATATTTTGTTGCTGTTCGGTTAATTTTCTCGTAATGAAAAGCCGAACTCAGTTTGTTTTCGTACGTGAGGTTGTTTTTTTTTTAATTATTATTTCGCTGAACGAAAATCAGGCAACATGAATCGTCGTCAGTGCTCAAAAGCTATGTTGGTAGAGACATGTTGCTTGGATGAAATGTGAACTGTGGTGGGAATATAAAACGAAATTTGTGTAAATTATCTTTTATATATATATATATATATATATATATATATATATATATATATATATGTTTGTATGTGATATTAGTGTTTGCACTGCAGTATCTCAAATGTTGGTCAGTATGCGACAATTCAACATTAATTTTCTTTGTAAAGTATGTTGTATTGTGTTTAAAAGAAAAAAGGCATTAAAAGCGCTCTTTTCCATCTCATATATGTTTTATTTTCTCAATACAGAAAATTTCGCTTGAGGAAACTTTTAATGATTCATGAAAGCTTTCTTCAGTGACTTTTTACTTTTCCTTCTTTCTCTGTCTTTAAGCCGGTTGATGTTCGAGATACTAGAAAAGATAGCATTCCGTGCATCAGTTACTTATTGACTTCAGAAAGGCCTATAACCCATTAGGAGGAAAACATTGTACAACCGAATTTGGTGTACCAGAAAAAGCTAGGTAGATTAATAAAGATGTGTTTAAATGAAATCAAAAATAAAGTGCAAGCAGGAAAATGCGTTCCACAAGCTTTCACATCAAGAATAACATTAAATAAGGAGATGCATTGTTGCCGTTATTGTTTTGTTCTGGAATACGCTGTAAGAATAATTAGAGTAACCAGGGCCTTATTGTTTTGTTCTGGAATACGCTGTAAGGATAATTAGAGTAACCAGGGCCTAGAGCTGAATGGCACTCACCACGTTATGGCTTATTGGCTTATGCTGATGTCAGTCTGATACGAGATTATGTGAGAATAATAGAAGAAATGTAGAGGTTTTATTGAACATCTGTAGAGACATGAGTTTAGAAGTAAATGCAGAGAAATTCAAATAAATGGAAATTCGCCATGACCTTAATACTGTGAATTACATACATTAAAATATTAAGTAATACTTTCAACATAGTGAACACTTTCAGGTATCTAGAAACAATATTAACAGACCGAAACCGTATCCACGAAGAAATTAATTGTCGATCGAAAGCAGGGAATTCTGTTATTATTCAGTCCGAACTGTTATCTTCGCGAATTCTGTCGGAAGATCTTAAAGCTTAAAATGTATGAAATGATAATTAAGCTTGTTGTGCTGTATAATGATGTATGGTTGCAAAACATTGTCGCTTACTAAAATAAAATCCTGAGGCGAATATTCGGACCGAAGAGGGATTAAAATGAGGAATGACTGAAACTTGATAACGGGGAACAGTTTACTTTATACTATTTACCTAACATTGTTAGGGTTATTAAGTCTCGAAGGCTCAAATGGGCATGTCATGTAGGCCGAGTGGAAGAAGCAGAAGTGCTTTCGAAATTTTAACTTGAAATTCAATCAGAAAACGACCATTAGGAAGACTTAAGCGCAGATGGAGGACAATATTGAGACGAATTCCACAGAAATAGGAGTACAAAGTAGAAATTAGATCCGATTCGCTCAAGACATGAATAAATCCAGAGCTTTTGTGAAATGCACCATGCTGGGGCAGCTCTGTAATGTAGTCACATGTCTTCCCAATTAATACAAAAAAATAAAAAAAATAATAAGAAATAATTATGTACATTTATTCCTGTGTGGGAATGAACAGGAAACGAACAAAAATTGTAGGTATTTTAGTGTGAAGTCTTCAACCCTGATTTATGTCCATAAGAGATCCTTGATGTTACCCTCATTCACGTGCTCTGGCATGGCTCTTTCTCGCGTTAGCCTGCCTGAGAGAGCTTTTTAAGCGTCTCCATTTACGTACAAAGTAATTACACTTAACGTAACGGAAAGAAACATACTTCCTACCTACCTCTTCGCGGCCGGTGAGTGGGAGGATGGAGTCTTCAGTTCTGTGCAGGTTTTACGTGCTCCACACGATAGTGGGCGTAGGAGTCGTTCTACCTGCTAGTCGTGGGAGAAAGAATTACTCATATCGTTCAAAGCCAAAGTAGCTTCACAGTAGGTTTTTGACGAAGGATTGTGTTTTCTTAACGACCCTCGTATGTAAATTGTTATAAAGAATAAGTAAAATAATTTCTTAATGCACTTTAGAATTTCGAAATTCAATATCACGTGATGATTTTTTGCAACCATTTAGAGAACGAATGAATATTCTTAAACTATGTTTTTTAAGTTGATTTACCTCTGAAATATTATTGTGAAAGCAAGCATGCAGAGCCACAGACAAAATAAGTGTTAGACTTGCAATTCAAATAATAATTATAAAATAACAAGAAGTAGAGAATAGAAAATTGTCAAGGTAATTTAGGATTTAAGGTGACGAACACTCACGGAGGGGGCAAGGGGGGTTCAGTAAATTCGGCTTCTGCTAAACTCGAGGAATTGCACACATATTTTGGAACTTTCTCGTAGATATATAGTTAGCAGACACGTCTTCCGCATTGAATGCCAGGGTTCTATTTGTGGTAGAAGCATGGTATGATTCAAATTCAACATTAAAATAGTAGACCTACGTTTCGGTGCTGAAATTGAATGGTCGAATGAATTCTCATTTGCTTTACAAACAACCTGTGCATCTTGAAAATACTCCTATTATCGTGTCCTTATTTTATAAGGTAATAAATAATATAAATATACGAGAAGTGAAACTAGCTAATTTATTATCATTACCTAGTTTTTTTGTATCCGTTTCAAATTACAGAAACCAAACGATTTTTACAGAATCAATTGGGAAATTCATTTTGAAATAATAGTGTAAGCAATGTTGGCAACATCAGTTACTTGTATTTCTTGAATAGCTTGAATTATTTTTTGCTAAGTAAAGTTTTTAAAATTAAGTTAAATAGTTCTGTTGAACAATACTGGATATATGATTATGCAGTGTCAAATTTGTTATTTTTTCTTTTAATATCTGTACCTTAGAGAATTTAAAGAATGTTTTTAAAGGGAAAAATCACTACAGGCCCCAAAGGCGGGGATTAATTTTACAGGGGAAGGGGATAAAGCCGGTTTCGCAGTCATTGTCGATGTGATGTCCCTCTTGTAAAATTCTGGAGTCGCCACAGGTGGCATGGAACTTTTAAGTTCCGTAGACTATAGAGTTAATTAATTACTGCTGTTGCAAGAGTATATCTAAATTAATTGCATTATTAGCCAAAATAATAATTCACGCGTAGCCAAATTTGTGGACATTTTTACTCTTAGATTTTGTCAAAATCTAAGATTTTATCCATTATTAGGAAGTTAATGTTTGAATTTATTATGATACATGCACTTTGGCAAACAATTGCTACTATAAACTTGCTTTGAATAGTGTAGAAACAAATCTGTATTACTAGACAATACACACAAATTATAGTAAAGAAAGAGCTAACTCAAGCAGAAATTACTACATCAAAATTAAAACTACACGGGCTAAACCCATTTTAAAAAAATGTATATCAATGAGTGAGTGATCTGAGCAACAACAACTTTTGCCCGACAATATTTAGTGTCAGCTCTGAAACAGATTATATAAAAAGAAACTTCTGTCATTATATTTAAAAGCACGTTTTTCATAAACCTTTTAAGTCTCATTTGAAATGTACTCATTGCTGAAACTTGATGTATGGTATGTTGTGCTTCATGATGGTTTCAGTGCATCTCTCAACTGCGCTAGCTCCAAATCCCGGCTAGTTGCAGTGAATTACGTTTTTCGTCCAGGAATATTGTTCTGGATTCCTCTAACCATGGGCAGAATGCTCGATACAATACAAAGATGGCAAAACATATGTGCCTTCTTTACAGAAGAGCAATTTACAACTTTTGAATTAAATTTTTAATACTTTGAGTATATTAGTAAATGCGATTGAGTATACTAGTAAACGCAATATATATATATATATATATATATATATATATATATATATATATATATATATATATATATATATATATACTGCTGAAAGGGGAATTTTTTAGCCAACCTGTGTATAAATCTCAGTGTGACCTACTACCAGAGCGAAACATTAGAAAATGGCCAAAAAGAAGCTTATTATATGTTACCATTCTCGTATAGATTTAATTCATAAGGTTGTGATTTGCTTACCTGTAAAAATGTACATACCATATTTTGCCATCTTCGTATAGAGATAAAATCCCGAGTAGTAATCCTGTCTTAAAAAGCAGATACCATCTCTCGTGACCGGTATTGCGGACGAACAGAAAGCTGTAATCACAAATCACGACTTCTCTACTTAAATTCGTTAAACTTCCTAAAAGTCATTGACAAACAAACATGTGTGGTGTAGTTATGTGCTTTTGCGGGTGACTGTACTAAACTCATAAAAAGTTTTTTGGTGCTGTCTTTGTTTACAGTAAGTTTCGGATACTTATATCTGTATAACCATATTTTGATCAATTATGAAAGCTTCAAAGATTCTGCTTGATAAGAACTTGCATAGAAAACTTCTTATATCATCATTGTGGCAAAGGAAACTTATTATATCATCATTGTGGCAAAGGAAGTTCACGGTCTTTTTTCCACGCACTTCTCTCCATGTAACATCCAAACACTAAATTAGAGTAAGTTAGTTGAATGTATCACGTATATGAGCAGCACGAGAGAGCGCCATGGTATATCACATTTTCTAACTTTCGAGTAAACTGGAAAGAAGGTTCCCATGCAGTTCAATGCAAGGACACATATCAAACAAAATTTTCCTTTCATATCCAGGTGCATTTCCGAAATAAAACTACTTACCGATATATACCGTTCTGCGATTCGATCCCAACTCATTCCACCTAATATCTCAATTTCACCGCAAGTGGCGCTCACCATTATGCTTCCCCAAGTCGCTCATATATAGATATTAATATAGCAATTGTTTATTTTTTCATAATGTAGGTCTGAAGGAGGGTTAAAACCTCTCCTTGTTTACGCCACTATACATACATCCAACTGATATGTATTAGTCATCGTTTATACCCACCCATATGAGAAACACCTCATATCTTTGTTAAAATTTCATCATTGTTTTTCAAATTACATTAAAAAAAAAAAAACATATTGTACAATCAAATAACATCAGGATTTCGGGTCGTAGTTTCTTATAAAAAATGAAGTTCCAATAAACATGAAGCCAGAGCCGTCAAGTGCCATTTTCATGTTTTCAGATATATATGACGTTTACTCTCTCGAATCCTTGCTTCAAACTCATTCATAACTACAGATTTTATTGTTATTGTCGCCTGTGAAATAAACTAGTTTATTTTAACGTTTTCTTATATAAGAAATCCCATCGTCAACACTCCTTTATAAGTTATTAGAGAATCAATCCGAATATTAGTTAACGCCATATTTTAGTCCTAAGAATTATTTCATATATATGTAAATGTCTACTTTATGATTTTGCAAAATGCTTAATATTTAATTGGATATTACCCTTTTAAGTGAAACTAAAGAAGTAGTACAAACATATCAAAACATATTCTAAATTTGTCTGTCATTGGGGAAAAATGAGGGCAAGTATTTCTACAATCCACTCTTAAATTTTAGATTACAAAGCAGAATCTATTAATATTCAGAACTGCCGCCTGCAAATAGTATCCAGTAGCATGAGATTTGCGTGTTGAACATGTTTTTCTAGTGGATTCATCTATTTTGAAATGCGATAACACGTTGTGTGTTGCGACAGAATCTAGGATACAGTTGTGTTACTGTGTATGCATAGATTGAACGACCTAAATCTCTATACGAAGAAGTTCATATCGATAAATTCATTAGAGAGTGTCAATAAACGAGTTAATACGGAAAAGTTAAGAGTATTTACAACTCATCACACAAGCGACTCCATAAATCTTACAAGTATTGGATTTCGTTTCCTCAATTACCTAAATTATTACGTAGTTTGAATATGCGTGTTAAGAAGTATGGTTTTTAGGTCAGCTACAAATCTCCAATAAATATCGGAGGAAAAAAAAAAAACTTTCACAGGTTTTTAAAACTATTTTGTTAATGTCTCAATCCATTCTGGAATATGTCAGTCAAGATACGACTGCAATGGTATTTACGATAGTATGACGAAGAAGTACTGCAGAGCAATGATAAATGAGCTTATAAGGGATGCTAAGGATTATGATTTGGTGATTTCGGGCTTATCAAAGTACCTAGCCAATTCAAAATACAAATAAAGGTAGTCAAAATTATCTACAAAAATTAAAAGAAACGTTACTGAATCTTTATTAGATAACCTATATCAAGGTAACCTAGATGTAAAAATAATAATAGACTTACCAAAACTAATTCTTCTCTATGGCCAGACAGCAATGAAGTTCAGCAGTTTGTTCAGACAGACCTGGTAATTATATCTGTAGATTTAGATTGGATGTGTGTGTTGATGGATTTTCTGTTTTAAAGTTTTATGATATATTCGTACATTCGTTTTAGAAATTATTGTTACTAATTCTGTCAGTGAAGTGTGAATTACTCATATGATAACGTAGTCAGCCTGTCTACTTTGAACTTCTGAATGTAAAGGACGGCCAGTGCTTTTGCCTTTGCATAAGGCAACCTGTCTCCATAAGTTGCTCCGTGCATAATGAACGTCTTGCTCTTGCCTTTCACATAAGTGGTAAAAATAAAAGTGTAATTTACAGTGTAAAAGATGAGTAGGTTGGCAGTTGGCACTAAGTTGACCATGACTCATGCTTCGAATTAGGATTGAAGAAACTCAAAATAGTCTAATTGTTATGAAGTCTAAACAAGTACGACTCTTTGTCTATTTTTTGGTCGGTTTATATATTTTTCAGTTTTGGCCTTTCACTCTGTATGTTTTCTTGTTTTGTATAAATTATTTTAATGTTTCCACTTTCGCTTCCTGTGATTCACAATTGAAAGGCACCGGGTTCGAATTCAGTGGCTCACCACCTGACAGAGTTTTTTCAACTTCACGAGGCGAATATCTGGGTGGTATCTTTAAATATAGATTCGGGTTACTTTTTCCATTTCTTTTTTGTTTTTGTTATTGTTGGTTGCAAGTGTAAATTAACTTCGGTATCTTGTAAATCTATCGCATCTGCACAACAGGTAAGGCTGTGTCGCAAGATTTCCAGCAATTATTCAATTCACTCTTCACAAATCCATGTAGGTACGGTACACTGTTTTGAAATCATGGGTATTTAAATATAACTTGTACTAGATTGTCTATAATACGTTCAATCGTTTGAGCTAAGTCCCAAAACTTTTGGTCTTTGGTTGAACATTAAAAAAGTCGCACAGCTGGCAACTTATAGTTCTGAAAGGAGGAAAATTGATGTAAAGATTTTTTTTTTAACTTAATTTCTTTACAGTGTCCTATCATACCATTAAGATTTACACATAATGTCTTCAATTATTGGAAATTTGTGTCAATTAGATGTTTATACCTATCTTAAGAATATCTTAAGAATTACGTTGCGTTACATGCTCAGGATTCAAACTTCCCTTGACAGATGCACAGTACACACTTTCAAGAGAAGTTCAAGCCTCTATTCATAATATTTACAAAATTAAGTATTTTCATGTTGTTATGTAAATAATAAGGTAACTATAATAACTTACGATACCTTCAACAAAGCAGTAATATAATGGTTAGAAATGTAAATATAATACATATTTTAATCACTAAAATATTGTATATATTCTTCCCTTCAAAGTATTCTGGTACATTATACTGTAATACTTCTTATACACTTTTTTAAATTACTTCGTTTGGAGTTTCTCATATTTGTAAGATTACCGAGTATCTGTTTATTTCGATTGCTTACAGTTTCCTTCATGTTTCGCGTTACAATTTTATTACTCGCTAGGAGAAAAACTGTATTTGCTTTAAGATGGAAGTAGATGGTACAAATAGTGGTGAAAATAATTCGGTCAGTCTTACAATCGCATTAGCCATTTGTTGTCGAGTACAATTAGGGAGTGAATTTTTATGTAATTATTTTTCATGTTGCATTACAAGTTAGCGTACTCTTAAAAGTGAAGCACATATGATAACCTGTGGAAAAATTTGAGTACAAAACTTCGTGGGTTGAAATTTCGTTTAGGACGAAACCTCACCATAACTATTTCTTCAGTGTAAACTGTTCAGTATATCACCAAGTATATAATCGATATACGTGTCTCTTTTAATGTTGAAGTTAAAAATATACGAGGCAACAATTATCTCCGTGTCTTATCACCCCATGCTGATAAATTCAGTAGTAGAGATAAAGACGAAGCAAATGCAAGTATCTTCACATTCGAATTGCAATTTTCTTTTCTTTTATAACTAAGTCATCACGGTTTGTTAAATAATCTCTGGCTATTCTTCTATGTTGTATATTCTCAGGAGCGTATATTACTTACGTCAGATACAATTGTAGGCGAATTCATTGCTCAGTATCGTAAATCCCTTTTCTTCTCGACCTTTATTTCATTCTCAACCATAGAGAATGAAATAAAATCAGAGGTCAGTTCTCAGAAGTTTGACCTCTGTCACACAGATACCGTGTGAGGTGAGAGGAAGTAAAATTGAGATTATGAGGTCAATGTGCGAGTGAGATTTTAGAATGTATATTGTGATATACTAAACATTCTATAGTGAATAAATAGTCATAGACAGATCTTGTTCCATAAAAGTTTGGACAGTGAAGTTTTGTCCTCTAATACCATACGGAAATTTTACTTCATATAAAAATTCACATAGTATTTTAGGCCTAAACAAATAGTTATTTTCTTGATTTGTACATGCGTCTTGTGGAATAAATGCATAAAGTACACATAGCGCGGGTAAAGATCGCTTCAGCGTGTCAGAAATATCTCCGCGTTTTGCTGACACCAAACTACGAAGTTCATACAGTGTTATTCTAAATAATGTGAATGTAAGTAATACATCAACTATCTGGGTCAAGGCTTAGAGACAGAATCCACAATCTGATTTAATTCTCTCAGTATCTGTCTAAGTATGTAAAATTGCTGTTTTTATGTTGTGCGTAAAATGCACACTTAACTACGTTCAAACTCACAAGCCAGATTCTCAGGTCCAGTCAATCTTGAGCTCGATAAACTGCGAGCCCATGTCCTGTAAATGGATAATAAGCCAACGTCCGAGTCCAAGCGAGCGCGAGCCCCAATGAGCCCAAACACGAGTGTGTGGGATTCTCATTGAGGGTAGGACGAGCCTGAGCTCACTCGAATGCGAGTGTGAGTTAACTTAAGCCTCATTGGAATTTGTGAGAGCGAGCCCCGATCGCAATATGGCTATCTCTGTGTCAGATATGGAAAAGTTTTCAACATACAAGATGGTTTTCAGTCAGCGAATATTTACGATGTATACTTTGCAAATGAGCTTTGAATTGTATTGCAGTTAGAATCCAAAAACTATCTTCCTGATGTGGATACCTTTATTGTTAGTGGAAGGAAAATATTTATAGGAATAACTAGGGAAAATATTCATTTTTGTCTTTTCGTTGTATATTTTCATGGATTTCCACTTCAGACCTACCCTATAATTTCGACTATTATGTGTCTCACAGTTATCTAACTAAAGTTCAGGTATCTATTGGTAATATCTCACAATTAGTGGCAGATCGTGAGGGAAGTCACACCGGCAAAAAAAAAAAAAAAAAAAAAAAAAAAAAACCTACATGCTAAGAGAAGAAAACATACCTATTACCTTGATTATTCCATACAAGAATTAGAATATTAGGTAAGCTTTATAGCAAGATAACTTTTAGGTAGATAAAAATGTAATTGTGGGTCACGGTGGCTCAGTGGGAGAATGCTTATTTCTGATGAGTAGGGTCCCTGGTTCGATCTCCGGCCAAGTAAGTTTGTGGTAGACAACATCGTGTCCGTGGGTTTTCTCGTGGTACTCCTGGTACTTCTTCCCATATTTTGATTTCACCGATTCTTCCATCATCATCCATATGCCTTAGTCATCCGTCTCTCTTAGCCTAAAGAGCATAAACATGGAACGTTAAATTGAAAGATTTTATTTCATTTTTAAAATGGTATTTTGACCGTGTGAGTTCCCTCACTACCCACCACTGCTCACAATATGATAAAAGAGCTTGTTACGGCCTATTCGTTCCACGTTTTCAATGTTAACTGTTAATTATTAGCTTACGCTATTCAGTTAGAAATAAGTTTCTAAGGATACTTATCGAATGATGTATATATATCTGTTAGTCTTATGAATGAAAATATGTAAAGTAGCCTCAATGGAATATCTTAAACCACGTCTTTGATTCCAGATTGCCGTTAGGGTCTTTGTGGAATGGGTGCATGAGTTTTCTCGGGTCACTTTCTTATGTAGATGGCTTCGCTACTCGGTTTTGTTTATCATAGCTCCTGACTCGTTGAACTAATGCCTAGTTTAACTCATTTGAAACTAACGAAAAACTATACGAACTTCTTTCGTACAGTTCGGTGAACATTCTAACGTTCTCCGTAACGTATAAGCAACGGTGAATTATACTTAATATAATTTATATTCTTCTGAAACAATAGAACTATTTTGATCGATGTTGGTGTTTCAAAACGACAACGTTTGGGAGGTGATTCCTGATACCAAGATAAAACAAATAGTATAGACCAACTTGGATGCACAAATGCTTCCTTTCGGAGTTATAGGCTGCCGGGAACATGCAGAAATGAACTTTAAAGGTCCATAACTCCAAAAATATGGGACCTACCGTAGTCGGATCAAGACTTCACTTAGGAACTAATATGTGTGTTATCCAAAAATATATGTTTCAGAATTCTAAGGTGTTCACGCAACATATTTTATAGAGTTTGGCTACGGGCATACAGGCATAGAAGTACTCATCAACTACCTCCATAAAAATTGTTGCAAAAGTACCGCATGATTCTGAAACTTAGATATTTGGATAGGGCACATAATTATTCCTAAGTGAAGTCTTGACCAGACTGCGGTATATTCCATAGTATTGGAACTATGGATCTTTAAATTTCGTGTCAGGAATAACGTCCCAAACGTTGTAAGTGTTGTTTTGAAACACCCTATATATATTTCGAATTACGTACCAAAAACAATGAAAACATAGTCATACTAAAAGGTACATTTCAATCGCTTTCGTTAAAAATGCTTCATCACAGGATTAGAAGAAGTAGGAAGGAAAGAAAATACAGAAAGGAATATGATGCGTCCATTTGGCCGCCAAGTGATTCTTTGAATTTTTGTTTCTCCTCCCCTACCTGACAAAACATTTTAACGAAAACACTTACGGTGTACTTTTTCCAGTGTGTACTATTATATTTTTATTATTTTTTAGTAAGTCTATTTCTGCTCTGTGATTTCTGTTTTCCAACTTTATGTACATATAACGATTGTACCTTTAGCAACAAAATAACTAATACTAAACGTTGTAATTAATGTATTTTTAATATTTTTGTAGGGGAAGATATCAACTCTTTCTATAAAGATTTTGTCAATATTCCTGGTGTTGGCATACAAATATATCAATATGTTTAGTATGTATCAGCATGATAACTTACACTTCTCACTTAACTATCCCTTTTGAAGTATATAATTGTTGTGGTTTCTTATTTGTGGCATTTAATCTATTATTTCCAGGTGAATCGACGTACTTGTGAACCTCCCTACAAGTTTATTTACGATGTGTGATCCATACTGCCTGTCTGCCCTTGATTTGGTTACTAATGAATACTGCAGCATGTTTTTCTGTGGGATTGGACTGTTGGCTTACTGCTGATTAGATATGTGTGTGCATGGTTAGCAAACTGGATAGACTGCATAATGTGATGATATGTATGTATGTATGTTGGTATGCGTGTAATGTCACTCAAAAGAGATTGAGACCATTTAATTACATTATGTTGCATGAAATTTCTCATTTTATTTATTTGTTGCTGTTATTACTGATTATGTTCTGTTTGGAAAGATTTATTAAAAGAAGAAAAAACAGACTTCTTTTTTCTAAAAGTTCGATATAATGTGTGTTGACTGAAGAAATGTACTTGAAAAGTATTCGTAGGATCAAGAAGGGTACCACATCACAGAACTCTGTTGGTGGAATGCTGTTACTCGTTGTCTCATAAATCGTCCTTTAGTGCCATGAGTTTTTTCTTTCTTTTTATCAGAATTATGAAAGTCTTGGTAAGCTTTTCATATTCGGTGCCATTATTAGTTCTTTGTATGTATATGTAAAATACTGATATAGGCTACATATATCGTTTGTTTTCGATATAATTTTTGTAGTGTTTTGATTTTTTTCATTCTTGCCCAGTGTTTTAATAAAAATTATTAATGTAGATTGTAGGATGAGTTCCTATGTTTTATTAGGTACCAGTAAGCAAGAAGATTTAATACAGAAAATTGTAGGTAAATTTTGAAATAATTTTGTTTGTTAATTAAAATATAGAACAGCTTCCAACATAATGTTATTGTCAGTTTTAGAATAGGAGAAAAGATTTGAATAGTATATTTTGAAATAACATACGACGTATGCCTTGTGATTGCATGTTGCACGTTTAATTCATGCAGATGCGTTTTGTGTTAAACTTCTCGTATGTGTAGAAGTATTGGAATGAACAGTATGCATTCGTTAATACAGAAATCATTTTTATTGTTAAGATATTATTTTTAAAGTACTATTTTAAACATTCACTACGAAATTATTATTACACTGGATATACTTGCTTAATCAACGAAGCACGTTTTTGTTCATTCACCATTGCTTTGTAGTTATTTTTTGTCGGTTCTTAGTACTTTCAGGTATTTGTGCATTGTTTTCTAACCCATTAGTGCATAATTTGTATATATATCGTGTGTTGATTTTGTGGTTTCTGCGTATCATTATCAAGTAATGTCTTTTATGTATTCATTACTAAATTAGTCTGTTCTGTTACAGCCATGGATCACAGTTTACAGTTCTTCGTGATTTCTCGTAATGTATTACGTGAGTAACAGTTGTGGCTTCCAGAGATAGCAGTTTCGGTCTTCCAAACCCTATAGGGTAAAGTTCGACATTCGAGTGTTATACAGATTACAAATATGTATCCTTGAAACGGAGGTTATGTATTATAAACATTTTTTTTTTTAAATCTGAATGTACGTTTTTTCTTCTTTCTTTTCAATTTTCTTGTCGATTTTAACATATATTCTTCTCATAAAATTCTGTCGCTTGTGATGATAGCCAGTTATTCATGGTCGTTTTCACTTCTTCATCAGTGTCTGAATGCTTGCCGCCCAGCAAGATCTTCGGATGGCTGAAATGATTGTGACCGCTAGGCGCAAGGTCTAGACTATATGGCATATTATCAAATTCCTCCCAGCCAAATGATTTGACCAGGTTTTGAGTTTCTCTTTACCTACTGTATTGAGTAATTTGACCCATATTTCGCACTGTTACTCATTGCATTGTCACCATACACTTCACATATCTGGAGATGAATATTCGGAGGTATCATGTTCCGTGCTATTAGGAACCGGATGATATTGATAGTGTTTCATAGTGGGTAGGCCGCTCGATTTTCTTCACCTCGAAGCGTACAGATTGACGTCGTGAATGTAAACGGCGTCCAATTGTACCCAAAGGATGCTGGCATCCAGCGTAGACACTCGTTTTCGAGGATATACGAAATTTCAAATAGTATTCACAAATGAATCTTAGTTAAAAATAACACTCATAGATAAACATATTACCTCATTTGATAAAAAATTAAGTCAATTTCCGAACATGAATAATAGAAGAGAATAAAAAATGAGGTAGATCACTGAGCTGCAATACAGTGATAATATACTGTATTTATTCATTCTGCATTGTTACCAGAATTGCTAATAACATCGTTTTATAAGTTGAGGCTCAGTTGTGACTTGCAGCCGAATGACAGTTCATTATATAATATGAAGATGTATTTGAGTTGAACTGTCTTGAATAGTTTTTATCTATAATATTTTTAAAGGACCAAACTATGGTAATATAAAAAATAAAACATTTCAATGTCAACGAAGTTTAATATACAGAAGTAAACCACACACTTCTTTTGAGTTGATTACTAGTATTGTAACATTTCTTTTACTTAGAATCCACCAGATTAACATTTTTCCGCACGCTGTAGTGTCGATACTATTTTTATCTTATTGCTCGCGAAAGCTGTATTATCAAGTAAAGTAATGTGTATAGCATCAATCAAGTATTAAACTTAGTCTCGTGTCAGTCTAAAATTAGAGCAATCATATGTTCTGCACTTATACGAAAGTTGCATGCCAAATTCAGTTAAAATTAAACAACATCAGTTTAACTAATTACACCATAAACAACATTACTATGTAACGCACTAAGGTATGATAAGTCATCTGATCTCTAGTATTACCAATAGATATGCTGCGAAATGACATTGCGAAAGGGGAGCTTCTTTCCAATATAGTAACGTTGTTGTGTTAATATATGTGAACTATTTCGATGCCAATGACCCACCGAGCAGTATTTAATAGTAATACCATCTGCTGCTTTACGGTATTGGCCATTTCTCTGAGTGCACGGTACCTCCATCTGTTAATTCATTCAGTATGACAGCGTTTGTAAACTATGGCCAATAAACTGGCTGACAGCATCACCAATACTAGATATAGCTTGACCGACAGGTCGGCCTTTGACATCAAAAAGTGTTAATGTGGTAACAAAATCCTTTAAGAAAGTATTCTATACTTACGTGCTTCCGTAACTAAATTAAAAATTGTGTCTCACATAATCCTATATGGGAAAGATGGGAAGTAGCTTTGTGGTTGTTTGTTTCGAAGAAGCGTAAAAACTACATAACGTATTCTCCGAGAATGAATTTGCCCATTATTTCTTTACTTCAGTGGAAATGGTAACATCAGATATTAATCAGATTGGAAACACCTTATCATTCTGCTTTTCTAAAGTGATAAATGCGTTACTTGGGATGGTTTGGAATTTAAATTAGTAATGGGATTAGTTGGGTAGCCAATTATCCCTGGATATCCGAAGATCAGATTTTACTTAATTTACATATTATTAAATAGAAAGAAAATGTAAACTCAAGCTATAAAGACCTAAACGGTAAACATTAATGTGTAAAACGAAATTAAATTCGCAACGTTGTAAGTGTAAAATTCAGTTTCAAAATTTACTTTATACATTAAATAGAGGACAGTAAGAGAAAATCATAAACAGTGATCTTATTTAATTAAACATTAGCATCCCCAAAGAGTGAAGTCAGGAAAACTTAATATTTGAATCTCTGGATAGTTAATTCTGCGAATATGTATTACTCGTATCAGTTGCAGGCATATTCATAATTTTTAATAAATCATTATATTAGATATTCCAAACTAAGATCCCAAGTTCAAACCTAGTGTTGCAAGGTTTAAAATGTGGACAAATCTCATTTCTGAACGAGTAAAATTGCAGTTTTCTAGCAGTTACGTGTGATATCTTGCTCAGAAGTTCGATGGAAGTGAAACTTACTTGTATTATTTATATCTATGTGCGTATAAAAGTTTACAAATTACCAAAGTAGAAGTCATGATTGTTACTATAGGAGCAATATAGATATATTTAGAAGAAATCTTATGCACTATTGGGTTAAAAAATATATGCTGTTAATCGAAAAGAAAGAAGAGAAATTAAACATTAGTACTGGAATTTATTATGACTTAAAATTTATTTTTAATCACAGTTTCCAATGTTTGCGCATGGGTGCATCATGAACCCAGTACTTGAAACTAGGTACACAGCAAGAAGTATTAGAAATAGAGCCAAGTTTTAGATGTAGGATCCTGTATTTTATTTTGAAATCACCTGAAGAGTCATTCTAAGTGAAATTCATGTACTCTTTTCAGTATTGTTACTACATTGATTATTCTGCCATTAGTATGTGAAAAACCACTTGTTAGAAATTAAGAAAGTTCGGTTTTATGCTGATCTCTTCGTTTTGTTTGTGTGTTTATTTGTTGGAAGTTCTAGAGTCTCTTTTCAGCACTGAAGATATATGAGATGTGGACCTAGAGTTTAAGGTGAAATCCGAACCACAGTAATACTTTCAAATTTAAGTACTCTTTCTCACCAAGATCGAACCCGCGACCATGTGCACCAAACGCACACCCGTTAGACTTCAGACCAGCGATTTGGCTAACGTACTTGCAACATAGGAATTTAGGTTACTTTCATAGTAATTAAGTAAATGAGGTTTTTAGAAAAATTCCAGGTTCCTTTATTAAAACAGTAACTTAAAATTACCTTCGCATCCTGATTCAGGGTCAGAAGTATGCTGCGTAGCGTAGCAGTCAAAAATTAGCTCACTGGTTTGAAATAGACACTCATAAGTATTAAATTGCTTTGTTGAAAGTTTGTTCTTGCGAAGCAATGATTTACGAAAAAAAAATCATAAATCTATCACCCATTACATTTACTCCTTTGCTTTTCAACCTTCTACTATACTTTCTATCACTAATAAGTCAGTATGCCTTCGGAGTCTATTTCAAACCAGTAATGTTCATGCTTTTTGTACACATAATTCCGAGTTGAAATCCCGATGGAACCATAGCCTTGAATAAAACCTGAATGGTGATTTGGATCCCAGTTTTGTAGTATATCTCGTATCTAATAATCTCTGTGCTAAAAGCGACAGTAAACTTCAATCAACCAATTAATTTTTCTCTCTTTAAATTTTTGTAACACTTCTTATTTGCTTTTGGTTCCAACTCTCTTTTCCTGTTCGTTCTTTTATGTCTATGTTTTGAAAGCTTTCGTTGGGTTTTTATCACTCATTCGTGAATTCATATTTCATTTCACAATTTTTTTAAAAGACACCCAAAGTAAATTTTTTTAAGGCTTCAAATATATATATATATATATATATATATATATATATATATATATATATATATATATATATATACACGCCAATTTCACTTGGAATGACTTGACACTATACTCACGTGGAATAGCGTAAGCAGATTAGTGTGTCCGTTGGTTGAGAGAATGAATGATCGTATTAAAGTGTAGATAAAAGGTAAGCTGGCTTGTTTTTAAGTTCATTTTCTTGATGTATTAGAAAATTTGTATTATTAAGTACTGAAAACATACACTGAGTTATTTAATACCAGTTACCACACCGAAAATGGATCTCATTTTCTGTATTTGTATTACAGTATATTTTTATTGTCCGTATGTTGAATATTTTTAAATATAATTTTAGTTTTCCCGCCTTGCACTTACTGTCACGAAACAAGAGCTACCTAAAATGTTTGAACTGATTAAATCTTAATTAGCTTCATGATGCTGTAATAATTTTTTGATTTTGTCACCCTACATAACTTTTTTTTTTTTTTAAGAATGGATCATTTCCCTTATTTAGCAACATTCACAATTTGAGCAAAATAATTACAATCCCTTATCCTAAGTTTTTCCTACCTCATTTGTCAACATATGAACCAAGTATCGAAATTGGCTATGAGAACGATACATTATTCTAGGATCATACAGTTATCAAACACGTTCCGCTATACGTTACGCATGACTAAGTCTTTGGTATGCCTTTAACAACACAATTTAGAAAAATAACATAAAATTTCGAAATCTGCATATCAAAACATGATGTTTTAACTTCATATACGTATCTTCATAGGCATGAGCTCTGCAGGAATTTCGTATCTCAGGTAAAATATATGACACCAGATGATAAAATGACAGAGAAAAAATAATTTGTAACATCGTTTCTCTCTACCTCATGAGTTTGATAGCTATTTGACATTCTACTTCATTGCAGGGAGAAAATATCTGAAATGTATTCGGTTGTTTTATCTTGAGTGTTTGCAGTAGTGTGATACCTTGCAAGTTTTCTACGCTGAAAGTGGTGTGCGATTTAGAATAATAAAGAACACAAATTAGTTTCCATATGAAATGAGAAATAACTTCAGCCAGCTTTAGTAAGCTTTAAATAATTCATTTACTTTCAGTGTTATTTTATATTTGTCATACTACAAAAAGGTCGTGTACACTTTCGAAATGTATATTCTTTCTGGACATATAAATACTGTTTTTTAATTACTGCAAAGCATGTGATAATGCGAGAACCGTCAACGCTCGATTTGGGATGGTCTTTTGTCTATCAAACTCTTCTAAGAAGTGAAAATCAAGTATTTGAATATGTTTTCGAATACTCTGTGTATACTTGTTAAATGTGTTGCACTAAAACAGAGTCTACTAATCAGTCATTCATTAACATAAATAGCAGCTGAATATATTTTACGCATTGTATGTTGACCAACATATGTAACGAAAATCTGTTCTGTGTTTCCAATATGGTGCCCAGCTGGACTCTTCACAGCTGTATTTCTATTCCAGTGGCAGGTCTTAAGGGAAGAAAGCTGTATACAATTTATACATTAGGTAAGCTTTCTTCCCTCGGCTTGTAGTAAAATTTTATTTTTTAGTTCCCTTAATAGCCGCCACTATTCTTTTCCTTAATTTTCTTCCTAATTATAGGGCCGCGGTGGCTCAGTGGTAGAGCGTTCACCTCTGGTACGTGGGATCCCGGGTTCGATCCCAGCTCCCGCCATGTGAACTTTGTGGTGGACAAACACCGTGTGCGTGGGTTTTCTCGTGGTTCTCCCGTTTCCTCCCACTTTCTTTATTCCAGCATTTCATTCATTTCTCATCATCACCGTCTCCTTTAGCCTAACCGGCATAACTGTGGGACGTAAAACTTAAAGATTTCATTTCATTTCATTTTTCTTCCTAATTATTCTTTTTCCTATCTGACAACGCTTTTAGCGGAATATTTTTTAAATAGATAGAAAAACTCTCCGTAGTGTTTTCTGTTGTCTACTTCGGGATTCCTTTGTTAAATCAGCAAAATCACTTTTGGTATGATTAGTAATTTCGTAAATTTTAACTGTGTGCCACACTATTTTAGCACGTGTGTACTTTGGGTTCTCTACCATTCCCATATCAAAATATCGCTGTCAGTACGGAGTAACATCGCACTAAATAACTCAATAGTACTTTGCAGTATGATCTGAAATAGGTACTGTTATTTCGTAATAGTCAGTAATGTTTCGAGAATCTAGATTTTGATACATGTTTAAGAAAGTGTAGGGGAAATCGGTTCATCACCAAAAAAGATATATTCAAAATCGTTTAAAAAATAAAATAACTTTTCTCGGCATACTACTTAGGTTGTCAAGTAGAAGAGAGTTTAAAAACGAATAACTAAATAAAGACTTAATTATAGACATCTACTGAAGAATACTCGTTAACTGATGTGTCTGAACGAAGTTAGCACAGGTTAGTACGGATTGTATACTTTTTTCTGTAATTATAGCCAAAGAGAAAGTTAATTCCCTCATGTAAGCTTAAATTTAACGGAGGCCGGATTGTCTATTCCGGTTTCTGAAAGGTAATTTTACAACTGGAAGGCAAATGCTTAAATCTAAAACATTAGCAAATTTTTCATTAAATGCAAAAACTAATTGAAAAGGTGTCTAGAAGTTTCAGTTTATGTCTGTTTTTCTTACTATCAGAAATATTCTGTCGTACATTTTTAATTTTCTATCTTTGGATCACTGTATTTCTAATTTTGGATATTGAAATATTGTATCCATTATTTTAACATTGTCTGCTTTCGGTGGTGGAATGTATGTATATAGATTTACGAAACGTCATATAAGTTTAATTTGTTATAACAGTAACAAACTATTCTAAACCAATAGATAGCTTGAGACATGAAATGTCAAATGTAAAGTGAGAATTTTTGATCTGACTTCGATGATTTATTTTCATTATGTGCTGAAATTGTATAAATCTATTTTCTACAAGAAACACATCAGTATTTGTGGTACCTGACAAAGATACAAATCTATAATATATATTTGTATATTATATATATATATATATAAAATATTATTTCTGGAGCAGTTTTACTGTAAACAAAACTTGAGATCATGCTAAATTTACTGAAGATTTTTTAAATATTATGAAATTTAGTTTAGTCTGCCAGTTATGTTACAAAGATACAAGTTCACACTGAAATACTGTTGAAGAAATTTGCTAGAAAATCAGATACAAGTTTTTTAAATATGATTACAGAATTAAATTCGTTTACATTGCCCAGAATTCTTCAATTATATCAGTCATCAAAATAAACAGTTGTTTGGGAGGTAATAAATAACAATATCCTTCGTCATTATGAAATATATACCCGAAAGGCAATACTTGTTCACAAAGTTGTGTTTCATTTTGGTATTAATGGCTACTAGTATTGATGTTCTGATTCGAATAATGGATTCTTGGAGTATGCATTATTCGAAGAACATGTTCGAATAATTTTAACTGCGCTAGCCACTAGTGCAGCGGTATTTGAAGGTGCTCATCGCGTTCCTCTCTCTTTTTCGAAATATTTCTTTAAAAGTTACTGAACGATATTTACAAACTGATGTTTTTGATGTGGTCTTTGTTCTTTCTCTATTATCGAAGTCTGTGACATCATAATTTGAATACTTATTCTTTCAAAATGGGGAATAAAAATTATTTCACTAAGTAATATTTTCTCATTATGCATAAAAAATTTTAGTATTTTGAAAAACCTAAGAAAGTGAGGGCAGGACTGATGAGCACCCATCATACATGCGTATTGTATATGTTCTGAAATAGTTGATTGTTTTAACTATGTTGGATTATTTCATAAAGCAAATTTTATGGGGAAAAGTTCAAAGGAATAAGTTTATCTCACATTTAAAAGGGTATATTACGTGCAATTATTTAAAAACAAAGCTATAATTATGAAATAATTGTTTCATTATTCTAACATCTATTTACCTATTGTGAAATGCTTGGAGATCAGTTTTGATCTATCAACATACTGGACAAAGTAGAAACTTTGAAAGGTTTTGCTTTCCTTACTACGAGTAGACTTGTAAAATAAGATAAAAAAAAGTAGTACTTGCGTAATTTTATTCCTAGAATCTTGAAGGCTTAATTAAGTTTTCCAGAACCTCGAGAAAGGATACCCGTTTATCTATCCGAAATACTGGAAAGTATTTTAGCTTCTAGGAATACAATTGGGTGAGTACTACCTTCAACTTGAAATATATATATATATATATTCCATACGCTCTATCATTGCAAAATTTATTTTCTTTACATACATTGTAAATAGTGTGGTTATCGTTAATGTCAATGTACGACAAAGCGTATGATATAAAATTACATTGTTCCTTAGTGAATTTCGTAGTCGAATAATTACAATATATTACGTTTGCTTGAACTTAACAAGTACAAACTTGATCTCATTGTACACTAATACAGGTGAAGCATTTTGAAGAGTGGAAGAACCATTGTAGTTGTAAGTGCCTGATATGAAGAGGTCTGTTTCTTAATTGAATACTATTCTAGTAGAAACGTATATAGTCATCAAAAATTGACTTATGTATATAGTATAATTTGTTGGAACTACCTATTTGTTACTTGTGCCTATATGTTTTTGCACTTAGTAAAGCACAGTTAATTAAAGTGAATGTAGAAACTGTAAATATATTTAGTTAGTCATTATGTTGTTTATTCTTACACTTATACTTGGGGACAGCTTTAAACGACCTTTACCCATAATCTTATGCTGTTTGTCTACGGTGAAAGAAAGCTTGATCGAGACTCTTGCTCAACACCATTTAAGACTGTCGTTTCGGTCCTGTTCTAAACAGTCATATTCAAGAACATTCAATAGCGAATCATCGCCCGAGTTGATTGCAGAAAAATACAAAACAACTATGTTGGCATCATGGGGCACACCGGCAGTTGTTGAATTAATATCTTTTTTTATGAATCTTTTCCATGTTTATATGATGTTCGAAGTGTGCATTATCATAATAAACAAAAGCAAATATTCCCGCTGGAAGATATTGCGAGCAGTCCCGCTTATAACATATACGATTTATATACTTGCAGTGATACATCTCCATAGTTATCCTTAAATTATGAAGGAAAATCTATCTTTGAGTTTATATATATGACTTGCTTTAATAAGACATTCTGGAATGTTATTACCCTGGCGGATGCGCAGATAATTGCGTACATATTGATAATATGCGTGCTCACTGAAATGTCCAGGGAATGAATACGTGTTATCCTAATATAATGTGTGCAGTTATTTCATCACGAAATTCACTCGTGGTATCTTAGAAGTTGTTTCTTATATTGCAGTAAGAGGTTCATGTATGCAGATTAACTTTACGAGGGCTTCCCATGCGGGTATAAAACCGACCGTGGAAAAAAAAAAAAATTCTAAGTGGCCACTAAAAGTGAAAATGCCACCTAATCGAGTCAGGACAATCGCAGCAGAGGAAATCCGCGTGGGGATGTATCCGTAGGGAGGAGGCGCGTCATCGACGAGGGTATGCACATAAACGAAACAAATACTTAATATCGCACTCATTCATTTTAACTGTACTATAGCCCTTGTAATAGTTTGATACTAGTAACATTAAACTTATAATCATAAATACTGGTTTCCTACATTGTTCAGAAACGCTCCGACAGTAGAAATTATCCCAGACAATCGTCTTTCATATACTGTCACTCAGTTTAACCGTAAAATCACGATTTTTATGACGGACTCTTCTTAATCAGTACTGAATATCGGCTAAGTTTGTGAAGATAGTCTGATGCAAGTATGGGCGGTAACTCCAATAGCTAAACACAAACAATACTGTAATTCGGGTGGTTTTCTGTGCTTTCAGTCTTTTCTTTAAAGCAGTCTTGGATGCCGTATCATAAATAACATCAAAAAGCACTCGTTGCCTCGTGGTATTGATCTACAATTTTTGCAGACTGTTATAGAAATATTTTTCTTGGTTGTGATTCTGTTGTCCGTACCCCATATAGAGAATAAAATTTAAAAAAAAAATACAAGGAACTATTTCATATCTAAGCAGCACTATACTCTTTCAACGTAAGCTAACCTAACGTACATTTGGTGTAACAGAACCAAAATTCTTAGTGAAAATGTGGTGGGGTAGCTACAAAATTAATTCACATGTTTTCTAAAACGTTTGATATATAATAATTGTTCAGAATTAGTACACAAAGTTAGGAAAGAAACTCTAACATTGTAGTCATTAAATAACCTGGATCTACTCTAGTTATTAATGAACCAAATCAATATTCAGTTTCACATTCACCTTTTTGTGTAACGTGTAACTTTGAAGTATTGAATGGCCTTGTTCAAGCTTTCTTTGACCGTGTAGAAATAGCATTAGAAACAGCACCTCCTACAAACACAACCACAACATGTCTTTCCACGTGCTGAGGGATACTATTGCCACAAATTTTCTTGTGCCAATTGAACTTTTCTGGTTGTGGATCGCCTAATATCGAATGATTTAACCATTCCCGAAAAAGATTGAACATTTTGGATCAGTGAAGAAAGAAAGAAAAAAAAAAAAAAAAACGAAAACGCCAGCGCACACAATCACCTTTCACCTTGCACAGATTGTCGAGAAGTAGAGAGCTCAACAAAACCACTGACATAGTCATCGTCGGTAGTTACGAGTACGATCAATGAATTGAGGTGTTTTATCAGGTTGTCTAAAAAGTACTGAGCCTTGGAAGTCAAAATCCTGAATACATTTATTCAGATTTGAAAATAGTAATATGAAACGACATATGCACCTTTTCCTTCGATGACCTCCATTTTTTCAGCATGAATATAATCCCGTCGCTGTAGAACTTTATGATTCCGAAACAAAAAAAATGTGACATGTGGTCTTCATAGGCTTCTTTTGAAACTACTAACTTAATGCCATTCAGGAAGTTCTGCAGATACCAAAACAATAGTATGAGTGCCAGGCCCGGGCTGTAATGTAGATGCATTAGAACCTCCAAGCCAAGTTCTTTGAATTTCTGACGGGTCGCTAATGATGTATACGGTCTGGCGTTATATACGACAACTTTTCTGTTGACTTTTTTTTTTTTTTTAATTGCTAGGTTCACTTGCACATAGAGGTCCAAGTCTTATTTTGCTTGATAGTAGCTCGTGATGCACGATACCCTTCCAATCTCACCAAACGTACAGTATAACATTTCTGGGGGGTCAATATAGGCTTTGCCACAGATTTGACTTACTTCTCGCTTCGACCATGATCTTTTTTGACACATTGTTGTCGCAGGTTATGCACTTGTTATAAACTCGTGATGAAGCGCTTCAGAAATGGCTCGAGTAGAAGAGATTCATAGATAAAAATTCAATCGAGCAAACTTTTTTGAATCAGGTCATGTGGCACCCAAACGTCGAGCTTATTCTATTTGTAACCAGTTTTCTCCAAATGGTTTAACACTGCTTGGTGATTGATCTTCTAGGTCATGTCATGTGTGCTTATATGCCAGTGCTCAACTTTTGGCAGAATATCATCCACTTTTGCTGTGATTAGTCATCCAATACAAGGAGCATCTTGGACATCGAAATTCGGGAAACGAAAGAGACTGAAGTATCTTTTAGCTGTTGCTTTTGACAACGTAATCTTGGCTACAAACAGCACAAATTTCTTTACGGGTCTGCGCAGCGTTTGCACCTGTATCGAAATAATGGTGTAAAATGGAATGCGATTTTGTGGAAAGATCATTCATCTTCCCAGGGCAATACCTTACGCCTGATATAAGAATATCAAGACTTCAAAATTAGGCTGCAACCGCAACCATTATGACCCATATATCTAACACTATCTCGTGCCCAAAAGGCACAGTACTTTTCAGTCTACCTTATATAATGAATTAACTTTATTGTTAAAACAGTCGAGAGAACATGCTTCTTGGCATGTCGTGTGCGTTTTGATTTCATATTGTTGAGACTTCGAGGTTCCAGCTGTGAAAGAAGTTTTAAGCTGTGGTATTCAAACAAAATACCTTCAAGAATTCAAGCTGAAGTGTGAAATTAAGAAACAAATATGTAGGTATGTGATTTCTTCTTCGTGGGTTGCAAAATGCAGAAAGTTATCTGTTTTAAATTTTGTATATCAATATTAAAATACCAAAAGAAATATATCCTAGAAAATTTAAAATAAAATTGTATCATTTTGGAGCAATTGATACATACTAAATGTTGATTTGCTTTGCTTTTGAGTTTTGCGACCCGTTCAGCAGTGACTATGAGAAACGGACCTACAGCTTAACATGGGATCCGAACTAAATGATGAGCCGCTGAGAGTTGAACCCGGGTCTACTACACCAAAGTCCTAAATGTTCCAGCCAACTACCATGGCACGATGACCTCAGAGGTTTTCGAAGAATAGCTTAAAAATTCTGTGCTAAAGCTCTAGAAAGGAATTAGTGGGAATCCAATTCCATGATGTGGACGAAGAAAAATAAATCATTGTATGATGAATCAGAAGATAATGTACCTAAGCCCATGCCAGTAAAATCTCTTTTAATAAAACTTATCCAAGAGAACTCACCTAGTGAACTGAAAATATTCCTAATAGATTAACTTGCACTCTCTTATACGTAGTGCTGAACTCTATAGAGCATGGTTGGTCACAAATAAAAAGACTTGTTGCATCTTGCAATTTAAAGGTTGCTAACTTCAGAGGTTATAACAGTTTTAAAAATATGCAATGGACTCTGTCACTCCTGAAAAATGGAGAAATTACGTAAAATATATAAAATACATTGAACAAAGCTATTGTGTCTTTTAAAATCTTTTTGATGGCGATGCTGGTCGTGTTTTCATCGATATGGACCAATCCTCATCAGAAAGTGAGGAAAGCAAAAACGATGACATGGTTTGAACTCTGGAACTGGTAAGTAGAAAATTTATTTTATCCATTTATGTAAATGAGAATTTCGATAATACTGATTTCGGTGTGGTCTAGTGCTTTATGTGAGGTTGGTTCCTAACTGTAACACGGACATCAGCAACAAGACGTGTATAATTATTATACGAGACAGAGATGTCCATACCCCGAAAGACTTCGGAGCAACTCCCAAAATTACTATTCTCTAGTTTGTACTTTTCAATGAAAAATTGTCCCCCAAATAATCTCATGGGTCCATAAAACCCGCCTCTGGGCACCTCCGATACAAACAAGACAACCTCGTTAAATATGTTATCTTTTTCCTATTTTGGAACTTTAGATTGCAATACTAAACACTGTTCACTGGTTGAATGCATTTGTCTTCGTTTTTCATCCTAGGAACAATAAAACATGGTTAGCTCTTTGTAATGGTGGCAACATGCGACTCATCGACAGACCGCACGTTAACGCCCTTTTGTCTGTCATTCTTATGCTGATAAGAAAACTTGTTTCTCTTTGTAATAGTACTATAATTGACGTTTGCATGTTTTGCGTTACGTTACAATCAACAATTGTGGCGAAGACTAGTACAGAATGAGTTCTGGGAGGCATCTTGTTCTTCTATGACGGTTTCAGAGCTATTTCTTCTGGAAAAATATAGTGCTAATGTAGCTAATACGTAGCATGTAATACCAACAGTGGCAATTGTTAATATTAAGGATCCAAGATCTGTAGCAATCTTTGACAGTGGGTAGCAAGCTTAAGTTAGGCCAACTATACATTACAAGATAAATCCTGGGAAATATCTTCGGAATCCATAGAAAATCCTACCCTTTTGTGCCATACACGTGAGGAGTTTTCCTGTCTGACCGAATGGCGTTTTTCAATATCATGAAATAGTTGTATTTAATAAAAGTACAAAATTGATGAATTCCTATGCTAACTACATTAGAGTGATAGTAATAACAGGCGGTATATTGTTAAATTGAACACCTCTAAAAAAAGCTTGAAAATCATCAGGGTACTGGTTTACTTTTGGCGCACCACATTTTAGAAGATTTACAGGTAAAATTCAATACTTTGTACAAAAAGACATATTTATAAAGAACAATTTCTGCAAGCAATAGAATTAAATACAATGTAATACACCTGTAGTTTATGTTTATAGGAGTAGCGTTACTAGTATAAATTCATTACAAGTGTTTTACGACGTATAGAGTAGTGAGTGCATATGAAAGACCTGTAGGTTCACATCTTGTATAGCCTCAATGCTGAATGGGACCCTACACTCCAATCCAACTAACTACCCATTGATCTCAACAAGTTGTGTAATAGCCTGTACATTCCCATGGGCTTCATGGATTATTTTGCTAGGAAGAGGCATTCTCCTTATTTTGATAATTGAAATAACCTTTCAACGGCCACAATTTCAATCTGGTCCAACGGTACTCAAGGGGTATACTGTATTTCACCGCATTATCTTCCTTGATACTCAAATATTTGATTCTCAGACAGCAAATTTAGGATAAACTATAATTTCTTCAAGCTAAGACTTCAATACAGTGTTCATGCCAAAATTGAGTACAATGTTCTCGATAACATTATCTGATGATAATAAAAAAATCAGAGAGGAAATCAATGCATGCTTATATAATGAATAACAAAACAATAAGATGTTTATTAATAATTGTAATGTTCCGAGCTGATGTCAGACTTTTTGGGTCATAGACATAATTTCATCCAATTACCTACTTACAAAGCAGAACCTAGCAGCATTACTTCCCCAGAACTCTAAGACAAGGGAAGAAGACCATGTTAAAGGGCTGACTTCAGTTCATCTTATATATATATATATATATACCAACAAAGAACTTAAAGTTTCAAGGGGCTGAAGTAGCCCCAGTGAGGCTGTTCGAACTGCACTTCTGCATGTGCTCCATCTAGATTTAACTAACACCTGCATATGTAGTGATAGAGTGTTCTTCGATGTCTGCAACCCAGGGCTCGCCAGATGCAGAACAACTGGATTTTCAACAACATCTTTCAACAGGTACATCAACTACAAGAACGGGGATATCAGGTAACATTTTTGTTCGGACTGTAACCTAACTGACAACGAAACTGCTGATGAACTAAGTAAGCAGGGGCTTTTCTACAGCCTTTGAAACTTAAACTACCGGCCAGTACCTTCCTATCACAAGTAGATGAGCAACGACACCGAAAGTGGTATCATTTCTAACGACAGACACGAGGAGGACCAGGTGAATATTACTGGCAGATTGGACCATCTCCTACTACCCGTAAATGGCTTCATTACTCCTCCTGGACACATTCACATCATATTTTATATAGTTGCCTCCGACTGCATACCGCCCAAACCCCTACAGAAGTACCGCCAGGGCCTTCGGGATACTCCCAACTGCTATTGCCTACAGGACTTTGGCACCGTAGAACATCTTATTTATTCTTGTCCTTTTACGACACGTTATCGTCCTGTATTTCTTACATGCTTGCACGCTCTGCTTGGTTATGGTTCTTCTCCTATCAGCACCATACTTTCACTGAGAAACACCAGTCATCTATCACCTACAGCTCTTCATCCCTAACCATCTTGACCTCTAACTTGTGTCCTGTGGTCCCAGTGAAATACATCTACGCCATGCCCGTCATCTAACCTAGTTCTAGCAACTCGTTCAGCTTTGTACTACCATTGGTTTGTTCAAGGGAACCCCGGAACATGAAAGGGGAGGAAACATGAGTTCCTCCTCAAAAGAAGAAGAAGAAGCTAGGTTCGTAGCCAGCCATCCCAAACCAATAGGTCTATTAGAACCAAGGATCTTATAAAATAGAAGATATGCCCATACAACAAAATCTTGAAGCATACGTCACAGTTTCGCCACCCCTACTCTGCCCATTACGCCCAATAGGATCGCAATGTTTTGAGCCAACAATCATGGCGGAAACGAAAGCTAATCAGACTGATGGAAACGAGAGTAGCTAATCAGACGTGCCGATGCTCGGTTGTTTTCTGGCTTCATCGATTTAATAGGATGACGATACATATGGGCAGATCCTCTATTTATAACATCTTTGATTAGAACACTATAATGTCCATCGATTGAAGAATACATCTTATTTAGTGCATCCTAAAGTACAAATCATTACTCACTGCATCTTTAGCATCAGTGACTTTAATAATTTCACAGTGATTAATAGAAACCATTTCACAAACAGTAGCAAAGCTTATAAAGCATAGTGAATTGTGTGATTCTAGAACTTTAGGCGAACAATTGACATTTGGGTGAGATCCATTTTAATTAATCTCTTCCTTTTCTTTGAATTTTTTAACTCATACTTATTTAATTGTGTTAATTTGTGGTGTTATCTAAGTTTACTTGTAGTATTGTTATCTGTTTATCAAGATTACATTAGAATATTATGGAAGTAAAGGAAAAAACTTCCACGGACATTTGAAGTACGCCAGATTCAAATATAGTGGAAATAGAACAAACAACGGAAGGCATCATCTTCCAACAATACAGAAAGTTAAACTTCTGAACCAAATTCGGAAAAAGACTTACCGGTCACAGTAAAAGTGAAAACTACTTTTCTTAATCCCGAAACTAACGTAACTCAAATAACCAAGAACAGATATCAACCTCACCATACTACATATTCCATATACTACCATTTAGCACCATACTACATATTCCTAAAATCCCACACCGAGGACATAGGAAAAAAAACATATCATGTCAATTAGCCGTATGATTTTTATGCGGAAATTCCTGTTATAGAATGTATTGATAAAATAGGCCGCAATCTAATTAAAATAAGATTCAGATCAGGCGATGAAGCTAATAACTTTCTGTCATCCCATTTTAACAAACAACCAGTGGAAGGCTTTTATTCCAAATCATCTTATTTACTCAACCGGTGTAATTCACGGTCTTGACACAGATGTAACAATGGATGAATTATTGACAGATATACAGAGTGACGTTCAAGTTACTTCGGCACGAAGAATATTTCCAAGAAACGATAATAACGAGCTTCAGCCCAGGTCTACTGTTATTTCAACTTTCAATGCTCAAAAATTGCCTTCAGATATTAAACTTTATTATATGAAAAGAGACGTACATTTATATATACCGACCATCAAACAATGCATTTTTGGATGTTGTATATTCGGACATAGAAAACGTAATTGCTGCTTAGAGAAACCTGTATGCGTCCTGTGTGGACAATCTCACCAACCACTCTTGTAACAACCCGATACATTGTCTAAATTGTGGAGGTAATCATCGTGCTGACTCTATTCAATGTGCAGAACGATTACGTCAAATCCAAATTGTGGAATTGATGGCAAAAGAGAAACCCTCTTTTAATGAAGCTAATATAATAATCAAACGTCCCCAGCTCTAGAAAACGCAGTTTATCGGTTTGGATTTTACAGAAATCTAACAGAACAGACATCTATGTTGCTTCCTTCTTCTAAGGACAAACACTTAACTTACTCGGCAACTCTTTTACATAAAGACACTCCACTGGAAATTCCACGCGGAGATGTACCTGAAAGTCCTCCAGAAAAAAAGAGGAGGAACATAATAGAAAATAAACCTATAAGATCTATGATTGAAAATAATTCCAAGAAAATTGTGAAATTCAACCTGGACTCAGATTCTAATTCAAAATGACCCCAAGCTACTACATCAAAAACTATCTTCCAGAACTCTAATAGTATAAAGAAGGACAGAAGTAAAATCTCTCCTGTTTCAAGAGAAGATCCCTTTTGTTTTAAGAGGAAAATATCTCGTTTCTATTCACAACCTATTAACTCTAACAGTGTTCATTCCCAAGGGAAAGAATTTTCAAGCAGATTACAAACCTCCAAACTGACTTCATTTTTGCCTAAACTTGTAGACTCGGCTGAAATATCTCAAGACATAGGTCGTAGCAAAGATCAATTAGAAAATTTCAAAACAATGCAATTAAAATAGGAAGTTCTTCAACGGTGCCTTGCCTCATTTCAAGTCAACTCTTGTGACAATGAATCCCAAATGAAGTTGGACGCAGTTTTACAAGATTTATACTTAGTTCTTGACCTACAATAAAAAATTTTTCCAAAAAAAATCTTCAAAGAAGTTTATTTTTTTGTATTCTTTTAGTGTGTAAACAATAATGGATAATGTAGTAAATAGAAATTTTGTTGTACTTCAATGGAATTCACAAAACACATATGGAAAACTTTCTCATGTAAATTCATTAATTAATATATATACACCTGACATAATACTTCTACAGGAAACATGGTGTACACCGAAAACTCTCGTAAAGGGTACATTTGCATTAATCAACTGAGACAAGACTCACATGGTGGTGTTGCTATTTGCATTAAAAATAATCTTAAATATCAAACATTCATTTTACAACTAACTAACCACAATAATATTCAATATATTTGCATCCAAATCTATATATATAAAAGAGAACGTACAAATCCTTTGTGAACTCATCACGCTAATACGGCTGAACCGATTTCTTTCATTTTTGGGGGGTTGTTAGGATTTGGACCCTAGATGGTTTTTATCATATCACTTTAATTTTTAATTACCAGTGTCTTGAGATAATGGACCATTCAAGTCTCCATAGTTCATCATAGGTAAAAATAAACGTATGTATATGCAACCCGCATGACCACGTGACTCGGCGGGTTAACATAAATGACAGGCGCTTGCAATTTGAAAGCGAAAAAGTAAAAATTATCTAAGTAACAAAGTTTATTGCGTTCCGGGGTGACCGCAGCGAAGCGGGGTGAACGCTGCTAGTCTATATATATAAAAGAGAACGCACAAATCCTTTGTGAACTCATCACGCTAATACGGCTGAACCAATTTCTTTCATTTTTGGGGGGTTATTAGGATTTGGACCCTAGATGGTTTTTATCATATCACTTTAATTTTTAATTACCAGTGTCTTGAGATAATTGACCATTCAAGTGTCCATACGTACAAATCCTTTGTTATTAGTTCATCATAGGTAAAAATAAACGTATTTATATGCAACCCGCATGACCATGTGACTCGGCGGGTTAACATAAATGACAGGCGCTATAATTTTAACATTTACTGCAATTTGAAAGCGAAAAAGTAAAAATTATCTAAGTAACAAAGTTTATTGCGTTCCGGGGTGACCGCAGCGAAGCGGGGTGAACGCTGCTAGTCTTATATATAAAAGAGAACGCACAAATCCTTTGTTCCCTCATCACGCTAATACGGCTGAACCAATTTCTTTCATTTTTGGGGGGTTATTAGGATTTGGACCCTAGATGGTTTTTATCATATCACTTTAATTTTTAATTACCAGTGTCTTGAGATAATTGACCATTCAAGTGTCCATAACGTACAAATCCTTTGTTAGTTCATCATAGGTAAAAATAAACGTATTTATATGCAACCCGCATGACCGTGTCACTCGGCGGGTTAACATAAATGACAGGCGATATAATGTTAACATTTACTGCAATCTACTATGGTTTTTATCATATCACTTGAAAGCGAAAAAGTAAAAATTATCTAAGTAACAAAGTTTATTGCGTTCCGGGGTGACCCCAGCGAAGCGGGGTGAACGCTGCTAGTCTTATATATAAAAGAGAACGCACAAATCCTTTGTTCCCTCATCACGCTAATACGGCTGAACCAATTTCTTTCATTTTTGGGGGGTTATTAGGATTTGGACCCTAGATGGTTTTTATCATATCACTTTAATTTTTAATTACCAGTGTCTTGAGATAATTGACCATTCAAGTGTCCATAACGTACAAATCCTTTGTTAGTTCATCATAGGTAAAAATAAACGTATTTATATGCAACCCGCATGACCGTGTCACTCGGCGGGTTAACATAAATGACAGGCGATATAATGTTAACATTTACTGCAATCTACTATGGTTTTTATCATATCACTTGAAAGCGAAAAAGTAAAAATTATCTAAGTAACAAAGTTTATTGCGTTCCGGGGTGACCCCAGCGAAGCGGGGTGAACGCTGCTAGTTCATAATATAAAGTTGGTAAATCTTTATATTCCACCAAAAATAAAAGCCAATACTACATTTTGGAAATCGTTGTTACTTAACAACCAAGAAATTGATTATATCTGTGAAGATTTCAACGTATCACACAAAATATGGGGCTCAAAGAGAACGGATACTGCGGGGAGAATACTTTTAAAAGTACTGTCGGAATCACCATTCATTTTCCCCAATGATGGTTCTCCAACGCTTGTGTGAAGTTGGCCCCCCAAAAGTTTGGGCTACACAAGATATTTATTGGGCCAGGAAGTACTTGATTTGGGCTGTTTGGGCTAGAAACTTTTAGCGTTTGGGCTACACTGGAAACAAAGTTACAGCCTCCCAAAGTTTGAGGGGCCAACTTCACGTTAGCCCCCCAAGTGTTTGGGCCAGACGAGATTTTTATTGGGCTGGATAGTACTTCGTTTGGGTTGATTGGGTCAGCAACTTTTAGCGTTTGGGCTATTATAGTTTCCGAAATATGGGCTATTCAACTTTTAGAAAAGTGATTTTCCTGCTTTTGTCGGGGCCAACTTCACTGAAATGATATTTCTGACAAACATGTTTATTGGAATTTACAGTACTTTGTGTCGACTAGCAATTTAGGAAGTTTCAAGATTTGGGCTGTTTTCGAAACAGAATTAGAGCTTCACAAAGTTTGGGGGGCCAACTTCACGTTAATCCCAAAGTGATTGGGCCAGACGAGGTTTTTTTGGGCTGGATAGTACTTCGTTTGGGCTGATTGGGTCAGCAACTTTTAGCGTTTGGGCTATTATAGTTTCCGAAATATGGGCTATTAAACTTTTTGAAAAGTGATTTTCCTGCTTCTTTTGTCGGGGCCAACTTCACTGAAATGATATTTCTGACAAACATGTTTATTGGAATTTACAGTACTTTGTGTCGACTAGCAATTTAGGAAGTTTCAAGATTTGGGCTGTTTTCGAAACAGAATTAGAGCTTCACAAAGTTTGGGGGGCCAACTTCACGTTAGCCCCAAAGTGATTGGGCCAGACGAGATTTTTATTGGGCTGGATAGTACTTCGTTTGGGCTGATTGGGTCAACAACTTCTAGCGTTTGGGCTATTATAGTTTCCGAAATATGGGCTATTAAACTTTTTGAAAAGTGATTTTCCTGGTTCTTTTGTCGGGGCCAACTTCACTGAAATGATATTTCTGACAAACATGTTTATTGGAATTTACAGTACTTTGTGTCGACTAGCAATTTAGGAAGTTTCAAGATTTGGGCTGTTTTCGAAACAGAATTAGAGCTTCACAAAGTTTGGGGGGCCAACTTCACGTTAGCCCCCAAGTGATTGGGCCGGACGTCATTTTTATTGGGCTGGGTAGTACTTTGTTTGGGCTGATTGGGTCATGAAATTTTAGCGTTTGGGTCTTTATAGTTCCGAGATATGAGCTGTTATATTTATTAGAAATTTATATTTCTGCTTCTTTTGTCTGGGGTAACATCAACATGAAGGGTCTAAGAATCTCGTGTTTTGGAATTAGTGTCACTTTGCGTCCACTAGGAATTCGGCAAGTTTTTAGATGGGATTTGAAACAGAGTTAGACCTTCAGGAAGTTTGACCACCAACTTCATTGTAGTCACTAGTGGACTAGATAATACTTTGTACGGCAGTGTTTCTCAACCTTTGTGAAACTGCGTCCCACCAACGTCTCCAAAATAAGTCCTGCGGCCCACCACAAAAAATTACAATTATTAGTTTTATTAATTTGCCATATTTAGCAACTAAGGTAAAATATAATGCTGCATACGTGAATACTCATTGGAAGTAATTGCTAATCTCAGTTTGCTGCACATTTAACATGATAAAACGATTATGCAACATGTACTTTTGTTTTGATCCCTTGAAAAGGTTCATTCATCTGCACTGTAATGAATGCTAGATTTAATACAATGAAAATGTATTCTAATAAACTAGTAAAAGTAAGAATAAAATTACTTTTGACTCATCATCTCCACTGTTTGAAAGATGCTGGAGCAAAGACGTCCAAACGCATCTTCTCATCACCATTCAACACACACGCACAATCCACACTCAGTACACTTTTAAGCATTGTTGCACAAGCCACTGTTAAGTATCGCCTGTCCAATTTTGAATTTAAAATTAATGATTTTTAAATTCTTAGTTTCAGTCACTAAACACAAATAATATTCATGCGTGATAGCCTAAGTGCTAACTAAAATAATAAATCGTTTATGTATACAACTGGAACTAAAGATGAGGAAGTTAATGAATTCGCAATGAAGTTAAGGGAACATCTGCTGTTGCTTCCTTTTGCCCAGTTGATTGACTCTTGGATGAAGTGAAGTAACAGCCAAACATAAACAGTGAGAAAGTTGCAGCCGATTCCTTTGCTTTGTTTTGAGAACAGTAATTGCCGAAAATGCTGTTTCATACAGATATGTCGAGGAAAAGCAAAGAAAAAATGGTATTGCTCTTTCATGTATTTCTGTGTATTCTGTCCTCATTTTTATTTAGAATTTGTAAATACTCGTAGATTTGTAAAGACATTGAAGCTCTCTGTCCGATGATAATTCGGCTAACTGTACTCTTTCTTTGTATGAAAGGGATGAATGCGTATGTTCAACAAAAGGATTTATAATCCACAAATTGCTCTCCCGAGAATCTTTATCTTTAGGATAATAGGCCTACTTTTCAAATCATGAAGATGACTAGTTATTATTTCCATCGTGTCAACAACATCGACTTCAGAAATAAAACTGAAGAACGATTCAAAAATTTCAAAAGTTTCTTCAGAAACCATATTGAGTCAAAATTCAATTTTCTTTTTGAACGCTTCTGTATTGTTGCAGGCACTGAATGATGTTGTTTGTGAACCTTAAAGACTTAAATTCAGTTCATTGTGGAAAAAAATGTCACGCAAGCTTGCTTAAATAAGCAAGCTTGGCTACCCATTCTTTGTCCTCAAGATATTGACTATAAGTGCTTTTCTTATTGCAAAGAAATAACTTCATTTCTCAATTCGTACAACCTTCTGAGAACACTCTCCCTTGATAACTATCGAATTTCTGTATGAGAAAGAAGATGCTGATGATTAGATCTCAGTTCCTCGCACAATAGTTTCAACAATCGTGTGCTAAAAAGGCTGTTTTTAATAAAATTAATTATTTTCGAAAGAACTGGTGTCAGTTCAGGTGTCATTTTCTTTGAAGCTAAATGTTCTCTATGTATGAAACAATGAGTTACTATGATATCATGATTTGCTACTTCCTTTATTCTTGATGTCACCCCCTGACTGTTTATCAGTCACAGAAGCGGCATCATCGGTACACACCCCAACACAATTTTCCCAATCCAACCCTTTCATACGAACAAACGCATCCAACACATTGAAAATTTCCGAGTCTGACCTGGTAACTCACATACATTGAGTAAGTTCTCTTTTATGTTATCAACGGTAATCAATATATCGTACAGAAGAAAGTAATATACTGTTGTTGTGCACGTCTGTTGATTCGTCAAGTTGTATGTCAAAAAAAAAAAAAATAATAATAATAATAATAATAATAATATTTTCAATTAGTTAGGCTTCTGTATCATCTGCCATATCGGAAATTCGTCTTGAATCGTATCATTTGATAGAGAGCTACTTCCTTAATTTTGTTAGCTGCAGAATGTCCTAAAATCTCATTACATACTGCTATTAAAGAAGGTTTAACGATTTCTCCAATAGAATAGGGTTTCTTGCACTTAGAAATCTGCAGATCAACTAAATAACATGTTTTTAAAAGTACCGTATCTGTAGTTGAAGCTTAATAGATCGCCATGTTTTCCAGTTTTCAGAGCATCTTTCTTACGCATGGAAACCTCAACCAGTTTGTCTTTAAAGTCCGAATGTTTGTGTTTAAGTGTCTTAAAGACGAGAAGGCTTCATAGCTTCGTTACCCAAAGCAACAGCACAGATAACACACTGAGGCTTCGGCAAATTGTTTGAGCCGGGAAACTGAATAAAACCATGCTTCGAATAGCTTTCTTTGTACTTACAACAGGGCCGGCGAGAGCGGTCGCGGGCCCCGGGGCTGAGCAATCCCGGGCCCCTTACATGTTTCCTTATGACTTTTTACGTACTTACCACTTTGGACGGAGGTAAACTAAAATGAACATTAAGACTTATTTTGAACTCTTTATTAGACCATTAATGCGTTTAATTTACATGTTAAACAGTATTGCTATATCTCCAAATAAGTGAATAATAAGAACTCTGAACCTAACCTATGTGCACTGTTGGCTGAAAAAAAAACTTCATTAATTCACTATTTATGATTTTGTTTAGACCCTATACTTGTTGGTTCTAAGATTTTTGAAGGCTTCAAAACTGAATGAATAAAAAAATATATATATTTTAATACAATTGTATCAAAATATAGAAAAAAAGTAACTTATCTATTTGTAATAGCAAAAGTTCTCCCCTAATGCTCAATCAAATGCTCAAAACAAACTAATTTGTGAAGGAAATACAAAAAGAAAGTATTAAATAGTTAATAAAAGTTGAGAAAGTAAATGTTCTCAACCATCCAACCTACCCTGTACTATGCATATCTTTGCACAAATTGTTGCTATAAATAATTATATAGAAGTAAGCTATGCAGTTAGTTTTCCTTAACTAGAGACATGAGGCATTAGGCCTAATTTAGTTACTTCAATGAAATATTGCTCAAATTAACTATAGTGTGATTAATAATGTGATATTAATAGTAATTATCTGTAGGAGAAATTTATTATACGTATTACTACTAGACAACTGTTACAGTTACAATGTATCCTTTTCTACGTATAGTTACAACAAAATTCCCCTTCTGGCTTTTTTTCAGGGCGAATTCATCAATGATAGCATCCAGTTTGGTACACTTGATAAGTTCTGTCCCCACTGCCAACAAGCCTAAGCTTGATAATCTGTCTTGACACATTGTAGAGAGTAAAACATTTTTTACTCTATTTAACAGAGAGAAAGAGCGCTCTGCACTAGCAACGGTAGCAGGGATTGTGGCGAATATACGAAGGGCCACTGTCAGATTTGGAAATAAAGTTTCTAGATTCAAAGTTTTGATGTTATTTAGGAGATCCCATGGTGAAAGAGTTTTCTCACCAAAATTGGCCCAATATATCAATTTCAGGCTATGCAGTTCATCAGAAAGATCATCTAAATCTTTTGGGTATCGCTGGACTAGTGCAGCTGCTTGTTCTTGGATCTGGTCACTTGTAATTTCTTTGCAAGACCACAGTACACAAAAATTGTTACACAGAGAGCGCACTGATTGGAAGCGAACTGAGTAAAAATATACAACATTTAGTAATTCTTTATCCTCGGCCGCCGGGCCCCCTTTGGGGCCTCGGGCCCCAGGGCTCTGGCCCCTCCTGCCCTCCCCTCTCGCCGGCCCTGACTTACAAGGGACATGCTTTTTCTTCTCTGTGTTGGATGCACTTCCGTTCTCCTGTACGTTATCTTCAGTTTTACTGTCACTGTCGACTACATTTCTCGAAGAATTTTGATCACATGCAGTTACACTAGGAACACTATCAATAGTCGACTTAGTTGCTAAATATGGCAAATTAATAAAACTAATAATTGTAATTTTTTGTGATGGGCCGCAGGACTTATTTTGGAGACGTTGCACAGTGGTTCAGGACGAGCAAAAAGCTGGCCAAAACCCAATTTTTGAAAATTGCGTTAGAAGGACACTGGTTTAGTGTATGGGTTACGAAATATCCCTAGTTTATTATATACAAATAATGAACACGAGTAACATGTAACGTGTGAGTTAGAAAGGGTGAAAGTTAACCATTGTGGACATATCTGTGAAATAGCTGCCAAATAGAGTATTTGTCATTCAAGTTCATGGCTTGGTATCTGAGAATATGTCGTCACAAGAAACATGTGTTGTATATTGTACCAACATACCTCTCAAATACTGCAACTGTCCAAAGTGGCTATGCAGTATCTTCCATATCTACGTTTCCTCGAACAAAATATGTTAATATGACAAAATCTAGTTTGATTTAGCAAAAGGTCCACAAAAGTACAGAGATTTAGTATAGTGCCCAGCGTTCCCCAACAGAGTTATTGAAATGGCCTGAAAGAATAATCCATGATTAATTGTTTTTCAGGAAGTTTAGGTGCGAATATGTGCGAATTCGTTATATACGTGTTCCTTTGTGATTGTGTGTGGTGACAGGACACTGAAATTAATTATCGCTACTTTTTACGTGCAGGACATCTATAGTTCATAATGATGCTAAGACGCATCCAGGTCAATGCGAAAATGGGAGAAATGTAAGGACGTTGTCAAAGGGAACAAACACAGCATGTCCAGACCTGAGTTTTGACATAATTGGACCTTGGTGATCACCCAACCCACGTTAGTGAAGACATTCGACGAATTGTTTCCAAGTTTTGCAACCAAGTGTACCAAAAACTGTATAAGAGTGGTAGAAATCATGACATTTCCTAAAGACACATACAGAATGGCTTGATGAAGAACTGACACTTAAATTCCGGAGACAGATGGAACGTCGATCAAATCCTGGCGGTTGTCCATCGAAGGATTTCAGAGAATCTATTGACAGAACTAAACGGAGGAAAGCGGAAGATTTTCGTACATCTGGAAGTACGTTGGAACTGGCTTTTGCTGCCAAAATGAGGCTTCGGGTATCAGAACAAGATGTAAAAAAGTACTTTGTGAGGTGACAGAAACAACTTCGAAAGGTTCGTAAGATGAGACAAGCGTTTATGAGCGCAAAGGACCAGAGCATTTTACTCAAACCGTGCACCAAAGAAGAGGCGCTTGCATTGCTTCTCAGTCATAAGTTAACCAAAAGCCAATACAACTGTCTACCTCTTGGTGCCAAAACACGCAACGCAGATATTTATCCAAGTTATCACCAATTACTCAAGGCTAAGAAATCTGTTACCCGCCAGATGAGAGTACTACTGTTTCATATGTCAGTGCAGAAATTAAATCGCAAGCTTTATTGTAGAAAAAAGTTGAACGAGTCCAGTGCATCGAACAGCAGATTCAAGATCACCTATCAACTGTGAATGTCAGTGGATTCCAATTTACTGCGCATCACGAACTCATTCTCACTATGGTAGATGGAAAAGTTGTAATGCACTACTGAACAACAAATTTCTTCAAAAGTGTTATATTTGCAAAGCATCTCTCAGAGAAATTAATGCGTACCTACATACAATTTTTTGAGTGCCTCCTTTATATTGCATATAGACTCGATTTCAAGATATGGCAAATTTGAAAGAAGCACAAGGCACTATTGAAATCACGAAAACATGAGATTCGGAAGCAGTTCAGTGCAAAAATAGGCCTTAATGTGATAGACCCAAAGCAGAAGACAGTGGAACAAGCAAGGATGGGAACACTACTAGGAGATGTTTTGCGGACTCACACCGATCTTCGCAAATAATTGGGATTTCTGAACAACTAATTAAACGTTTTTCGGTGATGCTATCTGTAATCAATTCTGGACTTGATATTGATCCCAACGCTTTTGACAGTTATGCACTGGAGACAGACAAACTCTTTGTTCATCTTTACAGTTGGCTCTATGTGTCTACTAGTGTCTATAAAATTCTTGTTCATGGATCGGCTACAGAATGCCATTTTACCAATAGGTCAACTTTCTAAAGCACGGAATAAAGACTTACGAACATTTCGGGAAGATAACTCACGCAAATTCTCTCGCACTATTAAGAATCAGGATATGCTGATATTACTTCTGATCCCTTTCTTTCGCGTATTAGGCACATGGCTACCGGGAAGAAAAGACGTTGCTTGTCACGTGAAGGATGACTGCTGTTAAAGACGTTGGAGCGTGGAGCAGGAGGAGCCAACGCGGCGTCCAGCAAACAAAAGAATGAAGACATTCCATTTTTATTCAGCGATATTGACAGTGACAGTGATGATTGACGTACAAATGTGGTTTACAAAATCAATTCTTGTTTTTCATTTATGTGTGTTAGTGTAATGAAGACTTGTATGTATGAGTGTAGTGCAGATTTTTATGTAAGTGTACTGATGTAATGCATACCAATACGCAGTACTTCATCAGTATTTACAAACATTTCCTACTAACTCTCTCCTGCACATAAAGCTAGTGCAACCGAATGATGAACGTGTTCGTTAATTCTTAGTACTATAAATATTCAATTTTCACATATTTGAGGCATTAGAAGCATTTTGTACATTGTTATAAACAGTTATAGGTTTTGGCCAGGTTTTTGCTCGTTCTGAACCACTGTGCGTTGGTGGGACGCAGTTTCACAAAGGTTGAGAAACACTGCCGTACAAAGTATTATCTAGTCCACTAGTGACTACAATGAAGTTGGTGGTCAAATTTCCTGAAGGTCTAACTCTGTTTCAAATCCCATCTAAAAACTTGCCGAATTCCTAGTGGACGCAAAGTGACACTAATTCCAAATCACGAGATTCTTAGACCCTTCATATTCGTGATGTTACCCCAGACAAAAGAAGCAGAAATATAAATTTCTAATAAATATTAATATAACAGCTCATATCTCGGAACTATAAAGACCCAAACGCTAAAATTTCATGACCCAATCAGCCCAAACAAAGTCCTACCCAGCCCAATAAAAATGACGTCCGGCCCAATCACTTGGGGGCTAATGTGAAGTTGGCCCCCAAATTTTGTGAAGCTGTAATTCTGTTTCGAAAACAGCCCAAATCTTGAAACTTCCTAAATTGCTAGTCGACACAAAGTACTGCCAATTCTAGTAAACGTATTTATCAGAAATGTCATATTAGTCAAGTTGGCCCCGAAAAAAGAAGCACGAAAACCACTTTTCAAAAAGTTTAATAGCCCATATTTCGGAAACTATAATAGCCCATTCGATAAAGGTCGCTGATCCAATTAGCCCAAAAGAAGTGCTATCCAGCCCAATAAAAATCTCGTTTGGCCCGATCACTTGGGTGCTAATGTGAAGTTGGCCCCCCAAAATTTGTGAAGCTCTAATTCTGTTTCGAAAACAGCCCAAATCTTGAAACTTCCTAAATTGCTAGTCGACACAAAGTACTGTAAATTCCAATAAACACGTTTGTCAGAAATGTCATATTAGTGAAGTTGGCCCCGACAAAAGAAGCAGGAAAATCACTTTTCAAAAAGTTTAATAGCCCATATTTCGGAAACTATAATAGCCCAAACGCTAAAAGTTGCTGACCCAATCAGCCCAAACGAAGTACTATCCAGCCCAATAAAAATCTCGTCTGGCCCAATCACTTTGGGATTAACGTGAAGTTGGCCCCCCAAACTTTGTGAAGCTCTAATTCTGTTTCGAAAACAGCCCAAATCTTGAAACTTCCTAAACTGCTAGTCGACACAAAGTACTGTAAATTCCAATAAACATGTTTGTCAGAAATATCATTTCAGTGAAGTTGGCCCCGACAAAAGAAGCAGGAAAATCACTTTTCAAAAAGTTTAATAGCCCATATTTCGGAAACTATAATAGCCCAAACGCTAAAAGTTGCTGACCCAATCAGCCCAAACAAAGTACTGTCCAGCCGAATAAAAATCTCGTCTGGCCCAATCACTTTGGGGCTAACGTGAAGTTGGCCTCCCAAATTTTGTGAAGCTCTAATTCTGTTTCGAAAACAGCCCAAATCTTGAAACTTCCTAAATTGCTAGTCGACAGAAAGTACTGTAAATTCCAATAAACACGTTTGTCAGAAATGTCATATTAGTGAAGTTGGCCCCGACAAAAGAAGCAGGAAAATCACTTTTCAAAAAGTTGAATAGCCCATATTTCGGAAACTATAATAGCCCAAACGCTAAAAGTTGCTGACCCAATCAGCCCAAACGAAGTACTATCCAGCCCAATAAAAACCTCGTCTGGCCCAAACACTTTGGGATTAACGTGAAGTTGGCCCCCCAAACTTTGTGAAGCTCTAATTCTGTTTCGAAAACAGCCCAAATCTTGAAACTTCCTAAACTGCTAGTCGACACAAAGGACTGTAAATTCCAATAAACATGTTTGTCAGAAATGTCATATTAGTGAAGTTGGCTCCGACAAAAGAAGCAGGAAAATCACTTTTCAAAAAGTTTAATAGCCCATATTTCGGAAACTATATTAGCCCAAACGCTAAAAGTTGCTGACCCAATCAGCCCAAACGAGGTACTACCCAGCCCAATAACAATCTCGTCTGGCCCAATCACTTTGGGGCTAATGTGAAGTTGGCCCCCCAAACTTTGTGAAGCTCTAATTCTGTTTCGAAAACAGCCCAAATCTTGAAACTTCCTAAATTGCTAGTCGACACAAAGTACTGTAAATTCCAATAAACATGTTTGTCAGAAATATCATATCAGTGAAGTTGGCCCCGACAAAAGAAGCAGGAAAATCACTTTTCAAAAAGTTGAATAGCCCATATTTCGGAAACTATAATAGCCCAAACGCTAAAAGTTGCTGACCCAATCAGCCCAAACGAAGTACTATCCAGCCCAATAAAAATCTCGTCTGGCCCAACAGTTTGGGGCTAACGTGAAGTTGGCCCCCCAAACTTTGTGAAGCTCTAATTCTGTTTCGAAAACAGCCCAAATCTTGAAACTTCCTAAATTGCTAGTCGACACAAAGTACTGTAAATTCCAATAAACATGTTTGTCAGAAATGTCATATTAGTGAAGTTGGCCCCGGCAAAAGAAGCAGGAAAATCACTTTTCAAAAAGTTTAATAGTCCATATTTCGGAAACTATAATAGCCCAAACGCTAAAAGTTGCTGACCCAATCAGCCCAAACGAAGTACTATCCAGCCCAATAAAAACCTCGTCTGGCCCAAACACTTTGGGATTAACGTGAAGTTGGCCTCCCAAACTTTGTGAAGCTGTAATTCTGTTTCGAAAACAGCCCAAATCTTGAAACTTCCTAAACTGCTAGTCGACACAAAGTACTGTAAATTCCAATAAACATGTTTGTCAGAAATGTCATATTAGTGAAGTTGGCTCCGACAAAAGAAGCAGGAAAATCACTTTTCTAAAAGTTGAATAGCCCATATTTCGGAAACTATATTAGCCCAAACGCTAAAAGTTGCTGACCCAATCAGCCCAAACGAAGTACCACCCAGCCCAATAAAAATCTCGTCTGGCCCAAACACTTGGAGGGCTAACGTGAAGTTGGCCCCTCAAACTTTGGGAGGCTGTAACTTTGTTTCCAGTGTAGCCCAAACGCTAAAAGTTTCTAGCCCAAACAGCCCAACTGAAGTACTTCCTGGCCCAATAAATATCTCGTGTAGCCCAAACTTTTGGGGGGCCAACTTCACACAGGCTTCTCCAACTAGAGTTCAAAATAATTCTTTCAGTGTGCCTGACTTAACCTTATCCAAGAGTGATCACTATATAGAAACAGAATGGTCAACTTATTTTCATACATGTAACAGTGATCATTACCCAATAATTTTAAAAACATATCTTAACCCAGATACCTGTTTCCTTTCAAACAAATAATTTAACGTTCAAATCAAAATTACAACACGTTGCAAAAGATATTGGATAGACTACAGTAATATGATCCAGGAAAAAATTCTCATCTTACTAAAGATCAGGAAATTTCCAAACAGGATTAAAAGCACTTCCTCGGCTTATCCTCAAAAAATAAACAAATGCTGAACAGCAATAATAGTACAAAACAACGACAACGCAACAAACCAATATGGTGGAATACTGAATACCAAAAACGTATTAATAATGTATATCAGCTTTTAAATTAATTATATCAACTAAATCTTCATCAAATTTCGTCAACTACCAACAACAAAAAGCTTTATCAAAAATTATCGTACATAAAACCAAAAGACAACATTGGCAAAATTTTTGTAATACCTTATCGGAACGTACAACAACATATAAAATTTGGAACTTTTGGAAGAAGTTCAGAAATAATCATACAAGAAATGAAAGTGTACCTACATCATATGATTTTTGTTGGATTGAGCCGTTTCATTTTAAATTAACGCCTCGTTCAGTCAACAATGACAGAGTACTTTTAAGTTCATACTTTTTAACAATCCCAGTCCAACTTGAGACAAGGGCTTCACTATGACAGATCTGGAAATTGTACTTAAAAACTTCCACAAAAATTCAACTCCTGGCATTGATAGCATTGGATTTACTCATTATAAACAACTTCCATTAGCTGGGCTTCAAAACTTATTCAAATATTATAATAACGTTTGGAACTCGGGTAACCTTCCATTACAATGGAAAAAAATATTCTAATTCCAATACCGAAATCCAAACAACCCAATAATATGACAATTTTCGACCTATAGATTTATTAACCTGCTCAATAAAAATATTTGGAAATTTATTATTAAATCGACTCATGTGGTTCATAGAACATTATCAACTTCTTCCCTTTAATGTAACAGGATTCATGAAAAAATTTTCAACCTGCGATGCTCTAACATTACTTATATCAGATATTTACAAATCTTTTTATTTAAGACAATCACTATTAGTCGTTTCCCTAGATATGCAGGGAGAATATGACAATGTCATGCTAGACATTCTGATTTAAAAAATGCACCAACTAAAAATTCCAGGCAAAGTGATAAGAATCATACATAATTCTCTAATTAATAGGAAAGTTTATACCAAATTGAACAACTCTTACTCCACTCCTAGGAAAATATCATTGGGACTTCTACAAGGAAGCAAACTAAGTCGAATCCTCTTCAACATATATATATATATATATATATATATATATATATATATATATATATATATATATATATATATATACAGATGATGATCAGAAAAATGGAAACACCTGTAGTTGGCAACACGTCAGAAGTATGGGTTGGCAGTGGTGTCGTGGCGCCCGCATCGCCGGACCGCTGGTGGTGGTGTGTTAGCTCGGTCTCCATACTACGTCAGGCGCAGTGGAACAGCAGTGCCCAGTGGCTGCAGCAGACGAAGGTAGTGTAAAATGGGAGACCTCTCAGATTTTCAAAGAGGGCAAATTGTTGGTGCGCAGTTATGTGGAGTGAGTGTGACGGCAGTGGCTACTGTGTTGGGTGTGTCGCGTGGGACAGTGTCGAAGGTGATGACGGCCTACACAACACACGGGAAAACCACATCGGGGAAGCGGAACAGTGGGCGGAAGAAAATCATGAGTGACAGGTCACACCGGGTATTAAACGCATTGTCATGCAGAATCGTCGTGCCATTGCGGAGCAAGTGACGAAGGAACTCAATCAGCACCTCCCCCACTCTGTTTCGACAATCACAGTCCGCCGCGAATTACATGACATGAACTTACGGGGTCGTGTTGCACGGGCCAAACCGCTCATCAGTGACCATAACGCTTTTGCAAGCCGCAAATGGTGCTGCGACCATGCAACTTGGACCGTTGAGGATTGGAAACGTGTGATATGGTCGGATCAGTCATCCTTCACCCTATTCCCAACCACGGGCTGTGTTTATGTGTGGAGAACGCCCAAAGAAGCTTATGATCTGCAGTGTCTCCGCCCAACTGTGAAACATGGCGGCGGCTCGGTGATGCTATGGGCCGCCATATCATGGCTTTCATTGGGTTCTGTGGTCTCACTTAGCAGACGAATCACTGCCAACGATTATGTCGCAGTTTTAGGAGACCACTTGCATCCTATGGTCCGGATGTTGTTCCCGGACAATGACACCATCTTCCAGGATGATAATACACCCATTCACACAGCTGGCGTTGTTGCAGCGTGGTTTGAGGAACATCGGGATGAAGTTCAACACCTCCCCTGGCCCGCCCAATCCCAAGATCTCAACATAATTGAACATCTGTGGTTCGTCTTGGAAACACGACTCCGGCGACGATTTCCACCTCCATCCTCTCTCACAGAACTGGCCGATGCCCTGCACGAGGAATGGTGTAAAATTCCACTTGCTACCATTCACGACCTCTATGCCCCCATCCCACGTTGTATCAAGGCTGTTCTGAAAGCGAAAGGTGGCCCGACACTATATTAATCTGGTAAGTTGCAATTTCGTTCAGGTGTTTCCATTTTTCTGATCACCATCTGTATATATATTATATATTGGATTTGCAGATGATGTCGTGCTAAACATTCAATCTAATAATATTAGAGGAAGCCTTTACCTATTAGAACGTAACCTAAACAAAATAAATAACTGGATGATACAGAACGGCCTAGAACTTACCTTAAAAAAAAATAAAAAAAAATTATCATATTCACCAGAACATGTATATTAAACAATATAGTATACAAATGAAAAATATCAAGATAAATTCTGATAGTTCAAAGAAATATTTAGGCATGTATCTTGATAGGAAATTAAACTAGAAGAAACACATACAGCATCTTCTGCAAGAGTCAATTAAATATGAGAACTTACTCAGATGTCTATCATAAAAAAAAATGAGGAATAAACCCTTTCTCTTTAACAACTATCCTCAAACAAGGATTCATGTCAAAAGTAGCTTATGGCATTATTTTCGTGAACCACATCAAATCTCATTATATCAATCTTGAACAATCTTTATATTCTTTAGCGAAATTATTTTTTTTCGCAACCATCATTCAATTATTTGACAAAGATACTATATTTATTTATAGAGATGACCCTAAGTTTTCTAAAACCACAGAAATTGGATGCAACCCAATTCAAATATTCATATCTAAACATGCTCATCAATTTATTTTAAATGCTTTGGGAAAATCTAACTCTCCGATCATCAATAAACTACAACAACTCGATCTAATTCTACAGAAAAGGAGAACGCCTTTTTTCAAGAACAAAGCTTGGTACATTCAAGCATACATTAACTTAAAAAATATGAATTCCTATATTCAGAAAGTACCTTCCTTAAGTTGCTTTGTTTGGGATTATCAAGTAAATCTGACTCAGATTAAACCTATCGTGCCTAATTATATCAAAATTTCCCACGCAGACTTAAGCACTATACCAGGATATCTGGAAAGCAACCATTCAATTATTTGACGAAGATACTATATTTATTTATACAGATGCTCCTAAATTTTCTAAAACCACAGTTGGTGCAGTAAGTTCATGTACTATTAAATATAGATTGCAAAAATTCACATCTATTTTTGAGGAAGAAGCATTCGCGATACGACAGGCTTTACTTTGTATAAAACGAAATAAAATAATAAAGTCGATAATCTGTCGCTAACTTCTCTCAATACAAGTCATTGGAATAAACGTACTACTTGGCTCATTCTAAATATCAAACATCTCTATGCAAATATGTTAGAAAACAAATACCAAATAACATTTGTTTTCAGCAAAGCACATATCAATTTTGATCCAAATTCTAACATTATTGATACAGCAGCTAAAAGTGCATGTCAAGAAAGTCAAAATATCAACATCAAATTAGCACCACATAACTTTAAATATATATTATCAGATTGCATCAAATCAGAACCCAATCAATGGAGAGAAAAGAACATTACTTTACCTGGAAAACTTTACTGGGAGATCCACGAAAACAATAAAGAAAACTTCAAACATTTAGCTTCCTGGACAAGAGAAGTAATGGGGCGTTTACACTTAGTCGATTTGCGTTCGATTCAGTTGAATTGACGTCACTTTCAACTTAATCGACCGTGTAAACAGGAATTCAACTTAATCGCTTGTTGATCGAAAGCGACTAATCGACTGGCAACTGAATTAAAAGACATTCTATTTTCTGTGGTTGAAATAATTGAACACATCCATCGATCTGATTCGGCCTAGTTGCTTCGATTTAGTGGCAAATGCAGCGAGTCAATTTAGTCGTGCGACTAAATCGACCAAGTGTAAACGCCCCATAACAATATATTATCGTATCTTATTCAATACTGCACTAACTCCGACAAAATTATTCTAAATTTAAAGGAAAGAAACATATCACTGTTGGTGCGATAAAGGAATTGGTACCTTAAAATCATGCTTCATAAGAAAATCATTAGGAAGGTGCCTCAAACGTATTAAAAGTTCCCTATATTATTAAAATCGATTCACTGACATTTTCGTATTTACTTTTGCTTTCAGCTTCCACCAACGAAAATCGCACCATGGAGATACTGTAGTCACTAAGGAGACGGAGAAAAGTTGAATAGTTCTGAGAATAAGGATTTTATTTTATAATTGTGGATGTATTATGGTTCATAAGTATCTCGAAGTAACCTGCTAACCTACTTTCCTACTAATGCTAACCTCAGATATGCATTTAGTAGGTTTTAGTACAATAAAGTTAACAAAAGGCACAAATACTTCACCCAAAGAAAACCTACATTCATCGTCTTTGGTGGTATACTCTATATTTCATACAAACAAATCTAAATAAAACATATATATGTCAGCAAATACGCGAGTCGGGTATATTAACCGGGAAACAACGAAGTACTTCGTTCCATTGAATGATACATTAAATAAATATATTATATACCATCACAGATACATACACATTAGTAAAGTATCAACATCTTTCTAAAAGAGACTATATTTAGTCGCTCCGCTATCGGATGCCCAGTTTACACAAATTTTCAAACCTATTACTCAAATATTAATTATATTATTCCCGACCAGAAAACGAGTAACCGCGTGGTATCTATACACTGCGAACTTCGAAAATACTTTCACATCTCAAACGACAGTAAGCAGGTCTATTTATGGTTTATATACAAAATAAACACACAAAAAAACTATTTCAAGGGAAATGTAACATTCCAAATAATATGATATCGTTTTACAGTTCAACATCCCCGAAAGATGATACGATAATATGCACTAATAAAAGAAATTTTTGGGTCCACAATTGACAACAAAAGAAATTTAAAAGTTATGAACGAAGCTATCAGTGGAACCCGAAATTCTGAAAGCTGAAAACTTAATACCTCCAACTAGGAGGCTATAATCTGCATTGGTCAATACTCATAGTTTAACTAAAAGAGAGGCACTAAAATCATCGGTTCAGCTACACGATCACGACCACTACCGATTGGTAGAGAAAATTAACACTGACTATGAAGATAATCGTCTACATCACATATTACGAGGATGTTTGACCGACAGAAATATCACTCTAATTATCCAGTATGAAGAAAATTGTGTTATAAATACTATCCCGGAAATTAAAGCTAAATTAATCATTTTAAACGTTCCAAAAACAAAAGTAAACGTGATAACTAAACAATATATAAAGAGGTAAGATTGAAGGGAAAGGTGGAAAAATAGGACAGGCATATAGAGAGAAGAAAGACGCTATTGAAGATGGTATTTGGACCTTACAAAAACTTACGACAAGCGTCGATTTTAAAGCCAAACAGTATGTCCATTCTTCGAAACGTTTGACACCTCAAAATACATACGGCCACCTGGAAATCCCTTGGCGCCAAGATGCAAGTCAATGCCCTCTAGGTAGAGTCCTCACAAAGGAAAAGGTTTCTGAAATTCTCACCTATTCACCGTATTTCGGCCCAAAATGCCAAGGTACGCTTGGGGAATGAATAGTCGTTCTTAATTTTGCAATTTCTATGGCAACAAAATTTACCCAACCCCACAAAGCAGAGAAGGAAAAGAGTTCAGATTAAGACGTAGTGAAAATAGTTTAAAAGGAAGAAAAGAATAAAGATATCTGAAAAGGGGTAGCTAAAAATTAAAAATCTAAATAAAGAATAATTTTGTACTAGCAAGTTGATATAGGCCAAAACCTTGATAGCGCTACCAAACCTGCAGGGATGCGAAGCCCTGGTCGCTAGGTTCCAAATAATTCTACTATTACAAACAGAAGTAATAACACAAGGGTTAGGGAAAACGGCGTCTGGTGCGAGATGTAGCAAAAATAAAGAACGATATGTTCAGTGTCGTCTGTCCTACGCCAATCCCTAAATTGAAAATGCGATCAAGTACGATTAACGAAAACTGGAACCCACAAGGAAAAAAATCTCGGAAGAGAGGCAACTACTGATAATCCATATCCTGTAAATCACTTGTTTATCGTACACAACTATTCGAGCTATCCAATGATTACATAAATTACATAATATCCCGAATTCATTTCATCATGATCAAAAGAAAGTATTGGTAATTATTATACTATATGCATCGTCAAATCTGGAAAACGCTATTACACGTTCACGTTCAAATACCTAACTTGGAATACAGACGCGTATAGGATACACTCACGAGGGAACCTATCCAAGTGCGACTCTGACTTCGAGTCGAGACTATGGTCGTTGGATACCTTGTCCCAAAAGAACATAACACGAAAAGTGGTACATCCTCGATCGCAACCGTTGCAGAGATATAAGCGTGAAAAGTTAGAAATCGAGCTGCATACTATACATTACAAAGTCAGCTTCCGGGTCAAATTTTTCGGAAACGGTCAGGTAAGGAACCTCAGCGAATACATATCAAATTAGTGTTGGGAGCCCACCACCTTTTGAATGAAAAAAATGTTGCTCCCGGGGTACTCGCAGGGTCCCAGGCGGGGTCCAACTCAAAATTGGCAAATGGAACCGGAGGTCAAGTAGCATATTGTATGAAAGCTATTGTTAAATAAAAGAAGATAGAACAAATCTCAACTTAACGGATTTAGAAGAGTGGCCATATATTGTCTGATGTAGGTTGTATTGACATTTTGACCAGTTGCCCGTTTGTACAGGGTCATCATAGAGAGTTGAGATTTGTTCTATCTTCTTTTATTTAACAATAGCTTTCACACAATATGCTACTTGACCCACGGTTCCATTTGCCAATTTTGAGTTGGACCCCGCCTGGGACCCTGCGAGTGCCCCGGGGGCAACATTTTTTTCATTCAAAAGGTAGTGGGCTCCCAACACTAATTTGATATGTATTCGCTGAGGTTCCTTACCTGACCGTTTCCGAAAAATCTGACCCGGAAGCTGACTTTGTAATGTATAGTATGCAGCTCAATTTCGAACTTTTCACGCTTATATCTCTGCAACGGTTGCGATCGAGGATGTATCACTTTTCGTGTTATGTTCTTTTGGGACAAGGTATCCAACGACCATAGTCTCGACTCGAAGTCAGAGTCGCACTTGGATAGGTTCCCTCGTCAGAATGAAAGAAAACTCGGTAGTTATTTCGTCACATCATAACTTTGTTTATAACTAATCGTAATAATTCCATTCGCGAAACTATTAGATTTTATAAAGTTGTATTGCCATATCAAGGTTCGACTTATAAACTTATCCTACTATAAAAACATTCAAAGCCGACTTTCAGTATCGCGAGCCAATGTTTAACCACTCGTTACTACACACACCCACAAACTCTCACACTATATATATACAGTGTTGGGTAAGTTACTTGTAAAAATGTAACGCGGTACAAGTTACTTTACTTTCTCTTAAAATGTAACGCGTTACTTGCCCCAAAAAAGTAACTTACTTTACTTCGAAAGTAACGCGTTACTTTAAGGTCGGAAACTTTGAATATGTGAAAAATTCTTATTACTTCAATTTTCCGTACTATTATTACTACCGCTATTTATTATTATTATTATTATTATTGCACGTTCTGAATTGCTTTATGTAAATGCAAAGACAAACTTTTACTTGACAGCTATATGAATATTTTCATATAATGTAACATTGACTAAAATGCCATACTGCGTTACTCATCGGGATGGGCTACGGTGATGAGACGTACTGATTTTCGCAGTACAATACTGTTTTTCAAAGAGCTGTCCTGCGTATTGCGAAGACGCCTAGAAAGTCGAGAAATATCCTTGTTTTAAATGTTCTGCGAAATGTCCAGAGTTAATTTATTTGCAATATCTTAGTGTTTCATTCTTTACTCACATTTTGAATCAAAGGCACTCTTTTCCTGAATGATGAACCGCTGTGTTTTTTAACACTCCTCAAGAGACTAGGGATGGAGAATAATAGATGGAGTATTCTCAACAAACCATTTAAAAAAAAAAAATACATTCATTGCTTTTACTGATAAGGGCTTGTTGAGATACCGGAAAGGTAGGAAAAGTTTATTTTTCAACTTATGTTAGTGATGTTCAAGTTAAGTACTTGTAGAAGTTTCCTTGTGCCGGTCTAAATTTTCTCTAATTTCTTAAAATAATACCACGCTTCGAAAATCATTTTTTTTTCTCGTCCAACACGAAGTTTCACTGTATGTTCATAAAAATAAACCATTTTGTCATTCATCAAAGCATTTGGAGTTGTGTTGAATTCCTGGAATACTTTAGCTCAGTGCTTCTTCTTCTTTTTTTTTTTAAAAAAAGTTGATTAACTTAAGGTTAACATTAAATGAAATAACGATATGCGTATTGCCGACGCAGTAAACTACCATATACTATTATACCTGTGTCCTACTTTTCGTTTGATAGAATCTAGTCACTCTAGGATGGGCGAGTCGTTATGAAACTCGATTCGACTAGAAACAGACATCTTTGAGCTCGACTCGAATTCGGGTCGAGTTTCAAGTGGAATCGAGCCAAATCTGGTGTGTAGTTTCGAGTACTCTCTTCAAGTATCTTGCATAGACAATATAGGTTATTAATGATATTATTATTATTATTATTATTATTATTATTATTATTATTATTATTATTATTATTATTATTATTATTATTATTATTATTATTATTATTAATTATAACAACACTGTGCTTAAACATGAAAGGTAGGTGGTTTGTATTTGAATACTGAAAAGCTAGTTGATTGCCAATCTCGGTAGTCGTGAACTCTAGGAGTCAAGGACATTGTTCACGAGCTTCTGAATTTGGGTTGAGGGTCTAGGTTAAGTATTTGGCCACGAGTCAAACATTGTTAAAAGTTATAGGCACTGACCAAATATCTTCAAAACTGCTCGGCCCAGGTTTAGAATTATCAACGACTTGAGCAGCTCGGCTCACAGCTCATTTACTATCGACCCGAACCGAGAAGTTAGCCGAGACAACAGCTCACCCAAGCGAGTCGGCTAGAGCCTTCGGACCAGATGAGCCGAACTGAGCAAATGGCTCATCCCAACCAAGCCAGCTCGAGCCGATAGTTCACTCCAAGAGAGCCGGCTCGAGCTATCGGCTCAGTTGAGCCGAGTCGGTCTCGATATTGAGACGAGAAGAGATGCGAGCAGTGTCCCCTCTCGTGAGCAACACTAAAAGTATTCCATATTACTGCTTAGCTTACATTTCTCATGGTTTTCGCTTTCCAGTGTAATTAGGCCATGATTTTAAAAGAGTTAAAACGAGTAAACCATTTATCAAACTCAACTCAACTCGAAACTAGACACCAAAAACAGTGAGTCGCCTCGGAACTAGACTCGACAATATTACCTTCGACTCAACTCAAAACTCGACTTGAATCTGAGTCGAGTTTAGCTCGACTCTTGCCCACCAATATGCGTTAGAAAAAATGATTGCTTATTATTCTTTTGCTAAACTAATTATATGATAATAACAATGTTGTTATGTAATATTGAAAATACAGAATATTGAGAAACATTACACTACAACTAATAAAATGAGAACACATTAACTGAAGGTGAATCAAAACTTGCCAGTAATTTTAAAATCGATACATATTTTTTAAAGCTAGTTGTTTCAAACTCTATAATCCACGGGACTCTAGGATCTGCAAACTGATCTGAAAGAACTCCAATATACAAACCATCAACAAACTATTTTCTAGTAATAAAGTAGGCCTGCTCATCAGAACAGAGTTTATTTACATTAACCCCTTACTCTATATCGTTAATTTTGGTACCCTACTTGTTGACAAAATTTCCCGCCGGGGCACCACTTTACTTTTAAATTCTGTCCACCATGATCTTCAGCTTTTAAGAAGAAGTATCTTTCAAATGTTCGAACGGTAAAATATTTTCGTTCTCCATCTGTATAAAAACAACACCAATCAAAGTAAAATAGTCTATCGGTACAATTGCACTCGTAGTTCACTCAGTGAATGGATTGGAGCTGTCAAAATCTATGACAAAACTTTCCAGGTGCTTGCAATCAGTACACGTGATTTCCCTGAGGCTGTCCTCATCTTTCAAAAACAGCAAGTGGTACTATGATCTTATCTGATTCTTTGAGTGCCGGTGACTGACTGTCGGTCAGTGACATCGTTCATGCTCCATTGCTCCATTCCGAGAAATTCACTTACAGGAAAGAAACGTTTGTTTCCGAAAAATAATATAGGCCTACATATATTGTAATTACTCATCCGAAATGTAACGCAAAAAAAGTAACGCAAACTAGGTACGTTACTTAAAAATTTGTAACGCGTTACTGTTACAATTACTTTGGAAAAAATGTAACGCGTTGCTAGGAAATGTTACTGAAAAAGTAACGCGTTACTTGCGTTACGTTACTTCCCAACACTGTTTTGAACTTTGGTTGTTTAACAACTACATTTTTAGAAAAGGTGCTGCACCTTAAAATCCGTTCTCTAGTCATGACTCTTTATGTCCTATCTGTATCGACCAATAAAATCAGAGGATACCTGAAACGCTTGGGATCCCCAAATATGCTTCGGAACTTTTCTTTTTACGCGCTTCCCTACACAACTGTTTTAAATTTGTCACAAGGAAACAGGTGAGGTTAGATTTACATTGAAGTTTTACCATCCGAGTGTGACGTATTATCACGGGGTCAAGGTGGAACAAAACGAGCCCTGCGGAGCTTCTTGCCCAGCTATATTTCGTTATGTAAGTAAATTACTATTGATAGTTATTGTTAGTTATTTGTAACGTAAGTCAATATTGTTAGTTTATTCTCTATATTATGCTTAATATAAATTATTGTAAATCATTGTTAATAGAATTAAAAGTTTCTATTCTTGAACTCACTGTTATCGTTACTAAGAGCTGGAAAATTCAGTGCAGCGAAGAAGGATTTGAAGATAACACGTGTTGATACTTTGCTCTTTAAGAGCGACGTTGTGGAAAGTGGGAAAAATGGGAAAATACCTCTTTCCTTCAGAAATATGAGCAGAAGTTTCCCTTTATAGATGATCCTTTGTCTACAATAAGTTGCGAGCGAAGGTGTCGAGAGTACCAGATTCGTGATACCAATGGAAATCTGGTATATACATATAGATTTGATGAAGAAGTAGTAAGAACAGCTGTCATTTACACTTTACAAGGATTCGCTGTCTTTTGGTATTCACTTGAAGAAAGGCGTCTGAAAGGACTGCTTCCTTATGTGAGTGTAAGGACTGATCTACGCGTCTTTAGGGAGATTCACAAGGATCCATCATTACAATTATTAGCATTAGAAGAATACCTGAATTCCCTCGACAGCGAAAGCAACGATTCATCAAATCTCTCTTGTAACCTTAATTCAGAAAAAGACAAGGAAGAACTTAATATATTCGATTTGCAAGAAGAGTTGTTCAAAGGTACCGGTATACATACGCACAATTCTTGCACCACACTCGCATCTGATGATGATGCTCGAAGCGAATTATCTGATCATTACGTCCTTGAAGACATATCAGAGTCTGAGTTGGAGCGAATCTTTGTCAATGGCAGCACAGCTAGTTTAGCAGATTCAAAAACGCCAAAGAGATCTTGGTGGAAAAAGTTGTTGTGTTGCTGCTTCAACGGCGAAGACGATGTTCGAAGCGAATTATCCGAGCATAACATCCTTCAGGATATATCAGAGTCAGAGTTGGAGCGAATCTTTCTCAACGGCAGCACAGACGATTTACCGAAGTCAGAACTGCCAAAGAGACCTTGGTGGAAAAAATTGTGTTGCAGCTTCAACGGTAATTAAATAAAATTCTGCGATTATATTTAGGGCCTCTACTCAAACTACAGACGCCTACAACAGGGAACGCTTTTGGCTACCTAACAGCAACGCCGACACTGAGGAAGAGTTGATTTCCCTGATATTTCGAATCCTTATTGCACTTAAAACTGCTTTTGGAAATTAAAAAAGAAGAAGAAGAAAAATTTCAATTGTAGTTGCCGAGCCTTGGCACATAAAAGGAAGTTTGGAAGGAAAAATATATCTTAAACTAACATACTTGATATCATTTCGGCTTACCTGCAATAATAAAAAAATATGATGGTCTGCTGGGGAAGCTATTAACTAATGAAGTGGAGAATTATCAGGCATCGTCTTTGAAATTATTGAATTAGGTTCATCAGAAATGAATTAAACTATTACCGACTTCATGAATTGGCAATCACGCGTGGATGTTATGCATTGTATTAGTTTTAGTTGTACTACTGTGTATATGAAGGAGTGTGTAAGCTTCTCTTTCATTTATTGTATTTAAATATTATATTATTGTGAATGTATCGGTTAACAACCATTGTAAACACTTGTGAGAGCCCAGGCAATGAAGAAGTAATCTAATTTTAAAACGTGAAAAAATGTTTTGAAGAGAATCTGAAGCAGAAGATGGGACGATGCTGATAGGAAAACAAACGTTGGCACGAATGAAGGGTGGAAACAGTATTCACAAATACTTTGGATAATTATTGTTTTATTAGGCATATTTTGATGATAACTTAAAAAAAAGAAACAAATTAGTTTCGTTTCCGTCGTATCATAATGTTACCTGGAAATACATATGAGAAATTTGTAATTATTTATTTTGGTTGAAAAACCTATTAAAAACCATGCGTTGCCTTAACCTGACTTATTATTCATAATACTTTTAAAATTGTAAGAACAAGGGACATATATTTTACCAATTCACAGCATAACAGCGGTTTTCAACCTAGGATTCTCAGTCTTAGTTTATAATGTGAACAGTGTATAATCATTAGAATTTGCTTAAGAGTTTTAAGGGCAAATAACAGACAAAAGTTTTGATATAACAAAAGCCCTCAACTTACTTGAATAGATCAATCTAGGGCTCTTTTTCACACAAACTCACGAAAAGAATCCTAGATTTACGAAAAGTCGAATTTTCGCGATAAAGATTTTCGTAATCAAATACGAAAAATAAGAAAAAATCGACAAATTATTCCAAATTGGTAGTAGTTCATGCCTCAGTCACTAGATGGCTTGCAAGATAGAATTTAGAAATTTAATAGGGTGGTCCAAAAGTGTGGAAACACATAAATAACATCCAAACCGTACAGAATTGGGAAAAAGGAAAAAGTGATGATAACAGACGGGGGGGAAATCTTTGGAGACATAATGGCACCATCGGACGCAGTCTTGAAATCCGCCATCTTGAAATGGCAGGAACTTTTTTTTTTAAAATGGGAACCTTATCATGTGAAACATCAAGTAGGACTGAAATTTTTCCAGGAAGCCAGTGGTGAAATGTTTTTGGCTCTACCACCAACCGCTGTAAAGTTTTTACCGAATTTCTTTTCTTTCAGGTGACGAACACGGAATGGCACTAACAAGGGATGAGCGGATAGAGATCGTGTTGATCTCAGGACAGCGCAGCAGCAGACAGATCGCAGACGATTTCAACGCTCGTCACCCAGAACGGGAGCCCATTTCCCATAGTGCAGTGTGGAAAGTTATAGCGAAATTTAAGGAAACCAAGTCGGTGGAAAACAAAAATCAGGGAGGCCTCGCACAGCGACGGACGAAGCTACATCCACTGCTGTGTTGGCATCATTCGCGAAAAGTCCCACCTGCAGTATCGTCGCCTAGTCCAAGAATGTAGTGTATCTCGTCCTGGGAATCGTATCTGTGCATAAGTGGCACCCATGGGTCAAGGTCAATCCATCTGAAGTTGTCCAAAGATGGTGAAAATGGTTGCTCGACAATTTTTGAAAATTCAGCCCCTTGGAGCAAGATCACTCGCGTATCTGGCATGTAAAATTTGGGGGGAGGGGGACATAGAAGGAAGTGATTTAAATAGCAGTGCCTAGCCCAACATGTTTGTTATATTCGATTCCATTTGTTACCTTTCTGCTTACCTTCACGGAACCCCTGAGATATATCAAGAACTCTGTTATAATCGTTTCACAGGCTGAATATTACATTCCAAATAAATATATTAATTATCATTTATATGTTACTCTGTCGTAAGTAAATAAATTGAATTAGAATAAAATATTGAATATTTTGTACTTCAAAATATTGGGGGGACGCGTCTTCCTCGTCCCCCACCAGAGACGCAGGTGGGCAAGATAATGGTAATCCTCAGTTATACACTTTCGAGAAAACGCGAATAACACTATGAAGCATGTGGGTTACTGTAGAGCAAAGCAATAAGCATAGTATATTCGGAAGCCTCAACAAATATTCCAATTGTTGTTACGATTATATTGCAAAAAGAGTGAGCTATAACATTTTATTGCAGAAAAAATATTAAATATGAAAATGAGCAAGGTATTTATTAGGGATGGCCAAAATTTTCCGGAATCCGGATTCCGGAAATTTTGTTTTCCGGAATCGGAAAATTTACTTTCCGGAATTCGGAAAAATTCCGGAATTCGGAAAAATTCTGGAATTCAGAAAAAATCCGGAATTCAGAAAAAATCCAGAATTCAGGAAAATTCCGGATTTCGGAAAAATTCCGGAATTCAGAAAAATTCCGACATTCGGAAAAAATCCGGAATTTAGAAAAAATCTGGAATTTTTCCGATTTTACTTTCCGGATTCCAGAAAGTAAAAATTCTGGAATTGGCCATCCCTAGCTAGTAGCTGTTAAGAGAAAAACAAAATACTGTAATGAATATATATACTTGTATTAGTTTCTTGTAGTTGGATATGTCTTTATTAGGGATGCCCAAAATTTCCCGGAATCCGGAAAATTTGTTTTCCGAAATCGGAAATTTTACTTTCCGGATTTCGGAAAAATTCGGAGTTGGGAAAAATCCGGATTTCGGAAAATCCTGAATTTTTCCGAAATCCGGAATTTTTCCGATTTTACTTTCCGAATTCCGGAAAGTAAAATTCTGGAATTGGAGATCCCTAGCTAGTAGCTGTTGAAAAAAAAAAACAATGAATATATACTGTAACTTGTATTAGTTTCTTATATCTTATCACTTAGGCAGAGAACTGCTATTGCAGTTATTTGCTTCTGTATGAGAAAGGTGGTATTTTCACACAGAAAGGACGCCAATATGTCTCAAATATTATCGTTTTCCCACCTGCACCAGTTCCAAAGCACTGCAAACTACTTTCTAATCAGACAAAAAGAAAAAAATAATCTTCAAGCAAACCTTCAACAACCATTCTGATAACATGCGCTTATTGTCAACATACCTAAGTACAGTAAAACAAATTTATAATTTTTGACTTTACAAAGTATACAATGTAGTTACTCAATAATAAACATAAGCTGGCATTCATGAATTTATATTAATATAATAATTAATGAAACTAATATGCAGATGATTGATGACTCAGTGGTCGAGTTTTCATCTATGGTAATCTAACCCAGGTCATTCGGGTTTTCGATGGCTAATATTGTGTTTGCAAATTTTCCTGTGATTCTCTTGGTTCCCTTTCTTGTATTTCTTCCATCGCTACTCATTAACGAATTTAGTTTACCAAAACTCTATAGCCCTATATTTATTCTGTCCGTCAGGAAAACAAATAGTCACAAGAACTATCTGATCGATTACCATCAATTTTGGCCACGATGTACAGAGTCAATAGTTAAGAATCGAGTTCCCTGATGAATGTAATATTCAAACCGGAAGCGGTTTTCTGTAATCGACATAGATATAATTCATGTACATAGAATGGTACCCAATTTGTTCATCTGCGGAAAATAGTGAGCTTAGGTATTTAGGGAGCATTTTCAGCTTTAGAAAATGTGTGCTTGGTATAGAATGTAGAGAATTAGCCGGGTCTAACGTGAAACAAATGAGAAAGTGTTAGAAATAGTAGGAAAGAAAAGAACAGTTTTAGGTGTAATAGAAACGGGGAAGAGAAACTGATTTGAACACTACATTGAAAGGAACTGCGTCATGAAGAACATGCTAGTACATATGGTGGAAGGAGAAGCAGGGAGCGGCGAAAGAGACTAAAGTTGATTGATGATATTAAAACACGAGTCAAGAGTATAGGTTTGATTACTTGACCTGTTATGAGTCAAGTAGTGTAGGTTTGATGCGTGTGCATTGTTTAAGGCTAGCTGTGACTTATAATATCTATTGATATATGCTGAATTTTGACAACACCGAGGTGAAGGTTGATTAGTCACATAACTTAAAACATGGATACAGTGGTCGAAGTTAGACGGTATGCGGTGGTATACCATACCGCCTCTGATTTTTCAGTGATGAAAGCATACCGCCTCTGGTTTCTCGGTGATCAAGACATACCGTCACTGGACTGTAGATGCTAAATATCTTTAATAAATCCATTTATTCACAGTAATTGACAAATAGCTTTGCACGTAAAAATATTTTATTTCTTACGTAGAAATAATTTCTATGTTGACAACACCATTTTTGTTATATTTTTCCTATATATCTTTAAAGAAGTTCATCTAGTTTATATTTTGATGCAACATACTGAATTGTTTGTTTCTTATGTACGTGTGTGTCTTCTTGTCTTAATGCATATAAATATTGTGTTTTGAGCATGGGCGGATTTAGGGGGTTGTCTGTTAAGGGAGGCGGATCTTACGGGAATTTAGAATATTCTTCAGTCGAGTGGGGTGTCCGTGATTCTCCCGCAGGAAATTAAGATAAAAACTCGGTTTCTGAGCATTTTCGTGCATCATTCTCTTTAATACAACATAAGGGGATTTATTTTTTTCAGAAAGTTGTTGGCTGGGGATCAAAGTCTCTCCATGTCTTCCTCCCCCCATAACTTATAGAATCTCTCCAATGATTTTCAGTCATTATATAAATAAATGCAATTTTTTAGACAACATTCCCTCACTGTATTTCAACATTTAGATAGCCGGTATGTCGAGTCAAAATCGTAATAAAACATACCGTCTCTACTTTTTTTTCCACTTCGAACATTGTATGAACAGGAGATGTCGCTTACAGTACAATATTTAGTTTTCCTTGCCTGTGTGAATATGTTCAAAAAATATATCGCTTTCGTCGCTCATAAGTAGCAGAATGTAAAACAGATGTAAATCATCGATTTCTTTGGTTCTAGATCAATTCATTCATCTTTTCACCTTTTTTAGTTTCTCAAAATGCCATACTACAATCGAATGATCAACGTGTGGTTTCTTTGTAACTTATCGTTTTGTTTTCCGCAGAACTGCTTCGGAGATCAGCTTCTATTTGTAGTGTCCAACAACCGAACAACGTTAGTGATCTTTTCTGTCCTCCAAGAGTAAGTCACTACGACAGAATTTTTAGAAACAATCTACTATTGTATGCTCACTTACATTATCATAATTTATATCTCACTTTCATTATTGTTTCAGTTTGTTTTGGGTCCTCTGCGACCGAATTTAAATAGTTCGCTGCATTAGAGTTTAGAAAATGGTATAATATTTTGGCTTCCTATCGTCTCAGGCATGAAAATAGATGAATACACAGATATATTTCCTATGACATATATTTCTACAATCTGCTAAACATAAGCTTTCAGACGACATTAACAAGGGATAAAACCAATGTATTTTATTAGGGATTAGATTTCTGAGCTGTCGGCATCAATACATTTAACATTTAACTGACATTTAACCTGTCACGTATGAGAGTGACGTCCCCCGGCGAGCACACTATCCGGGGAAAGGGAAGGAAGGAAGCTGCCTGGGATCTGTATGTTAGGTATCATCCCGGCATTTTCCTAGTGTGAATGTGGGAAACTAAGGAAAAACGAAAAACCTGACTCAAAATAGCTGGCCTGAAAAAGCTGTTGCACTTTTTCGATCGAGTGTCGCCACCGGGAATAGAACCCGGGACCGCTCCCACCAAGAACGAGAGTGTTAGCGACTACGCCATGCGGGGCCAAACCATATTTTATTATCACTGAAATGTCAAAATAAAAGTTCCCGAATTCCTGCATTAATTTTGTGCAAGCCAAGCAAATAGAACACGGGAATATCCTACAGTCCATCAGAATATTGTATCTAGATAGCTTCAAAGCAAATTGCTACTTCATTTTGCGCATATCATGCTGAGTTCAGAAACGAGCCGCCACTGGTCTTATTAATAAACTATTCCACAAAAACTACTGTTTTCGCTATTTCCAAATGTCAAGTACAGTAGACTTTGCACTATCCGGCCTAGTTAAGAGACAGAAAAAGAAAGAAAGAAAGAAAACTCCGTAATAAAATTAGAAATGTTTTGTAAACGATCTACTAAGCTTTTAACGCTTTTATAAAAACGCTACTGTGCCAAGAAGAAACGGTCATCGATCAAGGACATTTTCTAAAACTAGATACTATGTATTTTGACTCTTTTAGGCTTAGTTAATTTTGATCGTGAGGCGCTAAGGGTGATCCGTACTACTTACAGCAGTACACCAGTGCAAAAGTTGAGAACTCCTGATTTATATATTTTTTCATGTTTCCTGCAACTAAATTAGACATTATTAAATTTATTTTAAAATGTGTACACTACTTTTATTCTTTTTGACTTCCTTTTCGTGTAATACTGTTTAAATGTATGTTACAATATTAACAAATATTTATAAATTACTTGTCTGTACTAAGTATTCATGTAATATTAATAAGACGGAATGTGATGTAAAAAGTGTGTTTTTAATGGTATGTGTGGAGCAACAATTATAATACTAATCAAAGTACTCCAATGTACCCGGCTTTTTTTGTTATCCGGCTTACCCTTCTGCAACATTAGACCGGCTAGTCAATAGTCTACTGTATATACATTTACGACACATGAGATGAGAAATTTTTGAAGGGAGACGGAAAAGGCTTGCCTAGAATCGATTTAAGAGAGAGAGAATCGTTTGAGAATCGAGGCGAGACTTACAAAAATGAGACGAGACAATAAAACTTTTTTCTCGTCTCGTTTCGTTTCGTGGGTAACACTAATATGACATTTTAAGAAAGTAATTGCCATCCCTCTTCTGCTACTGCCCCCTCGAATCTCCAAAAATCCTTTCCTAGTAGTACCTACTGTATGTCTTGCTCAAATTTCAAGTTTCTAGCTTAAGCTATTTGGTCTGAACGTTGATCAGCCAGTCAGATATTCACTCAGTCACGACTTTTTTCTAGTGTTGCCACGAGACGAGACATTTCTCGTGTCTCGTCTCGTCTCGTCTCGTAAACGAGACGGGACACGAGACGGGACAGAACCCTTTAGACGAGACACGAGACGAGACAGACTACTTGTCCCGTCTCGAAAACGAGACGAGACACGAGACGAGACGGGACGTCTCGTGAAATGTCTCGTCTCGTCTCGTGTCTCGAAAATGAAAACGCTGGCGGGAACGGCCAAGATTAAAATTGCCAGTGGTCATATAGATTGCAAAAAGAAAATCCCCTTTGTGAGAAAACATGTTGAAAAGCCTTCATAAAAAAGTGTCCTCTGTCTATTGAATGAAACAATCGTGATACATGAGCTTCCAGGGATATCATCCTTAATGTCTTGTCCCCAATTCCCCTTGCTTTAAACTAAGTAATTCTCTCTTTTTTTATTTCTGGCTGGAATGATGACAAACAAAATCAAAGACAGGGAAGATTTTTACAAGGTCAAGAAACCGAACTACCACCACCATCTATTCAATTTGAAAACTGGGTAAGGTCTACACTCATTACAGGCTGTAGTTGAAAGTTCTGGCTGAGATGGTGAAGATAACAGAACAGACCACACTTGTCTTTATTCTCTGGTGGCGGTATTCTTTTTGCTATATGATCCGAAAACGGCAATTGAAATATGTCATCTTGCAACTAAAATTTTGTCTTCTCTCTCTCTCTCTCTCTCTCTCTCTCTCTCACACACACACACACATACACACACATACACATAAAACATACTTTTACCATTTTACCAATCGCTCGCTTATTATACAGCAGTCATGTTGTAAAATTCACCTCTTCGTTTGCAGGCGAAGGACAAAGAAAGCAAAGATATTATCGACGAACCCTTCAAATTGTTTGCTTTCAGCAAATTTATGATACTAACAATAACACTTTAGGTGAAGAGGTTTTACAGGGGGACCTTTGTTTTGTTACGCGGAAATGTTTGATCTGACCAGAGTGCGAAATTGTCCTCTGCTTTCATGTTGAGAGGAGGGGAATACTTCCCTTTCCTAGTGAATAATAATCATTAGGACCTGAATTATCTTCAGAAATTGTTTCTTACAGGCATATAAAACCTCTCGAACTTGATAAGTTTAAAGAACATTTGGCATAATATTCATGGAACTCCGTTGAAAGCAGAAAATATCATGAGAATTATCAAAATTCGAACATTGGAGAACATAATTAACAGAAAAGAAATAGGATACCCAAACAATATTTTTAAACCTGCTATAAAATGTATATCCTATATTTTTACTAATTCCTTACTCCCATGAAAGTATCCTGGGGAGGATATTCTCTCCACACTGAAATCCTTTTATCCCGTACGATTTCGCCCCCTGACACAATACGAAAAAACAAATGCTGTTAAAATCCATACACATGACCCTTCCAGGACTCAACCCAGGGCCTTCAAGCCATGGTCTATCGCCGCAGACCGCTCGGCTTCGTATGAAGAGGTACGTTGTATGATTGCGAATAGATCACGACAATATAAGAAACTTTAACCCAAAATGGCTAACCAAAAATCAACTTTTTTTAGCCACTAGCTAATCTGGGTGTACTGTCATGAGTTTGTTACACAAACGGGGCAACCACCACATAGTAGCACACATCCCGCGGTTATGCTTACAGATTTGAACCATGGAGGTGAAGACTGGCCCCAAGCATTGTTTCGTCCGATGTGTCGTTCAGCTCCCATTACTATGGCACTTTAAGTAGAGGTTACTGTGCAGTAACATATAAAATTTCAATCAAATACTTTCCATTAGTCAATAAAATTATTTGGTTCCGAGCTTTTTTTTTAAAAAAAATAATTGCAACAAATATAAACATGCTAAAATGGAAAGTAGTTTTTGGATTGTTATGGGTTAACACTGTGAAACCTAAAGGCTGGAATATATGAAATCAAAGTGTACACACATATTTCTCTCTCTCTCTCTCTCTCTCTATATATATATATATATATATATATATATATATATATATATATATATATATATATATATACTATAAAGCAAGTGGGCTGATAGTATACGATAGTGTCGAGGATAGTGACACTTTTACATCGAACTTTCCTTGTCGTGTAAACATTATTTGACATTAGTGTCTTCATCTTCGACGTACTTATGAGCAATTTCGTGTATTGAAACTGGTGAAACAAATTTCAATGTTTCAGAATGGTAAAAAAAAAAAAAAAAAAAGCCAGGATCGAGAAGCCTCAGACAACTAACAGCAGAGATGTATTATCTTGTAAACTATTTGTGCTTGCCTTGTGAGCTTATTTGAATTTATTTTTAAGACCGTTAGGCAACATTGGCCGAATGGATGATGATGGGGAAATTAGTGGAATGAAGAAAGTGGTAGGATACTAGGCAACTTCGAGAAAACACACACATTCGAAAAATGAAATGAGATGAAATGAAATCTTTGAGTTTTACGTCCCACGCTTATGCCGGTTAGGCTAAAGGAGACAGTGATGATGAATAATGAATGAAATGGTGGAATGAAGAAAGTGGGAGGAAACGGGAGAACCCCGAGAAAACCCACGCACACGGTGTTTGTCCACCACAATGTTGACTTGGCGGGGCTGGGATCGAACCCGAGACCCCAAGCATCAGAGGTGAACGCTCTACCACTGAGCCCCCGCGGTCCCCACACACATTCAATGTTTGTCCATCACAAAGCTGACATGGCACTAACCGAGATCGAACCGACTACCAGAGGTGAAGGCTTCACGGTGTAGCTACCGTGACATTTCTTGTCTTGTGTGGTCTGGATAATACTTGTAACTTAGTTGTATCTTGATTAGCATAGTGCAGTTTGCTACATTTTACTTTCGTTCCCATGGTACTTTCGTTCATTTTTTTACGAGACAAAACGAGAGAAACGAGACGAGACGAGACGGGACGGGACACACTTTGCACGACACGAGACGAGACAGCCTGAAGTCTCGTCTCGTCTCGTCTCGTGGCAACACTACTTTTTTCAAATATATACATTGCAAGAATATGAATAGAGGTCGCTACTAAAGGGAAAAGGACGTGTCCCGGGCGTGTGGTTGGAGGGGCGCCTAAAAGGACAATAGATAGATAGATGTACACGGTAAAAGTGGATTTGAAAAGGTGGGGGGACGGTAGGTAGCGGCATGAAGTCACGTACAGTACATATTTTATGTAGGTGAGGGGATGGCGTCCGCGCACACTTTTACCTTTTCATGTATATATAAATTAGGGGGAGCCGAATTTAATGTTTGCCTCGGGTGACATAAACCCTGTATGAATAAGGAAAATATAATGAGCATGAAGATGACAAGCCACTTACGTCAGACCACAATTTCGGCTTTACACGTCGCTAGTGCTACGTTAGTGTTCGATAGTGACGCAAATCGTTAGTACTCCACAGATAACGTGTGCTTATAAATAATGAGTATGGGTCTTCTAACTGTATACCAACAGGCTCACGTCTAAGAATCATGTCAAAAATGAGGTTAACTGTTAGAGCAATGTAAGTGCTCATTAGTGCCATTTATATTAACGTTAATGCCTCCATCGTACAGCTCTTGGAGTAATAGTATGACTTTAACAACTTTATACATCAGGCTCACCTTATTAAAATTTGCCAAAGGAACGTAACACCATGGTCTTTGTTAGTCTCAATGCGTCCCTATATTCTCGCGAACATAAAGCGCAATGTGGATGTGCTGCCTGACGTGCCCAAGTCAGATACTTTTTTTTTTAACTATTGTTTATTTTTCATTTATTGCTAGTCTGCAGAGCATTCCTTACATAAATATGCCCTTGCCCTTGATAGTCATTGCGTATTTACAAGTAGTGTGTGCATGACTGTTAGAAAATATCAAAAACAATAGGGTATAGATAAAATCTACTACTTAACGGTTCATATTTTTATTTTACAGTACATAAATAATAATAATAATAATAATAATAATAATAATAATAATAATAATAATAATAATAATAATAATAATAATAATAATAATAATAATAATAATAATAATAATACAGCATAAAAGTTATCAATTGCATCACATTGGCATCAAGCGACGCATATTTTAACTTCATAAAAATTCGTTTCTCACGATTTTCTCAAAAACTATGCAAGATAATTTATCTTCATTATGTCATTTTATTTATCTCGGTGTGATATATGTCTTATCTCTAAATGGTATCAAAGTAAAACAAAAATTAAATATTAGGAGTACATCATACTTTTGGGCTACATCTCATTAACCATGGAAAGATTCAGTAGTGTGTACTTTAGGATGTAAGTTTCAGCTTAACTTGCATCATACATTCTTAGGATTACAAAAAGAAAAAAAAATTTCCGAAATCCGGATTTTTCCGAATTCCATAATTTTCCGAAATTCGGATTATTTCCGAATTCCGAAATTTTCC